>NC_072795.1:131735000-132095000 GCF_028583425.1 Eublepharis macularius | reverse complement strand
TGTGTTTTTGTGATTCTCTGATGTTAAGTGAGAGTTGTGTTATTTTTCTGTGTGGGGGACTGCTGGTGTAATGTGTCATAATGCTTTGCCTACTTGTATTTAAAAGGGACAAAATAATTTTTTTAAAACTGTATTTTGTGTTGTTCATGTTTTATTCTTTGTTGTGCAGTTGGTCCCCATCATAGGGAACAATGGGGAGGCTGGCCACCCATCTCTGTAGGTGGTGGGGGTGTCAGGGGGTGTTTGTCTGTGTGTCAGGTCAGGTGCTTTTTCCCAGGGACAAGTTAGCACTCAGAAGTTTGCCCACCATTGTGGCACCCCTGGGCTGTGCGGAATTGCCCTGGGAAAGAGAGTTTAGAAGTTCCCAGCATAGGAAACAAAGGGGGAGGGCTGGCCAGCCTGTTCCTGGGGTTATGGGTGTAGGGCTGCTGGGGGTGGATTTAGGTCTGTGAGGGGCTAATGTGGGGATTTGGGTCTGTGTGTGGCAGCTGGGGGGGAATTGGGTTTGTGTGGAGCTGTGAGGGGTGGACTTTGGGGGCTGAGAGCACCTACTTGGGGAGGCCATGAAATGCCCCCCCTCAAGTGGGAGCTGGCTGAGCCTTGGTGGGGGTGGGAGGAAAGGTGAGAGAAGGGACCTTGAGGGTTGGGGGGCATTTTGCATGCAAAATGCCACCCCTGGCAAAACAAGCCTCCCCCAGCTGTAAGTAGTAGAGAAAAGAGCACCTACTTGGGGAGGCCATGAAATGCCCCCCCAAGTGGGAGCAGGATGAGCCTTGGTGGGGGGTGGGAGGAAAGGTGGGAGAAGGGCTCCTGAGTTTTGGGGGGCATTTTCTTGCAAAATGCCACCCCTGGCAAAGGAAGCCTGCCTCTTCATTTTTCCCCCATAGGAAATAATGGAGATCAGCAACAGCAAGCACAAAATAGGAGATTAGCAGCAGCAACCTAAAGCTATGCCCTTTTATAGGCGAGGATAGGGGGACCTGGTCCAATAGGTCTGAAACTTGGGGGGTTGTTAGAGGGGAGTTAGAGGAAGGCCCCCACCAATTTTGGCTTGATTTGGTGGGAAAATGCCTCCCCCAGGCTTCAGAGAAGCCTGGGGGAGGATTTTTCCCATTGAAAAGCAAGCAAAATGCTGCCCCGGATCGCCCCGAATTGATTCGGGGCATGCTGATTCGGGTTTCCTGAATCGATTCGGGAAACCCGAATCAATTCAGGTTTCCCTGAATTACCCCGAATCAGGGTGATTTGGGATTTTTTCGTGTTTCATTAACCCGAACTGCACACCCCTAGTTATGATCTTTGAAGCCCTTCATGACCTGACACCTACATATTTGAAGGACCATCTCTTCCATATGTCCTGGTGCGCCAACTATGATTCTTAGGCTGTCTTCTAGCTGTCCCACCATTTAAGGTGGCCTGTCTGGCATCAACCAGAGGCCGTTTTTTCCCATTGTGGGCTCTGCTCTGAGGAATGGGCCTCCTAAGGAGGTAAGGTGAGCGCTCTCCTTGGAGATAATCAGGAGGCACCACAGGGCTCCTTGGAGAGTGTGAAGGGCAGGTACCTTTTAAGAGGAGGAGGGTTCTTCCCTTGGTTTTAATTTGGAATTTTAAGGAATAATTTTGTAAGCCAATTTGAACTATGTGTGGAAACATGGAGGAAGGAAGGAAGGACTGAAGGAAGGAAGGAAGAAATAAGCAGAGATATAATCAGAGATCTCAAGCAGAATCTTAGATATAGATCTCCTGTTGCTGTAGAGTTGCCAACTGTGGGTTGAGAGATTCTTGAATATTTGGAAGTAGAGACTGGGGATGGTGGAGTTTAGGAAAGAGAGGGAACTCAGCAGGGATGTGGTGTCATATACTCCACCCTCCAAAGCCATTTTCTCCAGGGGAAGTGATTTTTGTAGTCTGAAGATATTTTATAATTCCAGTAGAACTCCAGACCCCGCCTGGAGGTTAAACACAATACAAAATGGAGAGAGTAATGGAATGAAGCTACAACACGAACAATGTAACCATCACCTACTAACTACTGTAACACTAAAAGATACTTGACACACTTTTATGCAAAATTACAAAATTTACTAGTACATAAGGTGAATTCTGAATGCACAATAAAACAAATTCTGTTTAAGCAAACATGTTGGAACATATATCACACCCTCACTTCTACAAAGAAGCAGGGGGGGGGGAACATACAAGCCAATCCCCGATGTCTGCAGAGCCAATACAGTTATAATAGGGCTAAAAAGCCTCTACAAAAATTCATCCAAGCATCAGTATACAACACACGTATGTTGCCAGAGTCACTGGTCAACATGCAATCAATTTCTGAAAGTAATTCTTTGTAGAAGTGAGGGTGTGATATATGTTCCAACATGTTTGCTTAAACAGAATTTGTTTTATTGTGCATTCAGAATTCACCTTATGTACTAGTAAATTTTGTAATTTTGCATAAAAGTGTGTCAAGTATCTTTTAGTGTTACAGTAGTTAGTAGGTGACGGTTACATTGTTCGTGTTGTACCCACCTGGAGGTTGGCAATCTTATGTGGGAAATCACCTCATGCTTCAGTATACACTCTTGATTATACACCTCATGCTTCAGTATACACTCTTCTTATGAATTGATGTGCCCCTTAATCTCTACGGGGAGTATCACAGTATTATCACTTTCCCCTGCTTTAGGGAAGCTTCCCTGCCTTTGTGCCCTCAGCCGCCAGCCTCTTCCTACAGATGTTTCATTCCTAGAGACAGGTGCTCATGCTGAGGACAGGGGCAAAGACAGCCATGCTTAGCAAATTCAGAAGGCCTCATTCCAGAAGGAACGTGGTGAATGAGAGATGAGCAACAGCCAGGACATCGACTCCACACATGTCTCCACCGTTTGGTGAGCATTTAATTCCCGGCAATTAATTCAGCTGCAATGAAGGGCCCTTGCTGTTGAAGCTCCTGCGATGCCCAATGGGAATGAATAACTGAGATCCGCCTCTGGCCTGATTCCAGCCTCCTTGTAGAAATTAACTGGCTTCACAAAGGCACGATGAATAATTGAACGTCAAGGCAGCCTCTTCCCTTGGAAAACAAAAAGGTAAGGCTGAGGCATTTGTAGGGCAGTGTGGAAAACATACTGCAGTGTCTCCCATGCTGTTTGCAGGATGAGCATAAATAAGGAATATTGGCTGCCAGCTCTCACAGGTAACGCTGCAGAAACATTCAAGGGAGAAAGAATGTAATTTTTCATCCTATGTTAAATTCATGCATAATTACTTGAAAACCTTTCTCTCTCTCTCTTTACTGCATTTCAGAAGAACATTTTGACCAAATATAATATTGGAACCCGTCTTTATCAAACATTCATGTGTTGTGTGAGAGATAAAAACAGGAATCCATAATTCATATGGCAGAGTGTATTACCAAGTGCGAAAGAGAGGCTGAATTTAAATGAGGGAGGCCTGAACAATATATTTCTGGGAGACATCATCTTCTATCATCTGCATTATTCACCAGATTTTTCTAGAACAGTAAATCTTATATATATATATATATTTGGGTTAGTGAGGATGTATATGTAAATATACGTATGTGGGCACAAACACAAAAAGAGGCAGACAGACAGAGAGAGACAAAGATACACCCGAAGGTAGACCAACCTGCCATTTAATCACAAAAAGATACATCAAAGATGATCTCACGCAGAGAATATATTTTATATGGGAATACATGAGGTCCAATAGGAATAAATATGGCTTCAAAGGGGTTCTGAGCTTCCCCCGCCTCTTGTCTTCATGACTGTGGATACAACCTGTGCATAGTAGCATAGCATCAAGTGCATCTGATCCAATGGGATCTACTTAAGGTTGCCAACCTCCAGGGCCATTTCCCCACACAGTCTAAAAACAGCGTGATACTCACAGAAGGCTGCTGGCTTCCCAGCGCAATTTTTGATGCCCTCATTTTACAAAATGGAGGCAGGCAGTGATGACATTGCTTTCGGGGCTGCCTGCCTCTGTTTTGTAAGCACAAAAGAAAGGGCTACCCTCGCCAAAAGCCAATACAATAAAGGGGGGGGGGAGGGAATCCCGCGAGGGGTTGAAACGAGCAATGCTCCAAGACAACGAAGCTTATAAAATTAACTCACATGGAATGAACCTCAAGCTCTTGAACCAATATCAATAAAGTCTACAACTTTCAAAGC
Source organism: Eublepharis macularius (assembly GCF_028583425.1). Classification (NCBI taxonomy): domain Eukaryota; kingdom Metazoa; phylum Chordata; class Lepidosauria; order Squamata; family Eublepharidae; genus Eublepharis; species Eublepharis macularius. Next base: position 132,090,804 of record NC_072795.1, on the reverse strand, counting down.
TCCAAAAAATTTTTAAAGTAAGCAAAATAAACTTACAATAGGCAACGCCTTACTTTTCAATGCTCCAAAAGTTTTTTAAAAAAGCATAAACTTACAATAGGCACAATTGGACAAGGGATTGTACATTCAGGAGGTTCTCAGACAACTACAAGATTCCGCCAGCTATTTAAAGATTCCATCAGATCCGACGGGCCATATCCAAAGCCTTATTAAGTTAGTTTTGGATGAGGCGAGGGAGATGGGGGAAATTGAAGATAATCTTTATCACGCCTTACAGGAGAAATCTCCTAGGGTTCCATTATTTTATATATTGCCGAAGGTGCATAAACAAGTTTTCCCCCCTCCAGGCAGACCGATTGTGGCAGGCTGTGGTTCTGTTTTAGAACCTTTAGCTATACTTTTAGATTCGGTTCTTCAACCAGCTGTGACTAGGATAGACTATCTATTGCGGGATACGAAGGATTTTATTAGCCAGGTGGAGGACCTTCCATTGGAACAGGACGTTTGGTTCTTAACAATGGATGTGAACTCCCTCTATACGATTATTCCCCACGAGGCCGCCAGGCAAGTTGTTGAGGAATCACTTAGGCAGAGTCTTGGGGTTGGTTCTCCCTTACCGATACTGCTTTTGCTGCAACTGTTAGATCTGATGCTAGAGAAAAACTATTTCAAATTCCAGGATCTATTTTATTTTCAACAACGGGGCGTGGCCATGGGGTGCTCGGCTGCGCCGAGCATCGCCAATCTCTTCATGGCACGCTGGGAAATGACTTACATTATGAATGAGGTTAACCCCTTTAGAAGTAATATTTACTTTTATCGGCGATACATTGACGATCTTTACTTTTTGTTTTCTGGCGCGCACCAGATAGAACTATTTTGCAACTGGCTCAATGACCGGGACCAGAATGTGCGCTTTTCCTGGCGTTATGCCAAAGACCAAATTGATTTTCTGGATGTCAGTACATATAGACATTCTTCAGGTACGGTCAAGTTAAGGACGTTTAAAAAGGTCACTGACCGTAATTCATACTTGGATTTTCATTCTTTTCACCCCAGACATCTAAAGGAGAATATCCCATAAGGACAGCTGTTGCGCCTCTTGCGCAATTCATCCACAACTAAGGATTTTTTGACAGACGGGAGGTCTTTGTGTATAGATTTGTTAAATAGGAACTACCCTCTAGGACTTATCGATACAGCCTTCTCTCGTGCCAGGATGGTAGACAGGAGAACATTGTTCCAAGTTAAGACCAGAAGGAATGAGGATAGGATTAGGTGGGCATTGGACTATACCCCCATCGCTAATTTGACTAAGAAAGTTGTGAACCGGCATTGGACCATTATACAGGATATTAAAGGCTGTGAACAGCGACCACTATGCGGGCTTAGGAGGACGACTAGCCTCCGTGATAGCTTGGTCCATGCCCGCCTTGACACGCCAACAGAGAGGGCACACCTACCCCAGGGTAATTACAAATGTGGGAGGTGCGCTATGTGTAGTTTGATGTGGGAAGGCAGAGAGTTTAGGATCAGGGATGATAAATTAACCATTCATCACTTTGCCTCCTGCTACACTACAGGGGTGATTTACCTAATAGAATGTCCATGTAAGTCCATTTACGTGGGCTGTACTTCCAGACCGTTGAAAACCCGGATTTTAGAACACCTCTCTCGTATTCGCAATAAGGTGGCAGATGCGCCTTTGGTGCAACATTACATGGAGAATGAGCATGAGAGTGTGTTTCGGGTCTTGATACTAGAAGTGATGCCGAGGGGAAGTTTTAACCAAACTGCGCTTTTGCGTAAAGAAGCCTATTGGATTTTGAGATTAAAATCTGTAAAGCCACAGGGCTTAAATAGTGAATTGGCTTTAAATTGTTTCTTATAGTTTCAGATTCTCCGGTGGGGGCATTGCCCTTTTAAGATTGCGCTTTTGTGTGGAGAGAAGCTCATTAGACTTTGAGCCTAAAATTTGTAAAGCCATAGGGCTTAAATAGTGAATTGGCTCCTATAGTTCTAGATTCTTCGTTGGGGGCATTGCCCTTTTAAGAAGTATTGCCCTTTTAAGAAATGTTGGTAGCTGATTTTGCTTTAAAGATGAGCGTCCCAATCAACCCACGGCGCGCTAAGGAATTCACTGCCGCCGGTTGCTATTAGCACGGGGAAAATATGCAGGCTACGAATACTGTTTGAGTGAACAGGTTAGTGTTATAAAATTTGTATGGGTACCCACTATGGAGCAGTCTATTCAGTTTGTTTTTGTCAAGGTGTATCTATTTTGTAGATGCAAGGACTACACAGTCGCGAACGTGGAGGACAAGACAACACAACGCACACGCTCCTGACGAGGCGAGGGACGATATCTGTGCTTCAGCCGGCCCCAGATTGGGCGTGTCTAGATGTTCAACGACGCTAGGGTGGCCTAGCCCCCTCCTCTCTCCAACGCATTATTATTGTCACTCCATGGACTGTCACGTAGTTTATATGGATTGCAATTGTATATAGTTAGCCTGTATTACATACTGCATAATAGGGTTGCCTGTTTGTTATAACGGTGCTAAACCACTTAGCCTGTATGCTGTGAGGCGTCGCCTCTTGGTACTTGTGTTTGTATTCCCCTTTGAAGAATATGCTGTAAGGCGTTGCCTATTGTAAGTTTATGCTTTTTTTAAAAACTTTTGGAGCATTGAAAAGTAAGGCGTTGCCTATTGTAAGTTTATTTTGCTTACTTTAAAAATTTTTTGGAGCTTTGAAAGTTGTAGACTTTATTGATATTGGTTCAAGAGCTTGAGGTTCATTCCATGTGAGTTAATTTTATAAGCTTCGTTGTCTTGGAGCATTGCTCGTTTCAACCCCTCGCGGGATTCCCTCCCCCCCCCTTTATTGTATTGCCTCTGTTTTGTAAACAGTTGGCATCAAAAATCACGCGAAGAAGCCGGCAGCCTTCTGTGAGTATCATGCTATTTTTAGACGGTGGGGAAATGGCCCTGGTGAGGCAACCTGGAATTGGTAATCCTATTAAGAGCAGAGGGGGATAGAATAAGGCTGAGAAAAATGCAGAACAAATATTCTAAATACATACATACTTAACGAGATGGTAGTAATGTCATTTTAAACAGAGTCACACCCTTCTAAATCCACTAAAGTCAATGGGCTTAGAAGGGTGTAAAACTATTCAGAATTGCACTGTAAACCAACACCTTTCAGTGGAAAATCAGAAGAAAGAAAGAAAGAAAGAAAGAAAGAAAGAAAGAAAGAAAGAAAGAAAGAAAGAAAGAAAGAAAGAAAGAAAGAAAGAAAGAAAGAAAGAAAGAAACTAACTTTTTATAGATGCTTCAGTAAAAGAGAGGATGGTTCAAGGGAATCCAAATCTCCATACTTTGAGAGAAAAATGAATGGAAACATTATCTGAGCCCTTTTCACATGTTATGTTAACCAATTTTCCATACATCCTCCCGGCATTCATAGTCAGTATGTAGTGTGAACAGGGTCAACACATTTATTTACAGCTCTGGTAATGTGAACGGAACATTGGATTTTTCAGGGTTCACGTGGGCCATAAATATTTGTGTTGACCCCGTCCATGCATCATGGAATTGCATGTCGGGACTATTGTGGGTAAGGTTGCCAACTTTCAGGTGGCGGCTGTGATGTTTCCTTTTGCTAACAGATCAGGAATAAGTTCCTCGCTCTGGTTCCTGCTCTTAGTTTGAGACAGAGACAGGTATGTTCAAAACAGCTCCCGTTTATTAGCATGAAGATACAGGGAGCAACTGCTCATGCAGTTTACAATTCTTACAAGCAAAACTAACATGCAGGGACTCCACCCTACGAGACTAAACCAACACATATCAGAGGGGGGAACCAACCATTGTCATACAATAAACACACCACAGGGCCTGGTGTTTCCCCAGAATTATTATTGATCTCTAGAATCCAAAGATCAGTTCTCTTGGAGGAAATGGAATCTTTGGATGGCAGTCTTTATGAAATCACATCTCCGCTGAAGTCCCTCCCAACCAGGAGTTGGCAATCATAATTCATGGTTAGTGTACATTCCCAGTGACTTACAGTTGCTGGGCTTCCAATGCATAAATGATTTCTGAAAAAGGGTTCCAAGTGAGAAAAAAGGAAACGGGCAGAGGTCCCAAAGGAGGGAACAACCCTTATTTTGTAGACCAGTGAAATACAAATTAGAAACAAGTAGAAAGAAAAGCACAGTTGCAGGTCATCATCACAGGAAATGATAAATGCCCATTAATAAAACCCAAATAATGAAACCAGGAGGGGAAAGAGATGAGGAACCTAACCAGAGCTTCTCTGGTGAAAAGAAGAATAGAAGAAACAGTACCATCGCAGTGGGGAAAAATACGCCTGAAAAAAGAATTTGACAAGAAAGCATCAATGACTGAGGAGCAAAAAATTAGCCAGAGTAGTAAGAGAGAGATGATTGAAAACAGGAGTAAGAGCAGATGCTTACTCTATTATGCAATGTGACTTTTTTCCCCTAGAGAAGACTTTAAAAAAAACAAGGAAGCAAAGTAAAAATCAAGTAAATAAAAAAACTAAAATAGTACAATATTTACCTGATCATTGGGCCTCAAAGTTGAAGTGACCATTCCCAGAATTTCAAGACCCCCAAATTCTCTGCACATACTCCTTGGCAAATAATCTTGAAGCATAAGCATACGGCATGCCACAGTGGAACTTGTGAGTCTTTCTTCTTTTTTGACCCACAAGGAAAGCAGTGAACGATCCCATCTATTTCTTCGAACATAGAGAAGTCAGCGATCAAAGGAAAAGAAAAGTAAAAGACAGAGGCCTCTTTATTTTTCATTATGTGGGCATGTCTCGAGAACAAGAGGTAAAGTTTCCTCAGCTTGTTGTTTTCTGAAGTGCTTAGATTTCACGCGGCATTCTCCACTGATTTTTTCCCGCTGCCTATAAATTAAATACTTGAGAGCGCTTGGAGTTCACCCCACTTCATTTGTTACTTCTTGAGATCAATTTGCAAACATTTTCTTTCCTTTGAGTAACAGGGCCTGCTTCTTTTTTAAAAATATATTCCCCTCATCAGAAGATAATTTCCACACAGCCTGACCAGAAGAAATGCTAAGGAAACCATCAAGCTGTAGGCTGTGAGCAAGGCGCATACTCAAGGGACACAACGTCACAAATAACCGCATTACATGTCATAGAATTAGATGATAGACTAACATTTTCTGGGTTCAACCCATGGTGGTGACTAGACATGGGCACGAACCAAAAAAAAATATCGAACCAGAAGATCGTGGTTCAGTGCGGACCACGATCCCGAATTCCCGAACAGCAATGACCATCTCCCGTCCCCAAACCTGGATCGTGGATCGTGGAAAACACAGCGGGGCACGCCACTGTTCCCAGTGATACAGGAACGGTGGCTGATGCTGGTGGCTGCCAGGCCTGGCAGGGGAGGAGGCGGGGGGTCTGCCCACTTGCTGGCGGTGTCAGAGCTGCCTATCAGGGTTTGCAGGGATGAGATTGGAGTGCCCATGGCTACAGGAACACCTCCTTCCCCCTCCCTGCCCTGGGTGTCTTCTCCCAACTTGTAACTGCTTTGCAGCTCCGTGGTGGGAAGGAAGCCCTGCTGATCAAGGAAAGCTGGGCTTCCATTTGGTTTTCCAGGGCAACAGAAGGAGGGCACATAGAGCTCAGGCATCCCCCTGGCTCCATTGCCAGGGGAATAGATTGCTGGCGCCTGAGTGTCTGGATTCCCGAACCGAGCCCAAATGCCACGATCCAGGCCTCTCCCGACCGCTGGATCGTTGGCCGTGGACGATCACGATCCACCAGGTCACGATCGCATGATCACCATTTTCGTGGGTTTTTGATGCTTGTAATGCAGTTCGTGCCCATCTCTAGTGGTGACGGCTACTGGCCTAGACATCCTTTGTAGACTAAACTGACTGGACTACTGTAATGTTCATGGAACTGCCCTGTAAGAAGCTGCAGTCCATGTGGAATGCAGCAATTATGGCTTTCTTAAAATATAGAAAGGCAGCATATAAATATCCTAAACAATAAATAACAATCATCTGTGGTGTCAGCCACAGAGAATATATTACACCAATTCTTTATGAATGGGATTTGATGGTTTTTAAAATGGCTTTGAAGACATTCACTCAAACCTGTGCTGTTTAATTATATGTGACTTTGATTTGTTACTCAAAGATATTTGAATACGTTGCGTTATATAATAGTTGAGGATGGCATTGGGGGCTAAACAAGCATTATGACTGTTTTATTGTTTTTAATATTTCATTGTGCTATTGAGAATTTCCTGTTGCAAAGCAAGTCATAAATTACCTAATAATAAGAACATAATAAAAGGGAATTAGTCACATTCGCAGAGAAGAAATCTATCAATGGCTGCTTGCCAAGGAAACACCCTGCTCACAGCCAGTGTACCACTGAACAGCTGATGCGGGGTGGGGGTGGTGAAGAACTAAAGAAAGCTGACACCTTTGTGCCCTGTTTGTGGGCTTTTCATGGCACCAGATTGGTTACTGTCGAAAGTGATTGAAGACTCATAAAGGCCATTTTCACACTGCTTACCAGAACGAACCGTTTTCGTGTGAAATTGCACCAGGAAGACGCTGTCGTTCTGGGAGCTTCGCGCAATGTTCCGTGGCTGGTAAGCAGTGTGAAAACGATCAGAGAGTGACCAGTTCTACTCAATGAGGCCTTCTCCCAAGAAAATGTTTTTAGGATTACATTGATTGTCTGATCCAGCACGGTTTTTCTTATATTCTGATGTCATTACTCAGAAGTAATCAAGGGTTGCTAATTCTGGGTTGGGAAATTCCCAAAGATCTCTTTATCTTTTGTCCCTCTTTCTCTTTTCTTACACTCCTTGAAGTGGCTCCTGCAACCTCATTGAATGGAAAGGAAAGATATTAATAGCAACCTGCACTTAAAAAGAAAGTGATACTTACTTTAATGATACTTTAATGATACAGGTTGGCCAAAAATAAAAACTGAGTTCACGCCTTACCTTTCAGTGCCTCGATTCTTCATTGGTGGGTGTGGGTACAACTGTCCTTCAGATTGTAAGTGTAAAGATAGGTTTGTTCTTTTTTACATAAAATATTGTATAGTATGCTGGCTAGAATCCTAAAGACACTTTCCTGGGAGCAAGCCCCATTGAATGACATGGGATTCACTTTTGTGTATACTTGCTTAAGACTGCTCCCTCAAACCATTAGATGCTTTATTATTGTTGTTGTTGTTGTCGTCGTCATTGTCGTCGTCGTCATCATCATCATCATCATCATCATCATTTATCACAGTCAGTCCACTAGATGTAAGGGCCGAATGGGGGAAAGGGTCTATCACCAATTCGAATTTTATTCAGGAATCTGGGAGTCAATAAGGTACCACCTTAATATGTGGTATGTTCCAAGTAGCGTGGCTATTTGCAACTGTCCAAATGTTAACCTGCTTATGCCAATATCGCCTTGATCAGAGGTCCCCGAGGTGTGGCCGGATGGGACTTGTGCTAAATAGGGCTTATTGTGCCTGAATGCCTGCTGCTGTAGCAGAAGGATCTTATTTGCCTGAAGTAAACTGCCCTCCTAGGCCTTAGCGATGATCCTCCTTGCTCAGCAGGTGGTGGGGGAGGAGAGAAAACTCCCTTTTCCCATCCCAAGCCTGCTGCCCTAAGTGGCGCTGCTGCCGCCTGGAAGGAGAAGAACATGGCCAGCATGTGGGGTTCTTGTCTGTGCTGAAACCAGCCAAGGAGGAAAGCAATCAAAAGGTGGAAATAGACATTACTAAATACCTAGGGACGCTCAAGTGAACCTCATTTCACATGTCCGCTCTCCAACTTTCCATGCACTCGCTCGCACAGTCACACTCCAGTTTGTTCCATGTGAATACCTTCGTGCGTTCGATATCAGTTCCTCCTTAACTGCTAAAAGCATCCCAGTGTCCCCCCATTCATTCATTCAAATGCAGATCTTGACACTTTCTCGTATCATAAAGAAATGCAAAATGGCAAGTCAAAGGGGCCTACACAGTACTTGTTCTTGCAGCGAAAACCAAGCTGAATTGGCGCTCTGCCCTCCAGACTCACTCGCAGATGCAATTGCACAGAGGGAGCTCCCGTGACAGCAGCATTCACATGTGCCGAATAAGAACAGCCTGCACATGAATTGAGGGCAACATATAAAGTCCTGCACTTGAGCAGCCCCAGGTGATTTGCAACATGCATTTCCACTCAAAGTAATGCCATTCTTCCACTAATTCTAATCCAGCCTTTCCTCCCGAGTAACAATGCTCAGGAGGGAAGGATTTTGTTGAGCCTGGGGAGGGGAGAGGGAAGTCCTCTCCCCCAAGCCAGCCAGAGTCCTTTCCTCCTCGGTAACAGCACTTGGAAGGGAGGCAGTCTGCTTGGCTTGGAGGAGGGAAGCCCTATCTCCACCCCAAAGCCATCCAGAGCCAAAGTTCCTTTTGTCAGATGTAAAGCTCATATCCTAGAAATCTAGTTGATTTTCAAGGTGCTACTGGACTAGGGATCCCATTCCCCCAGTGAGGTCAGGGAATCCTCTGCTTTCACCCCCCCCCCCCCACTCTCCTGGTCAGTGGGGGAGAAGGGCAAGGGAACGGGCCTCCCAGGTGCACTCCCAGGGGCGGCGTGATGACATCACTCCTGGGCGTGATGCCATTGCTCTGCCCCAGAAGCACACGCGTGCTTTGCAGTAGGCCAATTTTGACCCCAAACAGGCCACATTTTTGTAGTTGCTGTTTTTGAAACCCCTCCCTCTGCAGTTGTTTTGTTTGCTCAGGAGAGATGTCAGATTACACTGACACATTTGCTTTTTCCTCTGAGGAAAGAGAAAAAATTCTTGCCATAGTCCCTTCTATTTTGGATAGTCATGGCGTGGGCTGGCCCCTACCAAGGATTGGGACTTATCAGTGGAACAAATGACAAAGGAAACCAAATTACACCTGCACGCCACTTCATTGACTGAATATTGCAAGGAGCACATTATTCCCAGAGGTCTCAGAATGCATAAGCCACCTGAGATGTATAAATATGATGAAGCATTTATCAGTGGGCATCGCCAACTGACTGGAGTCTTCGGCTCCCTGGAGCTTCAGCCGACCCCTTTGAATCTTCAGCTTTTTGGAGCTTCACATAGAAGACGTCTGCTGTCCTCTAATACCGTCCACCTGACATTTACCTATAGGAGTTAATACCTGAGGTTTTTCAAATTATTGTGAACTTGTTTGAGCACTCCTAACTGACTGAAAATTGTATTGGACTTAGCACTTTATGATCAATTGTTTGTATATTTATCTCTGAGGATATATGAGTTTTGTAATTTATAGTGTATATTGTGCTATGTATAACGGAGCACTTGCACTTTAATTACAGAGTTTGTTAGCACACACCTGGTAGTGTATTCGGGTTTCTCAGGGTGGTTCGCCCTTTTTTGTAGTTGCCAAATCAGCCTGTTGCCAAGTGTGCACGTGCTCCTGCACCTGCGTGATGATGTCACCCAGAAGTGATGTCTCTGTAAGTGACATCATCATGTGGGTGCAGGGCCACGTGCACTTTATGTGCACGAGTGAAGCATGCCAGGGCAAGACGAAAGGTTAGCACCAGGTCCCTTGACTCCCGCTGGGACTTTAAGGGGACCTGGAAACCCTATAGTGGACTCAAATCTTTCTCTTCTACTACAGACCAACATGGCTACCCAACCAAAACTCTTGTCATCAGGTTATAATGGCAGGAGAAAAAAGGGGAGTTTTTTCAAGAAAGGATGTCTACTTCAATCCTCTTTGGATTTACCGGCAAGTTAACGCTATTCATATTTCAATGAACTTGGCTAATTGATGGGCTTTGTGTTGACAAAGACTATGTGGGTCTATATTGTGGCACTTTAAAATTTTGTTCATGTTTATTTTACATGGGGCATTTGGAGTGTTGATTAAAAATTCTAATAATAAATTTGAATAATTGCAGTGTTATTATTTTTATTAGTAGTATTAGAAGTGGTGGTGGCAGTATGTCCTGCGCTCTACAGGCTGCCCTGGACTTCTCTGGAATGGGGCCACTGCCTTGGCTGGCTAGACTCTGGAGCACAGAGTGGCAGCCGACCTATGCTGGAAGCTGGCTATTTGGAACCTGGAGCTGGAAGCAGCTAGTGGACTGGTTGATCCAGCAAGGCAACCTTCTCGTGCCTCGGCCTAAATATACTGAATGGTGATTTGGCTTAGCTGCATCTGCCAGCAGGCATTAAGGCTCTTGAGGCTGAGCTGGGCTCTGGCCAGGATCTTGCTAGGGACTGCCACTCTCAATGTTCTGCTATGGATCTACAAGCAGCCAGACTGGCACTTCACTTTCTCTGTGCCACCTCAGCCTGGATCCTGTGTTGCCACCATTCCCATGGGGTAGAGGGCCCTGAAGGGTTGTGGGCCAGGCAGGGCTGGATTGAGGGGGGACAGGAGGTAGCCTGCCCCTGGCGCTGCCAAAGAGGGGGCACCGGGTGCGGCTGTCAGCCGCCCGGGAGGCTGAGCACAGGGTTGGGAGACCCTCGCCAGCCCTGCCGATGGGGTGGCTAGCTTGCCGCACATGCAGGACCTCCCAGCCCTGCGCTCAGCCACCAGTATGGCAAGCCAGCTACCCCAGCACACGCCCTTGCTGCCGCCAGCTCCACGGCTCACCGTGCGCTGTGGCTGCCAGCTTGCCACGCGGGCGGCACAGGGCAGTGGGGCACACGAACCGTGTGGAGGGCCTCCTAGCCCTGCACTCAGCCGGCCGCGTGGCAAGATGGCCATCCCAGCACCTGGTGAGCCATGGAACTGGCGGCAGCGAGGGCATGCGCTTGGGCAGCTGGCTTGCCGCGGAGGTGGCTGAGTGCAGGGCTGGGAGGTCCTGTGTGCACGGCAAGCCAGCCAGCCGCCCCAGTGCATGCCCGCGCTGCTGCCAGTTCCACAGCTCACTGGGTGCTGGAGCAGCCAGCTTGCCGCGCAGGCGGGCATGCCTCCCACCCTGCGTGATGACATCACGAAGTGACATCATCACACAGCGCCGGAAGCACATGCGTGCTGTGCGCGTGCATGGAACACCCGGGCAAGGTTTCCCCTGGGTGCCTGCTCGCCTAGATCCGGTGCTGGGGCCAGGTTCGTGTTTTGCCTGGCAGAGGCCTAGTGGTAAGTCAGGGGCCAGCTGCAGGGGCTCATTTTCCGGCTTTGGCAGGCTGGTCTCTGGAATTGCTGGAGTATGGCAAGCATGTGCCTATTCTGCATCAGGCCCTCCTAGAACCCACCTGTCCTCCTAGTTCCCTGGCCTTAGCTCCTTAGGCTCTTCCTCTGAGCCCTCCAGATCAGAGTTACTGGTCTGGCCAGAGAGCTGGTCAGGTCATTGCACTGTAATAATATAGCAATATGCAGGGCTTTCTTTCTGGGAAAAGAGGTGGTGGAACTCAGTAGGTTGCCCTCGGCGAAAATGGTCACATGGCTGGTGGCCCTGCCCCTTGATCTCCAGACAGAGGCGAGTTGAGATCGCCCTCCATGCCGCTGAGTGGCGTGGAAGGCACTCTAAACCCCCCTCTGTCTGGAGATCAGGAGGCGGGGCCACCAGCCATGTGACCATTTTCAAGAGGTTCTTTGAACTCCAGTCCACCAAGTTCCAGCTGAAAAAAAGCCCTGGCAATATGTATATCTAATCTTGGCCCTGACCTGGATAATCCAGGTGAGCCTGATCTTGCAGATCCCAGAAGCTAAGCAGAGTTGGCCTTGGTTAGTAATTGGATTGGAGACCTCCAATAAAGACAAGGGTTACAGAGGCAGGCAATGGCAAACCACCTCTGCTAGTCTCTTTCCATGAAAACCCCACCAAAGGCACCGTAAGTCAGCTATGACTTGAGGACATTCTTTACTCTCTATATCTAAGCTTACCATTTCCCCACTGGGGTGGGGTATCTTTCACCTCCAGATCCTGTTGCCTGCCACTGCTCAGTTAGGTGGCAGAAGGGAATGCCCGGAGAAATAAGGGGCATGATTGGCAACCTGGCACAATTACTTCACTTCTGGCATGACCCAGAAGTGACATCACCATGCCAAGTAATGCTTCAATATTCTCCTCAAACTCTGTTGTTAAACGATAGAATTTTTAGTGAATGATAGAGAGTCACCCTGGAGCGCTGACATCACTTCCAGGTCGCATTGGAAGTAACATGATTGCATCAGGGGAAGTTGATCACATATACCCCTCAATCCAAATTCTCCACGCCCATCTCCTGTCAGTTGCCTGTCCATGCCTAGCAACTCTATGTATACCTAATGTAGCTCTCTCACACTGCCACCCATAGCAAAGATTAAGAATTATGCTGGATATATAGTTTTGAAAACCTTTGGGTTTCAAGGGTCTATTCTTCTGATGAAGACTTAATGAGCATTTTAAGAAGCGTCTGTGCTCCATTCTATATTCCAGCTGCATCTAAGCTGGCTTACTGAAGCCTAATAAACCTTCCCCTCCTACATAATTACTTTTGAAATTCAATATTGTATTGCCCCAGTCCACACCTTTCTCCCCGTTACACTCTTGCACACACATTTTTTCCCTTTTGTAATTAAAATAGAAAAATCTCCGCATTAGTTTTCCTTACACATTATACAATAACAGAGAAATTAATTAAGAGGTCTATATTTCTATTTCAAGGTTCAAATATTTTGAATGAGTCGAATGTGCTTACAAAAATACGCAGCATCAGCAGAGTTGCTTGCTTTCCAAATGCCGTTTCCCCCCCTCTCCCCCTCCCTCCTTCAAGTGATTATTAAACAGATATGACTTGCTAAGGATCCCGCTCCGGAAGCTTGCTGGGTAACCTTGAGCCAGTCATACTCTCTCAGCCTAACCTACCTATCTTGAGGACAAAGTGGAGCAGTTAGGAAGGTTGTAAGCCAGTCTGGATCCCCAACTGGGTAGAAAAGTGGGGTACAAATGAAATAAAGTAAAATAAATTTAAGTATCTGTCAGCAGTACATAATAAATAAGGGCAGGCTCTGGCTAGTGCTGAGCGGACATCAAAGAGCAGCAAAACGTAGGCTGGCTCAAAAGGAAAGGGGTACTTGGGAGACTTGGTCCCATGCGTTTAACCAAGACCTACCAGCAATTTTCAATAGCTAAGATGGTTTGACGTTGGCTCAGTCATCAACCAAAGGGGAGATTGCAATGAAGAAATTAGAAGATTGAGACGTGGAAGAGAAGCTGTGAGGGAACTAGAAAAGAGCCTTAAGATAAGGATGTCTCTCTGGAGACCATGATCAAAATAATCCAAACTATGGTATTCCCCATTACTATGTGCGGATGTGAAAATGGGACAGTGAAGAAAGTTGACAGGAAGAAAATTGATTCATTTGCAATGTGGTGCTGGAGGAGAGTTTTGTGGATACCACTAATGGCCAAAAAGACAAATAAGTGGGTACTAGATCAAATCAAGCCTGAATTCTCCCTAGAAGCTAAAAGGACAAAACTGAGGCTGTTGTACTTTGGTCACATCATGAGAAGATAAAACTCTCTGGAAAAATCAATAATGTTAGAAAAAGTGAAAGGCAGTAGGAAAAGAAGACCCAAAACAAGATGACTTGACTCAATAAAAGAAGCCGTGTCCTCCAGTTTGCAGGGTCTGAGCAAATCTGTTCATGATAGGACATTTTGGAGATCTTTCATTCATAGGGTCACCATGGGTTGGAGGCGACTTGATGGCACGTAACACACACAATACAATCTATGGTATTAGGCCACTTTCAAAGATCCAATAAGACATTTTAGTAGTGCTGCTTGGTTTTGCCCAAGATTGGAGTGCCCATGGCTACAGAACACCCCCTTCCCCTCCCTCCCCCGGGTGTCTTCTCCCAACTTGTAACCACTTTGCAGCTCCATGGTTGGAAGGAAGACCTGCCGATCAAGGTAAGCTGGGCTTCAAATTGGGTTTCCAGGACAACAGAAGGAGCGCAGACAGAGTTCAGGCATTCCTCTGGCTCTGTTTCCAGGGGAATTGATTTATGGCGCCTGACTGTCTGGCTTCCCAAACCGCGGCCAAACGCACTGAACCAGGCTTCTTCCGAACACTGGTTCATTGGCTGTGGACAATCACGAACTGCCGGATCGCGATCGTGCAATCACCAATTTCATGGGTTTTTGAAGTTCGTAATGCAGTTCGTGCCCATGTCTACTGAAGAGCTGCACTTTCATGAACTTCAGCTGTAGAGAGACAATCCAGGTTAAAATTCTAAGACCACTTTGTTGGGAGTGAACCCCAATGAATAAACGTAGGCTTACTTCTGAGTAGACCTGCTTAGGATTGCTCAACCAATTGTTCCCCCTTCACCTGGAATTCCACAGTTGCCACTCAAATTTTTATTATGAGTATAAATTCCAAAGTTACTCCAGGAGTAACAGCAGCAGCAGTTATTACTGTTGTTGTTATAGTTGTTGTTATTATTAGTCATTAAGTCAGAGTGAACACCAATACCTTAATAACGGCAATGAATTTTATTTGGATGTGCTGTGAGAGGGGGAAAAAATGGAAAGGAAGATTTGGGCTCTTTAAAAAAACTAATCACTTTTCGGGGGCCAGTATAAGCAAACAGTGAGATTTGTGCTGAATCCTTTTACAGCATTGCTCCTGACAGCTTACAACCCAGACGATTAAACATTCATCAATAAAAATTTAACATCCCATCTTCCCTTTGATATTCTCAACTGCTCACTAGCTAAGACAACAAGCCTTTCTCTGGCTGGATGTGACAGCAGGACATCAAAGCCTCCTCCTCAGCTAGCCCGTTCGGAACTGTTTCTTGTATCTAGAAAGCAGAGTTGTCACTTGAGATTCAGGGGTAGTAACACAGGAGCTTTCCTCTGGCTCAGATATACATATGCAGGGCTTTTTTTCAGCAGGAACGCAGTGGAACAGAGTTCCGGAACCTCTTGAAAATGGTCACATGGCTGGTGGCCCCGCCCCCTGATCTCCAGACAGAGGGGAGTTGAGATTGCTCCAGCGGCGCGGAGGGCCATCTAAACTCCCCTCTGTCTGGAGATCAGGGGGCGGGGCCACCAGCCATGTGACCATTTTCGCAAAGGGCAACCCACTGAGTTCCACCACCTCTTTTCCCAGAAAAAAAAGCCCTGTACATATGATATGCTGACGTTATGCCTACACTGTGACTTTCCAAGTCTATAACGCAGGAGAATTACAAAATGCTCCTCTAGTCCGACTCCCTGCTCAATGCAGGAAATTCAAAGCTGTCCAACCTCTCCTTGAAGAACTCCAGTGAAGGAAAGCCTGACCCTCTCTCCTAGTAATTGGTTTCGTTGTTCATTTGGAAGTTTCTCTTCATATTCCACCAAATCTATTCTCCTGCGACTGAAGCTCATTAGATCTAATCCTGCCCTCTGGAGTTGTAGAGAACGAATTTTCCCAGTTCCACAAGATCACGCCCTGACCTATACTTATTAAATCTTAGCCATCCTGCCCTGTGAACCTTGAGGATGTTTTGAGATGTGGGGTGCGATGGGAGCCCCTTAGATGTTTTAGTGCAGGATTATATGATTGCTACCAATGTTTTACTATATGTTTTTATTATATGTATTTATATGTTGTGAATCTGCTTTGAGCCTGCTTGCCAGGAAAGCGGACTATAAAATAAATAAATAAATAAATAAATAAATAAATAAATAAATAAATAAATAAATAAATAAATAAATAAATAAAGACCATCCTTAATGTATTTGAAGAGAGCATATATGTCTCGAATCAGTCTTCTCTTCTCCAGGCTAAACATGTCCAGTTCCTTTTTTCATAGGACATGTTTGAAACACACACACACAATTTGCCTGCATTGTTTCTTAAGTGTGGCATCCAGAACAGGACACAAGACAAGAAATACATTTTGTGCTAGCATTGCATTGCACATCCCCCTACTCCTGAATAGAGATGGGCGCAAACAGGAAAAAAAACCCGAACATGATGTTCATTATTCATTGCCATCCACGAACAGGGACTCACGAACAACCACGAACATGGCCATGTTCACGAACATGTTCGTGGTTGGCTGTTCGTGGGGGCCAGCAGGCTCTCCTCCAGCCATCATCCAAGTCAAGATCCCTACTGCACCACTCCCAGAAACCTGACCTGAGCAGGCACCAGGAAAGGTATCAATAATAAATAATAGCTTGGCCCCAGAGCCTGGCACCAGCCCTGGAACTTGAAGGGGTAGACCCCTATCCCACCACACACAAAGAAAATTCAAGCTCCAATGCACTCTCTCTATCAAAATGCCAACAGCAACTGTCTCTCCACTGACTGCAATGTTAGAGCTGGGAGCCCCCCTTCCCCCGGGTCTTTGCTCCCTTGTTGTAACAAATTTGGAGCTCCACACTTGAAAGGAAGACCTGCTTATCAAGCTAAATTGAGTTTAGATTGGGGTTTCCAGGGCAACAGCAGGAGTTCAGACAGAGTTCAGACAATCCCTGCCTGAGTTGCCAAGGGAATTGATAGCAGGTGCCAGACTGGCTTGACAAACAGCAACGAATAAGGCTTGCAACGACCACCTGTTCGTTTAGAATGGGGCCTCATGAACACCTTGTTCGCGAACAGCAGATTGGGCTGTTCGTGGCTTTTTTGTTTGTTTGTATTGCTGTTCGTGCCCATCTCTACTCCTGAATCCCCACCATTAGCTGCTGTTGGGGCCTAAGAGAGCAAAGAAATGCATCATTGCATATATTTCTAGACTTGCAAATATGCTGAAAAAGAGGGAGAACTTGACATTTCACAGTCATTCACATTGTTCTCTGTGTCCCTTGACATCATTTATTCTCAGTGATGTCATTGTGTATTCAAATGTGATTGGCTGTATTGCATCATGATGCAGTTCTATCCTCAATTGGCTAGGATCAGACACATGCTGTACTTAACCAAAACACCTCGGAGGTACTAGTCCTTATTAAGTATAAATTTTGTAGAATTTAATAAAGTGCTAAGTGCAAAGAACAATTTGTGCTAATCAATATCATAAGCAATCCATAAATAACAATTCATAAATAACAAGAGAGTTACATAACTAGTAACAGTGCAACAATCAATATAACTCATTCAAATGGCTCATTCAAAAGTAGTCCAACTAGTGAAGAGTCCATATAGACATCCAACATTTTCTTATCCAGATGTTATTTTCAAAATGCAGACCATCATTCAGGTGTAAACGACCTGGAGCTGAATCTCTTCGTCAAAGAACAGCCTACGGGTTCAAGCCAGCAATTTTTCAATCCCCGTTTCGTACTGAGACTTCCTCACGGGCATAACTTTATGGATGGTCTTCAACAAACCACAATCACATCACTCAGTTGGTGAGATCCGATGGAACAATGCATAAACTGCATTAAGCTGATGACGCATCTGATGAAGAGAGCTATGGTTCTCGAAAGCTTATGCTACAATAAAGTTGGTTAATCTTAAAGGTGCTACTGGACTCTTTGCTATTTTGCAACTACAGACTAACACAGCTAACTCCTCTGGATCAAGGGCATCACTCAGGGTTGGTTAAAAAGAGAAGAATTGCACAAAGTGTCTCTGAAGAAGTATTTTTCTTCCTGGTAAAATAGCTATTTTTAATCCAAAAATTAAAACTGGTGAATATTAAATGGAGCTCTAGCTATTATGACATTGCTTTGCTTCTCGTTGGCTATTTCATCAATCAACTACTAAAAGATTACAGAATATCTGCACAGCTCTATACATGATTAATTGGATGTTTTGCGGGTTGCCATTTAATTTTTTAAAGGTTGTAATCTGACATGCACTTAACCAGTTAAACCGACCAAGTAATTAATTATTGTCCTTCAAATCCATTTAGCTAGGGACCGGAAGCGCCCCTTTCTCATCGAAAGTTGTGCTCTTTCTTTCTCTACAACACATGAGTTGATCATCTGAGGTCTCCTATTGGAATGGATTTGCTATACATCTCAGGGCCAAGCTACACATGACAAATGACACTTGAACGGCAAGTGTATTTCTCCCTGTTCACTTGCCCTCCACTCAATCCACTTGCCGTTCAAGTGTCATTCGTCATGTGTAGCTTGGCCCTCAGATCCTTTTCATACGTTACAGTCCGTGCATACTGGACGGCTGGTGACCACACATAGATCCTCCTGATACATACTTATGGTTGCCATGTTGTCTGAAAGGGGCAATGTGAGGATTTTCAGTGTTTGTACACCTGAGTCAGAGCCCAGAAAATCAGGCTTTTGTATAGTATGTGCAGCAGCTGTATGCATGTGCAAAATCCACTCATTCTGCTTTTCAGACAACATGTATGCAGATCGATTGTTAGCAGCAGTGAGCAGGAGCATGAACATCACTCCCATCCTACGGTCACTCCACTGGCTACCGATCAGTTACTGTGCTCAATTCAAGGTATTAGTTATTACATACAAAGCTCTTTAAGGCTTTGGCCCGGTGTACCTATGGGACCACCTCCCTCCCTCTGTCCCTCCATTCATTCATCCAAACAGGGTCTCTTGCAGGTGCCAGCCTGCACATGGGCAAAATCAACAGCAGCCCACACACGGTCTTTCTCTGTGGTGGCCCCTACCCTGTGGAATGGCCTGCCTGAGGAGAGTCCCCACTCTTCTGGCTCTCCACAAATGATGCAAAACCAAATTATTCAAGAAGGCTTTTTGCTCAAATGGGAGGGCTGTATTGTAGGGAGGGAGTCTCAGATGCTTCGCTAATGAGTTAGGGACCACAGACTTCATCACTTTGTTGTCTTACATATTATCTGTTGCTTTAAATATGTACTCTACCAGTGCTCCATGTTGTCTAATGTTAGTCCTGGAATTGTTTATGTTCTGCTTCAGTATTTTTTCTACTCTGTATTGGATCCTTGCTAATGCTATGTCTTTCTAAACTTGTATTTATTTACCCTATGACATTGTTTATGAAAATGTCCTTGACACTGTATGGAAATGTCCTTGCTACTGATTATACCAATCTCACACTATGTAAGCCATCTTGAGTCTCAGGGCCAAGCTACACATGACGAATGACACTTGAACAGCAAGTGTATTTCTCCCTGTTCACTTGCCCTCCACTCAATCCACTTGCCGTTCAAGTGTCATTCGTCATGTGTAGCTTGGCCCTCAGTGAGAAAGGCAGACTATAAATGACATAAATAAAAATAAATAAATAAATAAAAATAAATGTATGGGGAGGATCGAGGGTACATGTGCTCCCAATACAGGAGGTAGGCAGTCTCTGGGATGTACAATAATAATCTCTGGAAAGGGCTATAGTTTTACAACATATGATAAGGAAGAAGCATAAATAAATAGTTGCTTTAACAACAGAAAAAGCAGCATAGCACTCAAATGTGGAAAACAATCCTGAACGTTAAAGCTATTTAGAGATGACTGAACAAGCTGAGCACATAGGTAGCTATTTGCTATGAACATCAACACATTTTCTTAGGCTTGCAAAAGGTGTTGCTAGTACTGTATACTTTTCAACACCCAATCCTTTGCTTGATTCGTGGAAACCAGCCAGGACAATGGTTAAAACAACTCAGCCTCAATTCATGAGAGGCATTCTTTAATTCAAGAAATAAGTAGAGCTGTTGCTGCTTTCCTGAATGACATAGCGGAAGAATAAAATGTGAAGTAAGACAAAGTACATATATTCTAAGTGGACCATGCATTTCGTATTAGAATGTATTTCTTCTCCTTCACAAATCGTCACAATCAACAAAGGGCACTGTGGGCACTCTCCACACGCCAAAAATCCTCTTCACTTACTTCAGTTCCAGACTTGAAATAGGGTATTATTTATGTCATTCCACGAGGAGAAATTCACTGCATTATATTTTTGAACCTTGTACCGGATATTTCACTGAACATTTTATTTTTTTAATTTTTTTTTTCATATTTACAATTTATAGAGAAAAGAGCCAATAAAGTAAATCAAAATTGTACAAACTTTGGAGATTAAAAAAACCCTAGTATTAAATAAACATCTGAACTCCCAGGGAGGAATTTTCATAGATACCGTTGCCCCCAGATAACCTAAATGCTCCCATTCCCCTGCTAGAAGATCCATCTATCCCTCATATTTCCTCACAAAACATCTTTCTTGTTAAAACAGCCATTCTGAGGGCCGTGCTAGAAGTGACAAATTACACTTGGAATACACTTGGAACAGGGAGGAATACACGTGAGACTGTTCACTTGCCGTTCAAGAGTAATTCATCACTTCTAGGTTGGCCCTCAGACTCATTTACCCTGGGGGAACCCAGGAATCTTCTGACTAGAGATGGGAACGAACAGAAAAAAAACCCTAACACGATGTTCGTTGTTCATTGGATTCCACGAACAGGGACTCACGAACAACCATGAACATGGCCCTGTTCACAAACATGTTCGTGGTTGGCTGTTCGTGGAGGCCAGCAGGCTCTCCTCCAGCCATCATCCAAGTCAAGATCCCTACTGCACCACTCCCAGAAAGCTTACCTGAGCAGGCAGCAGGAAAGGTACCAATAATAAATAATAGCTTGGCCCAGAGCCTGGCAGCAGCCCTGGAACTTGAAGGGGTAGATCCTTATCCCACCACACACAAAGAAAATTCAAGCTCCAATTAGGGTTGCCAGCGTCCAGGTAGTGGCTGGAGATCTCCTGGAATTACAGCTGGTCTCCAGGCCACAGAGATTAGTTCACCTGGAGAAAATGGCTACTTTGGGAGGTGGACTCTCTGGAATTATGCCATGACAAGGTCCTTTTCCTTCCCAAACCCCACTTTCTCCAGGTTTCTCCAGGTTTCACCCTCCAGATCTCCAGGAATATCCCAACTTGGAGCTGGCAACCCTAGCTCCAATGCACTCTCTCTATCAAAATGCCAACAGCAACTGTCTCTCCATCACTGTCTACAAAGTCAGAGCTGGGAGCCCCCCTCCCCCCTGCTCTTTGCTCCCTTCTTGTAACAAATTTGGAGCTCCACACTTGAAAGGAAGACCTGCCTATCAACCTAATTTGGGCTTAGATTGGGGTTTCCAGGACAACAGCAGGAATTCAGACAGAGTTCAGGCAGTCCCTGCCTAAGTTGCCAAGGGAATTGATTGCAGGTGCCAGACTGTCTGGCTTGACGAACGGCAAGGAATGGCAACAAACGAGGCTTGCAACAACCAACTGTTTGTTTAGGATGGGGCCTCATGAACAGTTTGTTCGTGAACAGCAGATTGGGCTGTTCATGGCTTTTCTTTGTTCGTATTGCTGTTCATACCCATCTCTGCTTCTGACCCATGCATGTTCTGGCCTCATTCTGTCCCACACTGAATGCCATCATTGGCCACCATTGGCACTGAGTGGCATTAAACATTTTCTAATTTAGAAAACCTTATAAATGGTACATTCAACTGAAGCAAATGAATTGCTGACAAAAAAATTACCTCACAAAATATTTGATACAGTTTGGCACCCTTTCTCTCCCCTGACCATCACATCGTTGCTTATCTTCTCTGTCTTCAGCTTCATTTGCCAACTCTGCTATTTGATCTGGTTGGCTGTGGTGGCCCACAGAATTTTGGTTATGAACTTCCATATCATTATCATGTCCAGGGCTTTTTTTCTGGGAAAAGAGGTGGTGGAACTCAGTGGGTTGCCAGCACAGGGGCCAACTCCTGGCGGGAGGTGGTGTTCCTGGTACCACATGCGCATGCACAAAGTGTGCGCATGCTCCCAGGGCCACACAATGGGTCAGCTGGGACAAGGTTTTGGTTTTTTTTGAAGTTTATATCACCCTTGGCGAAAATGGTCACATGGCTGATGGCCCCACCTCCTGATCTCCAGACAGAGGGGAGTTTAGATTGCCCTCTGCGCCGCTTCAGCGCAGAAGCTGAAGTGTTCTTATCAGCGATATTAACTGGCTCAGTAACTCGTTAATACCAACACACAGGAGAGGATGTAGAAGTCTATCTAAGGGTCTAGATTTGCCTTCCCTGCAGCCACATAGCAGATATGGGGAACAACGTTTTAAAAGTCTGAGGGGCCCTATTCGTCTTGGGACCACAGCATGAGGGGAAGAGGGGCTGCTGCCTCCCGCCATGCCATTTTTTCTGAGTTAAAATGGGCCCCCACAGACTTTTAAATAATGATCCGCCACAGCTGCTGTGTGGCTGTTGGGAAAGCAGGTTGTGTCAGGGAACTCAGACCCAACTCATTAAAATCATGTTATGTAGCTTGGCCCTAAGCATCTTATTTGCAAGGCTTCTCAGGTAAACAGGAGAAGTAACAGAAGAGTAATGGATTTGTACATTTTTGAATACAGAAACCACAGACAAGGGAAATACTAAATTAAAATACAAAATCTCCGAGCTCTGATATTACCAGCTCCAGCACTTCAGCACAGAGACAGGTTTTTCACAGCATATTGATTGCTGAAATGGGAAATCAGTTATCTACTACAGGACCAACTGCAAGATTAGCATACTTCTGAAAGTGTAGTGTTTGTTTTAGTATGCTAAATGCAGGGCTTTTTTTCAGTGGGAATGTGGTGGAATGGAGTTCTGGCACCTCTTGAAAATGGTCACATGGCTGGTGGCCCCGCCCCCGATCTCCAGACAGAGGGGAGTTTAGATTGCCCTCCGCGCCATGGTGTGGAAGGCAATCTAAACTCCCCTCTATCTGGAGATCGGGGGCAGGGCCACCGGCCATGTGACCATATTCACCATGGTGATTTAAACTTTAAAAAACTCCCCCCTTGTTCCAGCTGACCCAAAGTGGCATCATTGTGCAGTCCTGAGTTCCACCACTGAGTTCCACCACCTCTTTTCCCAGAAAAAAAGCTCTGGCTAAATGTATGGTTATAAGACAAAGTACCTAGCAGATAATCGCACTAGAGTGATTTAAAAAAACACAATTCAGCAATGGGGCCTATGAAGATAGGAAGGACCTGGTTTGATTTTCAGTGCCAAATGTCATGGAGAAGGTTGAGCTTTTCCAATATTGTCCCAAATTGCACGCATTTATTTGTTTTCCATCATGCAATTCATAAATGAGTAGCTAGAAGTTCCTCCTGTGGAGAAAAGTTAATGCTGTCAGTAGGGTTGCCAAGTCCTTTCATCCTGCAGGCGGGAGGCAAAGACACCTGGGATTCACCTGTGTTGATGCCTTTGTGTGCGCGCGCGCCCAGGCAGTGTGATGCCATCACTTCCAGGAACTGATGTCATCACGCAGGGCCTCGTGCTGCCCCTGAGAGTGCTCTCACACTTTGCAGTGGGCCAATTTTGGCACGTTTGGGGTCTAGAGTTGCCAGTCCTCTGCTGGGGATGGGAGATCCCCCGCTGCAGCTTTCCACCCCCACCCCCGCATACCTAGCCAGTGGGGGAGGCGCAGGCCTCATGGATGCGTTCCCAGGCAGCATGGTGCACTCCTGGGTAGCACTGCGCACTCCCAGGGGCTGAAATGGGCCTGAAATGGCCAGGATTGGGCTGCTGCTGGGTGGGGGAGTGTTCCCTCATGTGGCAGCAGCCCGTTCATGGCCGATTTGGGCCCAATCCTGGCCGCTTGGGGCCTGTTCCAGCCATTTTAGGCCCATTTTGGCCCAATTCAGGCTTGAAACAGGCAGGATTGGGCTGCTGCCAGGCAAGGCAGCGCTCCGCTGCGTGGCAGCTGCCTGTTCCAGGCTGTTTGGGGCCCGATTCAGGCCTGGAAGTGACATCATCATCCGAGCCTGGGAGTGCACGCACACTGCACGCACACATGAAGGGAAAGAAGGCAAGGTAGGTGCCAGGCCTCCAGTCTCCCACTGAGGAGGTCAGGGGACCTGGCAACTCTACTGGGGCCTAAACGGGCCCACTGTGAAGCGCAAGAGATCTTTTGTAGTGAAAGCAGACTGAAGGTCCTGGAGCACTTCTGCACTTTGCAGTGGGCTGATTTTGGCCCCAAATGGGCCTCATTCGGCCCACTGTGGAGAGTGGGAGAGCTGCCAGAGGGGCCCAGGGGAGCTCCTGTGCTTTACAGCAGGCCATGACACTAAGTGGCCTGATTCACCATGACGGAAATCTTAAAGAGGTCTGGGGAAGGGGCTGGAGTACAGTAGCAGAGCACATATTTGGCATTTATGTGCTCCTCCCACACAGTCCTTGGTAGAGTTGCCAGGTTTCCCTGGCAAACTGTCAGGAGGTTGGGAAGATAGGGGGGTGAGGGTGTACACAGACACTTACATTTTCCCCCCTTTTTGTACAGACATGAAGTGTGCATGTGCTTCCACACCCCGTGTGATTATGTCACTTCCGGTGACACCAGAAGCAAAGCAATATGATTATATGGAGAAAGGAGCACCCAAGCACATCAAACAAGGGCTGATTCTATAAGAATAGGCTTAAAACATGGCATTTTGCATTGATTCTTAAAGAATTGGCCCTTGTGTTATGTTGTCACTGGAAGCAGGGCCGGCGCACCCATTGAGTCCAGGTAGATGGTGACCTCAGGGTGCGGGATGCTGGAGGGGGTGCCGGAGGAGGCATGGGGGACGGGAGCGTGTGCCACGGAGCTGCAGCCTCTTAGCCCTCCTGCCCCGTGCTGCGGCCGCTGCCAGCACATGCCCCCACCGGGCCCAGCAGCTGCAGGGCAACCGAGCGGGAGAGATCAGAGGCCACCCGCGCGCTGTCCCAGCTGCTCGCCGCAGTGATTGGGCCGGCGGCGCATGTGCACCCGTGATGATGTCGCACGTGACATCATCATGCAGGCTGGTGCATGTGTGTGCACGGGGGGGGGGGGGCGCTGAATACCCTGGCACCGCTGCTGGCTGGAAGCAATATCATCATGTGGTGTGTGGGAGCATGTGCAGGAGGACATTTCTGCAGGCTATCTGCTGATGGCAGGTGATCTCTGCCAGTTTGCTTCCCCCCTCAATTCACCAGTGATAACTAAGCAGAGAGGTAAATCACTAGTAGTTTGCCTGCCCCTAGCTGGTACCTGACAAACCTAGTCCCTGCCCGTTTTGTAAAAGAATCTCAGGTAGCAGGAGTGGAAAAGCAACGCCTGAAACCTGGAGAACTGCCGCCTGGCAAAGAAGACATTACTGGCATATCTGTACAAGACAGCTAAGACAGCAAATAACTATTTATTTATTGGATTTATTTATATACTAGCTTTCTCACTGAGAGTGAAGGCAGATCACGCAGGGGTTTTTTTTTTAAATGCAGTCCTACAGCAGAAGACATCAAATGGACAATGTCTTAGGACTGAGAGCAGAACCACAAATGACAAAAGGCACAGATTGGACACTTGTCAGCTCCCCTCAAGTTTTGATGGGAAATGTAGGCATCCTAGTCTTGCAGCTTGGCTCTCTGACTGCTGTCCAATGGACTTTTCAACTGTCACTTGTCCAACATTCCGCCAAGCTGCCTACATTTCCCATCAAAACCTGAGAGAAGGTGACAAGTGTCCAATCTGTGCCTTTTGTCACTTGTGGTTCTGCTCTGAGTTGACAAAATTAGAAAACTGTATTGTTCATACAAGCTGTTCAGCCCTGGCTCCAGCCTGGTGAAACTCTCTCTCTATCGAGACTAGGGCCCTGCAGGACTTGCTACAGTTCTGGCAGGCCTGTAACTTAAGACGGAGATGTTCTGCCAGGCTTACGGTGATGGTTGAGGCGTGGGCGAACTGCCCAGCTGGCCTCTCTGCTGCAGCCTCTGGCCCGCTTGTTTTACCTGCCTGCCCTACCTCCATTGGCATGCATTATAGTGAACCATCTTATGTTGCATTTCAGACCATGGTTTTAACTTTTGTATTGGAACTATGAATTTGGTGTTTTATCTTTTACTGTGTATTGTTGTTTTAATTTATTGTATTACTGTATGGAGTTGTAACCTGCCCTGAGTCTGCATGTAGGGAGGGCAGGCAAGAAATCTAATAAATTAAAATAATTAAATTAAGGAAAAGTATAGTACAAACAATGCAGAAAAGGTGGACGACAACGCAGCACAAGCAAGATGAGACCCACAATAATAATAATTGCAGTCTACTTTGCAGCAGGCTACAGCCCTATTCCATCATAAAGGTGCCCTCCTGTTCCATTCTAACAGAGTATGAACCCTTTTATAGAAATGCCCTCCTACACATTTCCAGGGCTTTTTTCTGGGAAAAGAGATCATGGAACTCAGTGGTGGAACTCAGGACCGCACAATGACGTCACTTTGGGTCAGCTGGAACAAGGGGTGAGTTTTTTAAAGTTTTTAAAGTTTAAATCACCCTCTGCGAAAATGGTCCCATGGCTGGTGGCCCCGCCCCCTGATCTCCAGACAGAGGGGAGTTTAGATTGCCCTCCACACCACAGTGATCTCGATGGCATGTTCGATGCTCAAAGATGCTCCTAGTGACTTTAAATATAACTAAACATCTTTGTTGCCAACATACGCTACATAAAACTTAACAAATCACATAAATATCCATAATACGTTTGGAGTTGGTTTAGCGGGAATTCCAACATTTTAAAATTTTTACTTTCTCCCGTTAGATTCACAAAATGTTTAGGGGTACGTGTACCCTTACATCCCTCCAGAAAAAAAGCACTGGTTGTAATGGACCTACAGAGTCATCTAGTCCAGCCCCCTGCACAGTGCAGGAAATTCACAACTACCTCTCTCCCACCCCCAGTGATCCCTGCTCCATGCCCAGAAGGTGGCAAAACACCATCAGGATCCCTAGCCAAACTGATGTGGAGAAAATTGATTTAAAGAAAAAATATTTCATATACAGGAAATAAACCCTTATAATAGAAGGAGCGCAAGGAGTAACATTGCTGCCAGCTGAAATATCTGATGTGAGAGCCAGTTTGGTGTAGCGGTTAAGACCGTGGGACTCTAATCCGGAGAGACAGGTTAGATTCCCCACTCCTCCTCCTCTTGAAGCCAGCTGGGTGACCTTGGGTCAGTCACAGTTCTCTCAGAGCTCTCTCAGCCCCACTCACCTCACAGGGTGTTTTATTGTGGGGATAATAATTACATACTTTGAAAACCGCTCTGAGTGGGCATTAAGTTGTCCTGAAGGGCGCTATATAAATCAAATATTGTTGTTGTTGTTATCTGAGCTTTGTTTTCTGCTCCTGTTTCCAGGTATAATGTTCATGCCTATCAGGATGCATGAGCCCCCAGACCTGATCACAAGAGCAAGAGCTGAAGGTCTCCCGGCCCGTTGCTTTTGCCCCTTATCCTTTGATGAGCTGGCCCTTCGGGTTCAGGACTAGCCTAAGATTTAACCCAGGACTTGTTTCCCTATTGTAAGCAGCTTTGGGTCTCTTGGAGGAAAGAAGTATTTAAGTAAATAGTTGTATAAAAGCAACCCCCCCTCCCCAAAAAAACCCCTTTGCCGGTTTTGAACAACTATGTCAATAACTTACTCAAAAGGCAAAATTACAGTATAGTTTTCAAGACCAAACTTCAGCTCTGACTGGAATATTGAGAATGGTGCATTTGTCTGAGCCGAATTAGTCATTTTGAACTTAAGTGGTGCTAATGATGGTGTTATGGCAATATGTTAATAACATTATGGAAAAAAATGACAATTGTCTACCCATCACATAGTCTGGGGTGTGTAGAATAGCAGTCAAGATATCCTTCAAATGCTTCCACATGACACTTAAAGGAAGAATAAGGACACCAAAATGTCTTTTCTTTCTGCTGAGAAATTCGTGCTGTGCTCATAAAAGCTGTCACACCCACCAGTACCACAAGCCCATTAAAGTACTTCAGTGTCAGACCCAATTGTTATCATGTTGGAAATGGAGCAGTTATAGCCCAGTACAGGGAACATCAGAAACTGACGCTCCTGTACTACAGACTACTGAGCAAGACTGACCTGGAAGCTTTTATGAGCAGAGCAGTCGGGAGAGGTCAACTAGGGTTGCCAGCCCTTGGCTAGCAAACCCTGAGAGCATTGGGACTGAAGACTGCTGCTGAACATCCCTTTTTGTTCCAAAACAGGAGCTAAGAATTTACACATTTGAAAAGGTCCAGAGTTACATGACATCACTTCCTGTTCTGAAACAGGAATTGGCATCCTGACTCCATTTCCTCCCTATTTCCTGCCTGCTGCTCCATTGAGCAAGAGTAGGGAACGAGGACCGTTGCCTGGAGGACTCCTGCCAGAACCTGCCAAGTGGCAACTCTATAGTCAACAGTTCCACTCTTACCTATAGTTATTAAGAGGCTTCCTTCCTTTTGAGGCTGGTTTTCTTCCAGTTCCCATTTTAGTACAAGATGGAGGTGCACAAACAAATCCCAACCTGGCACTCTGACATCCGTATTAGTTTGTAAGCATTTAGCTGTTATTTTAAAATGTAATCAATTCATAGCAATAATTGCAAGGCCCTGACCTGGATAGCCCAGGTGAGCCTGACCTTGTCAGATCTCAGAAACTGAGCAGGCTCGGCCTTGGTTAGTAATTGGAGGGCAGACCAGGGTTGCAGAGACAGGCAATGGCAAACCACCTCTGTTAGTCTCTTGCCATGAAAAACCCATCAGGGGTTGGCATAAGTCAGTTGACTACACATGGGCACGAATGGAAAAAAAAACCCCAAACCCTGTTCTTCATTCGTTGCCATCCATGAACAGCGGACAATGAACATGGATGAACATGAACTGTTCCTGGACATGTTTGTTGTTCATTGTTCGTGGGGGCCAGAACCCCACTCCCACCCCCACTTAGCCCCCCTCCCCTCAAACCCACTTACCTGGCCCTTTAAAGATCCCTTTAAACTATCAGCTGGCAGGCAGCAGGGGGGGATTCCCCCCTGCCGCCTGCCAGCTGATAATTTAAAGGTCTCTGTCCTGGCAAAAACAGCAGTGTCTGCTGGCAGCTAGTTTGAGGGGTTACAAAAGTGACCTTCCCAATGTCCAATACCCACCAAATTTGCAGGGGACATAGTCCTCACTGTCCTCTGAAGACCGCCCCCCCCCAAGTTTCAGAGAGATTGCATCCCGGGAAAGGTATGATCCATGGGTCTCCCCCTTTCCTGTCATTTTCTCTTCACAGTGGCAAAAATGGGACTCTCTGCTGGAAGTACTTTGAAGGGTTAAAGCCAGAAGGAAAGCCAGAAGGAGTTCAGACAGAGTTCAGTCCCTCTCTGCCTCCGGTTGCCAAGGGGATTGATTGCAGGTGCCAGACTGTCTGGCTTGACGAACGGTTGCTGAAGGCAACAAACAAAGATTGCAACAACCACCGGTTCGTTTAGGATGGGGCCTCAGGAACAGCTTGTTCAAGAACAGCGAATTAGGCTGTTCATGGGTTTTTTCTGTTCGTAATGCTGTTCATGCCCATGTCTAGTTATGACTTGAGGTCACCCTTCACCACCAATAATTGAAAGAAGAATAAACTCATAGTAAAACCCACAGAGATTTGGGAAATTCATAGAGTGATGCACAGCACTGGTTCATCACCCTCCACTTTTTGCTCCCAGTGATTCATTGGGGGTAGAAGGCCAGGAGTGGTGGGCACTCTGGCCCCTAATGAGTGAGCACTAACTGGGAAATTCATACAGCTGTCCATAAGAGCAAACTTCGGCTGCTTCCACACATGTTGGTAATCAACTCTCAATACTCTTTAGTGAACATTTGGAACTGCTTTTCCATGTGTGGAACAAAAAATCCCCTCCCAAAGGATTACTAAAGTGCATTAAAAGTGCATTATTCAACGTGTGTGGAAATGGCCTGTGTGTCTCTCTGTGTCTCCAGTTATGCAATGGTGAAAGATTAGTGTGTTACTGATGTTTTATTTTCTTAAACAAACATAACATTTTTAAACAATAAATACAACAAAAACAACAGATTATAGTTCTTTTGATCATACATTGTTGGTGTTCAATTCCTATTATACTAGCTTGATTGGTTATATTAGCATCTCAACGATTAATTAACATTCCAATCTGATATCTAGCACTTGCACATTGAGTTTTTGATGAGTTTTTAGAGAGTCCAAGTATTCTGTTATGTTTGGTAGATAGGTTTTGTCCCGAAGTTGATAGATACAAAAAGCGGAAATATATAGAATAGGTTATACAATTTAAAGTTCTGCAACATTATATAAGGCTTTTGAACAATGCAAGTATCACTTATAAACTGGTATACCGGCAACAGTTATCTATACTTATATATAAAACTAAGAAAAGGGGGGGGGAGGAAAAATTTATAACTCCCTGCTCTCCTCCCACATAGAAAAACTATATAGCATTAATATGATTGTAAATATTACCCCTCCCCTCTTTCCCCCCTTACAAAAACTATTTAACTCCAATTAAATGTTAGCTATGAGTGATTTATAAACAAAATGCTAAGTATGATGCTATGATAGCTGTACAGCCCCTGATAGACCCTATAGGGAGATGTCTCCTGAGGGTCTTTGTATGAAGTCTAGGGGCTGTCATTAGTGAGAGCAAAGAGAAAAACTGGGTCTCCCCCCCCCCAAACCTCAGTATAGCAACGTAATACAAATTATTAGCTTTGTTTAATTTATGATCTCTGAATTCTGATCATTCCCCCCTCCCTCTTTTTTTCAACTTTTAAGTAAAGATGGGGCAGGGGGAAGCAGAAATTTCTTGACTTCTGGAATGTTTTCCATTATTGTTATTCAGTTGTGTTTAACTGGGATTTTGCTTCCTTTGAGAGGAGTGGGTGGTTGAATGAGTTTTCTCCTTTGTGTAGACTTTGATGGATGAGTAGGAGAAATGTCCAGATCCTGCAGTAAAGCTTGTCCTGATTCTTGATCTGTTGCATAAAGATGTTTGTCCTTAAGTTGGATGTAAAGTTTGGAATAGTTGATCCATTTACATTCAATTTTTGCATCACATAGTGCCTCAGTAGTCGGTTTGAGACCTATTATCCTATTTAGTATTTCCTTTGGTAGATCTGTAAAGATTTGAATCTGGGATCCATTACATTGGAGCATTTTTTGTTTCCTAGCAATTTCAAGAATTCCTTTTCTTGTTTCCCAATCTGGGAAGGTAGCAATGATGATGTCCCTTAGAGTTTTCCTGTTTGTTTTTAGAGGACCAACTCGGTAAGCTTTGGAAATTGCTGGAGTGATGTTTTACCTGGATGTAAAAGGCTAGCAAGCCAGTTGGCTAGGAATAAAGATAAATCTTGTTTTGCTGTTAATTCCTCATTAACCTCCCTAAATTTAAGATTCTGCTGGTGTGTTATTACTTCCAGATTTAGAACTCTTTCATGCATCTCCTCTTCCTCCTTTTGCAGAGTGAGCATTTCGTTTTGCAAAGAGCTAGAGATATCTAACGTGCAATCAGTTTTTTGAATAACGTTGTTCATTTTAGTTTGAAGATCTGCAATCTGTTCAAAAAGTGGCTTTATAAGATTTGCCATTTTGTTTAAGATACTATGTTCCATGTTTGCAAACAAGGCAGCAAGTTCTGAGTCGGGAGGGATATTCAGTGAAGTTCCTACCACATTTCCTGTTGTGCTTGCGTCGCTTGCAATTGCTGGCTCTGGTGTTGAGACTTGAGTTGCAGGAAAGAAGTCTTGCAGGCTTTTTGCAACGATGCCGTTTTGCTTCTTGATATTCGCACTGTGTCCCCCCCATATCTGGGAGCAATTTTTAGTTTAATAAGATGGGGGGGGGGTGTTGAGGATTTTGGAGCGGGGTGGGATGGAGCTCAGCTCTCAGGCATCCATCCGTGTGTTACTGATGTGCTTGACACTTCCCCCCCCCCAGGCATGTCTGTATGAAAGGCAAAAGGGCAAATCATTGACAATTTCACCAATGCCCATTTTGTAAAAAGAGGAGGACTGTCAGGCCTGGCTAGGGGATTCTCTCAGACTCCCCACTTCATCCAACACAGTTATATGAGTTAAGGGCCTTTATTCAGATAACTCTCCCTAGAAGCGCACTGTTACATAGAAATTGCCTGGAATGCTGAAGCAAAGTCTTCCCTGAGAGGTTATACCCCCAGTCCCCTCCCCCAGCCCAAACAAGTTAGTTGAAGTCAGCGAAAAGTCCTTCAAAGCTTGTTCCCAAAGTCATTTCCCATACTGATAAGACCTCTCTGAAAAGTGAAAGCAGAAAGCGACACTACAGAAAGCCCATTCCCCCCACCCACCCACCCCGCAGTATATATGCATTCTCAGTTATGGCAGGCAGGCTGGCTTGCCTGCCTGACATAGACTAAGAGCGGAACTACAAGTGACAAAAGGCACAGGTTGGACACTTGTCAGTTTCCCTCAAGTTTTGATGGGAAATGTAGGCATCCTGGTCTTGCAGCTTGGCTCTCTGACTGCTGTCCAATAGACTTTTCAACTGTCACTTGTCCAACATTCCGCCAAGCTGCCTACATTTCCCATCAAAACTTGAGGGAAGCTGACAAGTGTCCAACCTGTGCCTTTTGTCACTTGTAGTTCCGCTTTAATACTGTCCCTTACTCAAGTTTCAGTGGGGGACAAATGAAAGAGATAGAAAGATAGAGAGGTCAGGGACCTGTTACCCTTTGCTCTCAACTGCCCTGGCACTACCCTTTGATGTGTAGATTGCTTTTCTCAGGGACTTCCTCTTTGTGCCTCCTTCTCTTTATCTCTTTTTCATATTCTCCATCTTTCCTCTCCATTTTGCACCATAGATGCAAGGCCCTCCTA
Organism: Eublepharis macularius; assembly: GCF_028583425.1. Classification (NCBI taxonomy): domain Eukaryota; kingdom Metazoa; phylum Chordata; class Lepidosauria; order Squamata; family Eublepharidae; genus Eublepharis; species Eublepharis macularius. The sequence goes on along the minus strand of NC_072795.1, from coordinate 132,058,128 downwards.
TCCTGCCATCCACTGCCATCCTTAGACTAGAGAAGGGCAAGAGTCCAGTAGCACCTATAAGATTAACAAAATTTGCAGTAGGGTATGAGCTTTTGTGAGTCTCAGCTCACTTCTTCAGATACGTGTGCTGCAGCTTATGAAAACTCATACTGTACCACAAATTTTGTTAGTCTTATAGGTGCTTCTGGATCCTTAGACTAGGTAGCTAGATAGAGCACTTTCTCCTTTTTCCTATCCAGTGTGGTGTTCACACAATAAAGAACCAAAGACATGAATGTAAGCTTGTTTCTCTCTCCTACACCCTGCATTTCTCTGCTCACTGTTCCCTCTGCTAATAATACCTTTAATATATGCTTCAGATGAGAGGAATCTCTCTCTCTCTCTCTCTCTCTCTCTCTCTCTCTGTGTGTGTGTGTGCGCGCACGCGCATACAGCCATACACACCATCTCCTGCCTGCATCTCTCAGTCCCAGATATAGACAAGAGGGTGGATATTTAAGGTTTTTTTTCCCTCATGGGAATATTTCTTCCACAGAAACCAAACCCATAAAGAGGTTTCAATAACTTCGCGGATATCCCAAGGCTTCTAAAGTAGGGTGAAGGATGACTCAAAAAAATCACAATGTAGACCTCTCTTTATTTTGGTACTGGCCCAGGATCCCCTGGAAAGGAATGGGACTTGAATCCATTTTGGAATTTTCACAAACGCATGCACGCACTCACCAGAAATCTAACCCAAAGTCTAACAGGGATGGAATTGTCTGCCATTAGTAAAACCTCTCCTATATTATATGCCACCGTTTAACAACAGTCCATTTTACTTTGTGGCAGGGGGGTGCCAATATATAAAATAAAATAATTTTAGATACTCCCTAATAGCAAATCTCTGAGGAGGCACACTTATCTGATTAACAGCTAAGAGCAGAAATGTAAACTAGCATTAGGTTCTTGTAGACACACACACTCACCTTAAAAGTGAAGAAGACAATCACACTGCAGTGGAGAGATGAATCCCAGAACTCAAAGAATGCCGATGAGACCATTTTTCTGCATTTTGGAAGTCCTTCTTTGCCACAGATCCAATGGTTAACTACCACTTTCAACACTATATAGATGTAACCCAGGGCTTGTAATAAAAACAAGGACTCTCCTACAGTGAATAGTGTCCATTAGTGAGTGAAACATCACTTCCCTTATAGCTAGAAAGGAGGGGGAAAGCAGACGCTACATAAGTAATCATCTTAAACCACATACTCACGGACTGGCAGAGTCAGTACTGTACATCTGGAATGACGGGTTGTAGAGGCATGCTGCCAGTATTAAACCAACAGCTGAGAAAAATCAATAATCCTGGCTAGTCTTTTTTAGAATTTAAATCAGAGGAGTGGTTATTTTCTGATTCACTCTAACAAATTTGCTTAGAGATGACCAAGTTGGCTTTGGAAATCTCAAAAATGGCCCACTTGATCAAGTGCATGAACGGAAGCTGTGAGGGACCGTTTCCATTTCTTGCATTAGACAATAAAATTCATTTGGCTTTCTTTGGAATTCCTGAGGAAACCAGGAACTTTCAAATTAACTTCCCACTTGCCAGTGAAAGGGACATCCATTAGGGGTATGTGCTGGAAAAAACGTTGTTTCACTTTTGGTTGTTGTGGGTTTTCCGGGCTGTATTGCCGTGGTCTTGGCATTGTAGTTCTTGACGTTTCGCCAGCAGCTGTGGCTGGCATCTTCAGAGGTGTAGCACCAAAAGACAGAGATCTCTCAGTGTCACAGTGACACTGAGAGATCTCTGTCTTTTGGTGCTACACCTCTGAAGATGCCAGCCACAGCTGCTGGCGAAATGTCAGGAACTACAATGTCAAGACCACGGCAATACAGCCCGGAAAACCCACAACAACCATTGTTCTCCGGCCGTGAAAGCCTTCGACAATACATCGTTTCACTTTTGATTCAGGGGTTTCTGAATGATCTCCATTCTGTTATTGGTTTGTTCCGGGTTGGCTGGTGACAGTTTGGATCTACTCTGTTAGTTTTTTTCTTCTTTTTGTTTTCATCAATTGTGGCCCATTGTGCACATGCAAGGCTTGTGTGGGCTGTGCATGCACACATATGTACTGTTCTTTTCAAGGGGGATTGGGGAAATGAGTCTCTGGGGCAGCTGTTCTTTATTTATTATTTATTTATGTTATTTATGGAGAGCCATTTTGGTGTAGTGGTTAAGAGCGGCAGGAGTGTAATCTGGAGAGCCGGGTTTGATTCCCCACTCCTTCGCTTGGAGCCAGCTGGGTGACCTTGAGTCAGTCACAGCTCTTCCAGAGCACTCTCCGACCCACCCACCTCACAGGGTGATTGTCATGAGGATAAGGACACATTTTATAAATTGCTCTGAGTGTGGCATTAAGTTTTCCTACTCTCATACAACTGATAGTTGATTCACATGTGTTTTGCCAGTGTAACTTATTGTATGCATTTGTAGTAAGTTACAAATGACAAGTGATACCCTGCTTTAAATGATAAATGAATCGGATGTTTGCCCCAGAAACCTAATTTAAAAATCCCATGTTTGGGCCGTTAGCAGAGTTTATCATTTAGCAGTGGAAGTGTGATTATAGGTGGTTGTGAGCTGGTTCTGCTGGCTGGTGTGTATGCAGAAAAGAAAATAACAAAGCATACACTTGTTTATATTTAGAAAGGAAATAAGAGTTCTTTATTGTAGGAACTCCATACTCTGATAGGAAAGGAGACAGATCCTAACTACCTATCTAGCCTAAGGATGGGCATGGATGCTAGGACAAGTCCTGCATCCATGGTTCCAAGATGGAGGGAGGCGAAAGAGAGAGGTGGTGCCTGGAACAAAGCCAGGAAGAGAAGAAGTGAGAGGGAGGAAGTCAGGAGGAGGAAATCCTGAGAAGAGCAATCTGCATATTAAAGGATAGTCAGAGCAATAAACAATAAACAGGATGCCCTAACCTCTCTGTCTTTTTAACTCTTTGGTTTGTCCCTCTCTGAAACCTGAGGAAAGGGACAGCACTGAGTCCCCCTCTTCCAACATTTAATTTAAGTAGTACACTTATATTCTGCTTTCCCTGCAATCAGGCTCAGACCTGATCACATCAGAACATTAAAAAGGTAGCAAAATAGATAAGAAAATTCCATCTTATAACACTCACTGACATTCATATTGCACAGTCCCTAAACAACCAAAATCCATGGGGTGGGTGACAAGCTATTAGATGTTATATAGACAGTATGGGGCAATGTCCCTCTCCTGGTAGGAGGCTGGTTAAAAGGGGGGGGGGTGGCATCCGCTCACCTCAACCATCATATGCCTGGTGAAACATCTCTGTCTTAAAGTCCCGTCAAAAGGATAATAAATCTTGTTTGAGCCCATGTTTCCACAGACAGATTGTTCCATGGGGTCAGTGCCAGGATGAAAAAGGTCCTGGCCCTGGTCAAGGCGAGACAAACTTCCCTGGGGCCGGGAACCACCAGCAGATATCTCTCTGCTGAACAAAGGGCCCTCCAGGGAACACATGGTGAGAGGCGGTCCTGTAGGTATACCGGTCCTAATCTGCTAGGAGCTTTAAAGGTCAAAACCAAAACCTTGAACCTAATCCAGAATTCCACTGGAAGCCAGTGCAGCTGGCGCAGTATTGGTGTTATATGCAACTGGAACGGAGTCCCAGTCAGGACCTGCGCTGCTGCATTCTGGACCAGTTGCAGCTTCCAGAGCAGGCCCAAGGGCAGCCCAGTACAGAGTGAGTTGCAGTAATATAATCTGGAGGTGACCATTGTGTGGATCATTATAGCAAGGTTGGGGGCTGAAAGGTAAGAGACAAGCTGTCTGATCTGATGGAGGTGGGAAAATACAGACCTGGCAACTGCTGTGACTTGGGCCTCCATTGGCAAGGAGGCATCCAAGGCCATGCCCAGATTCCTCATCACCTGCGTTGGTGTAAGCATCACCCCATCAAGGACAGGGAGTCAGATCTCAGAACCTAAGAACCCAAGGTCCCGATGCAGGACTTCTTCGTAGGATTCAACTTCAGTTGGCTCTGCTTCAGCCATCCAGTCACGGACTCTAAGCCCCTGTCTAAACTCTCCGGGGCAGTATCTGGTCATCCATCCAACAGCAGGTAAAGTTGGGTGTCATCAGCATATTGATGACATCCCAATCCAAAACTCCGCACCAACTGGGTGAGGGGGTGCATGGAGGCCCAGATCACAGTGGTTGTCAGGTCTACCTTTTTCATCTGCAGCAGATCAGGCAGCTTGCCCCCTGCCTTTTGACCCATGACCTAATGACAGTGATCCAGGCAACAGTCACCTTCAGATTGGACAACTGTAACTTGCTGTACGCAGGGCTTCCCTTGGGCCTGATCTGGAAACTACAACAGGTCTGGAACGCAGCCACATGTGACCTTACAGATACTCTGCATAGGGTGCATATAACTCCAGTTCTATGGCAGCTACACTGGCTCCCCGTGGAGTTCCAGATCAGATTCAAGGTTTTGGTCCTAACTAGGGATGTGCGTTTCAGCTTTCTGAACGCCGAAAGAAAGCCGAAACAAAAGTGTTTCGGCTTCTTTCGGGTTAGCCGAAACGTTTCGGAGAAAGCCGAAATGTTTCGGCTAGCCGAAAGAAAAAAAGCCGAAACATTTCGGCTTCTTTCGGCTTTCTTTCGGCTTTTCAATGGGAAAATGCCTCCGTCTTCCCGGACGTCTGGGGGAGGCATTTTCCCACCGAATCAGCCCAAAATTGGTGGGGACCTTCCTCTAACCCCTCTCTAAAAAACCCCAAGTTTCAGACCGATTGGACTTTGGGGAGCCATGTTATGGCCCCCCAAAGCAGGTCCCCCTATCCTCCCATTAGCGAAGGAGCAGCATATTGTTAGTGTCAGGTTCAGTGTGTATATGAGCTGTACTGACTCCATTTTCTAATGCTTCTAGTGTTTAAGTGCTTTCTCCACAGGTGCACAAGTTCCCAAGCAGACTTCTCACCGAAAGAGATTGTTTTGTCTAACAACGTTCCACCCAAGATTGGCCTTGAAAAGAAAAAAAGCCAAAACGTTTCGGCTTCTTTCGGCTTTTCAATGGGAAAATGCCTCCGTCTTCCCGGACGTCTGGGGGAGGCATTTTCCCACCGAATCAGCCCAAAATTGGTGGGGACCTTCCTCTAACCCCTCTCTAAAAACCCCCAAGTTTCAGACCGATTGGACTTTGGGGAGCCATGTTATGGCCCCCCAAAGCAGGTCCCCCTATCCTCCCATTAGCGAAGGAGCAGCATATTGTTAGTGTCAGGTTCAGTGTGTATATGAGCTGTACTGACTCCATTTTCTAATGCTTCTAGTGTTTAAGTGCTTTCTCCACAGGTGCACAAGTTCTCAAGCAGACTTCTCACCGAAAGAGATTGTTTTGTCTAACAACGTTCCACCCAAGATTGGCCTTGAGAGAGTCCAGCTTCCCAAGTCTGAAAGATGTTGTTTTGAGAACTGTGGGGGGAGGCTGGTTCAGCTGGGAACTGTTACTTTGTACCTCATGCTTTGCCCTTCATTGGTAACAATGCTCTTGTACCATCCTGAATCTCCTATTCAGGACAGTGGACTATAATGAACCATTTCTGCAGTAAAGTTTCCTTATTCAAACAATGGACTCTTGTTTGCTTGTAAAGGAGAACCTGTAGGAAGGACATTATCTAGCCACAGTCTGACATTTTGTTACCAATCATGTCTAAGCCGGGCCCATCGGATTCCAAAGCAGTCCCGGACAGGGATCCTTTGTTTGATCCGTATGCTTCTCCCGGCGATCAACAGTTGCGACCTCAAGACCCTGCACTGGCAGGGAACGGAGCTTCAGCGCCACCCCTCCTCTCATCGATCTCGGCAGTGGGGGTGAAAAGCCGACGGCCATCACCATCCCGTTGTTCACGGTACCCACACCCTCGGAGTGGGGAGCCCGACCCCGAGAAACGAGAGAGCGCAGGGCCAGTGGGGTGCCCCATTCGTTACCCATGGATGGGCGCCAAAGCCTAGAAACAGTCGCTGAACTGGACAGCAGCCAACCATGGCTATTTTGGAACAGGACGACCGAACAGATTGAGTGGGAAATGTCCCGCCGCGGCGTCCTAAGTTGGGACTATTCGGAACTCACTCCGTGGATGGAGCAACCAGAGATTTCCGAGCAAAGTTGGGTACAGATGCAAAATCGTACCCTGGCTGTGGATTCCGGCATTTCGGCAGTTACTGGACTGGCCAAAGGAATTCTAGCAGCGAGATCGCAAGGCGATCAGGGAGACCCTCCACCTTGGAGGCCGAATACCCCGGTGGCCGCCGCCGCTGGGGACTCTACGACGGACCAACCGGGTCCAAGTAGAATTCAATTGCTAGAAGCTAGGTTAGTTGATATGGAAGAAAGCCTAGCTCATGCCATACATCTACTCTTATTAATGGTGGCGGGAGAGAGACCATCACCTGAAGAAATGGCTGTACAAATAGCTACCCTACAAAGCATTATTTCTAACCCGAGGGAGCCCGCCCCGTCGCAGCCGCCGCCCACGATCAACCCAGGGACAGGAGGTGAAGGGGATTCCTGCTCCGATAGCCTGTGCCCTGACGATACATCAGAATTGGAGGAAGAGGTGGATCCCTGCCCTGGAGAGACGCCAACGGAGATCCCTAAAACGGACGAAAATCCAGATCCCGGGGATGCTCCAGTGGAGGTCCCAGGAGGGAACGGAGAAGAACCGAGTCGCCCAACGGAGTCCCCGGTAATACCCCCTCCAACTTCTCCGATAGTCATCCAACAGGATCAGCTCGAAGAGCCTCCAGCTCCTCCAAGGGGGGAGACACCACACCAAATGCCTGCAACTACCCCTGTACAACAACCCCCAGGGGGGGTCAACCATTACAGATCGTACCCCGGGGACTACTTCCGAGTCCGAGATTGACGACGCCGGGAGGGGCAAGCCCGCGCGGCCCAGCACCTATCAGGCCCTCGCCGCAGCGGCCCCTTCCGCTCCGACCTCAACAAATACCACCACAACAGCTGGTAAGGTTGCCTCCAACTCAACCGGTGTTGCCACCTCCTGATCAACCAGTAAGGCCTCCCCCACTCCGACCACTTCGACCCGCACCCCAGCGACCAATTCCGGCCCAACCTGTTCGGCCACCCCCAACTCAACCGGTACGGCCGCCGCCAGCTCAACCGGTGATACCGCCACCAACCCAACCGATAAGACCACCACCAATACAACCGGCCCCGCATCTGCCGCCGCAGCCGGGGGGTCCCGGGCAACCGTTACCACAGCCACAACCCTGGCCGCAATTACCCCCACCCCCCCCAGCAGCCTCCTATCACACCGCAGACCCAACTAACCATTCCGACGGACTATTACCCCACACCAGCCCCAAGACAGGATCTTCCAATGGGCTGGGTAAAACTGGAAGCCACTTTTGACGGAGACCCCTCCAAGTTGGGATTTTTCCTGGTACAAGTGGTGCAGTTCTTCAATCGATGGGGACATTTATTTGGAAGTGAGGCCAGCCAGATCGAACATCTCGGTTCACGGCTTCAGGGCAGAGCGGCAGACTGGTATGTAGGATTATACAATGTTGGGGCCCCGGAACTCAATACCTTACAAGGGTTGGTGGATGCTATAAGGGCACAATATGAGGACCCCTTAGAGGAAACCAGAGCCAGAACAGAGTTGCAAGCTATTAAACAAGGCAGCATGTCGGCTAGAGACTATGTTACAAAATTCCGACAGCTGGCCGCTAAATGCCCTAGGTGTGAGGAGTCCACCAAAATAATACTATTCAAACAAGGGCTAAATCCGAGACTCCTGGACAGGGCTCTCATGCAAGACAATCCTCCTACGTTTTTAGGATGGATTCAACTAACCTGTGAAGTTGAAAATCGCATATTAGAAGTCCGGTTAGTGGAACAACAACAACAATCGGGACAAAGACGGCCCCTAACTTTGCAGAAGGGAGGACGAGGCACGGGATACGCTACCCGAGGAGCGAGAGATGCTAGATGGCAACAAGGTTTGTGCTTGCAATGCGGACAAGCTGGTCACTTTGCAGCACAATGTCCATACCGGCCTGTGCAAAGACCCCGCTCCAATTACGGCGTCCAACCCCTGCTCCATTTCCCACATTACAACACCCAACACCAGCTCCCAGGTTGGGTAGGGGTCGCGGCACTTCCCAACGAAATGCTCCAGACAGAGGGTTAGAGGCGGAAGAACTCATGGAATACAACCCTACTGCCTTAAATGGAGAGGAGAATCTGGAAAGCCCCTAGTCGGGAAACGAAATGGATCTGTCGTGAAGGGGCCCAAGCGGCAGATCAACTCTCGGTCCGTCCCAACAAGGGACCGGCCACACGGGTCCATATTGTTCATACCAGTGACTTTGTTAAACCCTGAGAGGAAGATGCATATCCGTGTACAAGCCCTAATCGACTCAGGCTGCTCTAGAGACATTATTGCCCCAGCCCTGGTCAATGGATTAGTGTTGCCAGTGCGGGAATTACAGAACCCAGTCATTTTCGAGCAAATGGATGGCACCAATATGAACCCCGTCACCACAGAAACAATCCCGGTGGTGACGGGCATGGGCCAACACTGGGAAAAAAGATCCTTTGTCATTAGCACCACAGCCAAATACCCGTTAATTCTGGGCAGTAAGTGGCTATGCGATCACAACCCCTACATAAATTGGGCAGAAGGAAGCGTCACCTTCAGCCACGCCAACTGCGAAAACCATCGATGGAATCAAAATTGGGGTACCAATCCGACCCACACCGAGACAGCTCTCCTTACATAGGAGGAAATAAGTCAAATACCCGAACATTATTGGTCTTACTTACCGGCTTTCTCCGAAGAGGAAGCCGATACCCTACCCCCGCACAGACGGACCGATTGTGCGGTGGAGATTATACCGGGAGCCTCACTACCAAAAGGCCGACTCTACCCTATGAATCTCCATGAAAGGGAAGAACTCAGAAAATTCATTGACACCAATCTCCAGAGGGGGTTCATCCGTCCAGCCAATAGTCCCCATGCGGCACCAGTACTTTTCGTAAAGAAAAAAGATGGAGGGCTCCGGCTATGCACGGACTTTAGGGGACTGAATGCTGTATCAACCAACAACGCTTACCCCATCCCACTCGTCCGAGATCTTCTCAACGTCGTGGCTCAAGGTAAGATCTTTACAAAATTAGATTTGAAAGATGCTTAATTCCATGTTCGTATCAAAGCTGGGGACGAGTGGAAAACCGCGTTTAATACACCCCTAGGACAATATGAATACTTAGTTATGCCTTTTGGATTAACTGGAGCCCCATCTGTATTCATGTCCATGATAAATGAAGTACTGCATGAATTTCTATACAAAGGAGTGGTGGTGTATCTTGATGATGTGTTGATTTATTCAGAATCGGAGGAGGACCATGTTCAACTGGTCAAAAAGGTCCTGGCAACTCTAATGAATAACAAATTGCCTATTAAACTATCCAAATGTGAATTCCATAAAACTGAACTAACTTACCTGGGTTATTGTATATCCCAAGATGGCTTAAAAATGGATCCAGCCAAAATACAGGCGATCCAAGAATGGCAAACTCCCACTACCCGTAAAGAACTGCAATCTTTCTTGGGATTTGCCAACTTTTACCGGGAATTCATTGCAAATTTCGCACAGATCACACTTCCCCTGACAGAAATGTTAAAAACTAAAGATAAAGGGGACCAAGCAAAAAAGCCCTCCTCCAAATTACTGTGGACACCTGATTGCCAAACAGCCTTTGAACACTTAAAAATGCAGTTCGTAACAGAACCCATTCTCCGCCACCCCGATGAAAATTACCCCTTCATAGTGCAGGTCGACGCCAGCGATACTGCGATTGGAGGAGTGTTATTGCAGAAGGGGGAGGAAGGGAAGCTTCGACCTTGTGCATTCCTATCGAGAAAATTTTCTGAGGCGGAAAGGAATTGGAATGTATGGGAGAAGGAAGCCTTTGCAGTAAAAGCAGCCCTTACGAACTGGCGGCATTGGTTAGAAGGGGCACGCCACCCATTCGAAGTTTGGACAGATCATAAAAATTTAGAGGCCCTCCGAAGTCCCCGCCGTTTGAATGCCAAGCAATTACGGTGGGCAGAATTTTTCTCCAAATTCAATTTCACTTTGAACTACCTCCCGGGCAAAACTAACTTTCTTGCAGACGCCCTATCGCGCATGCCCCAACATAAAAGCAAACGGGAGGAGACTATAGATACAGTCTTCTCACCTACGCAATTGGGAGGCGTGGTAACCACACGCAGCCGCGCAATCCAGCCCCTTCCGCACGGCCAAGAATGGAAATCGAAACTTAAGGCTGAGGTGGAAAAGGAGGGGGATAAAGCGCCCAAATCCAAGCTGAATCAATCTCCGCAGGGGGATTGGTTATCGGGAAATAAATTTTATGTACCCGACAGTCTACGGAAAGAGGTTTTACAGCGGTGTCATGATGCCCCCACCGCAGGACACTATGGGTACTTGAAAACGCTTCATTTAATACAACGGCAGTTCTGGTGGCCGGGCATGCGCAGAGACATTTCCCAATACGTAGCCTCCTGTCCCATTTGCCTCAGCGCCAAGACCCGCAAGGGAAAACCTCCGAGTCTGTTGCAACCCTTGGAAACACCCAGCAAACCTTGGGAAATGATATCTATGGACTTTATCACTGATTTACCAGTATCCAAAGGACATAACTGCATTTTAGTGGTAGTGGATCTGTTTTCCAAGCAAGCCCATTTCATTCCATGTACCACTATACCCACCGCTCGAAAACTGGCAGATCTATTTTTAAAACACATTGTAAAATTACATTCTTTTCCGTCCAAGGTAATTTCGGATCGCGGCGGACAATTCGTTGCCAACTTCTGGCGGGAGCTTTTACAGATGTTAAATATTGAGCAAGGAATCAGTTCAAGCCACCACCCACAAACCGACGGGCAGTCGGAAAAAACTAATCAAATCTTAGAACAATTCCTTCGTTGCTACATCAACTTCCAACAAGATAACTGGCTAGACCTCCTCCCTCTAGCAGAGTTCTCATACAACAACAGTGTACATGCCTCTACAGGAGAAGCCCCTTTCAAGGTTGTGTATGGGGCCCACTTCAACCCTTTTCCGCTGGACGCTCCCCCTTCCTTTTCAGGGACTTCGCCAGACGTGTCTTCATGGTGGGGGGAGGCAGCCCAACAATGGACTCTCATTAAAAAACACCTAGAGAAAGCCAAACAGGATTACAAAAAATACGCAGATCGCCATCGTGCGGCCGAATGGGATTTGCAACCTGGAGACCATGTTTATATATCCACCAAGAATCTAAAACTAGCACAAGTCAGCCGCAAACTGGCATTAAAATTCCTCGGACCTTTTACAGTGCGCAAAGTAATCAACAAAGTGACTGTTGCTGTAAATTTACCCAAAAATCTACGCCATGTTCATGACACCTTCCATGTCAGCCTGTTGAAGAAGGCTCCAACAGATGATAAATGGCACGTCAAAGCTCCACCCATTCCAACCTTGATAGATGACCAAATTCACTACGAGGTGCAACAAATCTTGGACTCTAAAATTAAACGCAATCAGTTGTTTTACCTCATCAGATGGAAGGACTTTGACTCTGGGTTCGATGAGTGGGTGAATTCTGTACATGTTCATGCTCCTAGGCTAACCAAAGCTTTTCATACTCGCTATCCATATAAACCTGGGGGGGATTTATTTTAAGGGGGGCAGAATGTCAGGTTCAGTGTGTATATGAGCTGTACTGACTCCATTTTCTAATGCTTCTAGTGTTTAAGTGCTTTCTCCACAGGTGCACAAGTTCCCAAGCAGACTTCTCACCGAAAGAGATTGTTTTGTCTAACAACGTTCCACCCAAGATTGGCCTTGAGAGAGTCCAGCTTCCCAAGTCTGAAAGATGTTGTTTTGAGAACTGTGGGGGGAGGCTGGTTCAGCTGGGAACTGTTACTTTGTACCTCATGCTTTGCCCTTCATTGGTAACAATGCTCTTGTACCATCCTGAATCTCCTATTCAGGACAGTGGACTATAATGAACCATTTCTGCAGTAAAGTTTCCTTATTCAAACAATGGACTCTTGTTTGCTTGTAAAGGAGAACCTGTAGGAAGGACATTATCTAGCCACAGTCTGACAGTTAGCATGTTGCTGCTCATCTTCTTCATTATTTCCTATGGGGAAAAATGAAGAAGCAGGCTTCCTTTGCCAGGGGTGGCATTTTGCATGCAAAATGCCCCCCAATCCTCTGGGGCCCTTCTCCCACCCTTCCTCCCACCCCCCACCAAGGCTCAGACTGCTCCCACTTAGGGGGGGCATTTCATGGCCTCCCCAAGTACGTGCTCTTTTCTCTACCACTGACAGCTGGGGGAGGCTTGTCTTGCCAGGGGTGGCATTTTGCATGCAAAATGCCCCCCAACCCTCTGGGGCCCTTCTCCCACCCTTCCTCCCACCCCCCACCAAGCTCAGACTGCTCCCACTTGGGGGGTTGGGAGGAGGGGGGGAGAAGGGCCCTTGAGGGCTGGGGGGCATTTTGCATGCAAAATGCCACCCCTGGCAAGACAAGCCTCCCCCAGCTGTCAGTGGTAGAGAAAAGAGCACCTACTTGGGGAGGCCATGAAATGCCCCCCCCAAGTGGGAGCAGTCTGAGCCTTGGTGGGGGGTGGGAGGAAGGGTGGGAGAAGGGCCCCAGAGGGTTGGGGGGCATTTTGCATGCAAAATGCCACCCCTGGCAAGACAAGCCTCCCCCAGCTGTCAGTGGTAGAGAAAAGAGCACCTACTTGGGGAGGCCATGAAATGCGCCCCCCCCAAGTGGGAGCAGTCTGAGCCTTGGTGGGGGGTGGGAGGAAGGGTGGGAGAAGGGCCCCAGAGGGTTGGGGGGCATTTTGCATGCAAAATGCCACCCCTGGCAAGACAAGCCTCCCCCAGCTGTCAGTGGTAGAGATGAGAGCAGAGCACCTACTTGGGGAGGCCATGAAATGGCCCCCCAAGTGGGAGCAGGCTGAGCCTTGGTGGGGGGTGGGAGGAAGGGTGGGAGAAGGGCCCCTGAGGGCTGGGGGGCATTTTGCATGCAAAATGCCACCCCTGGCAAGACAAGCCTCCCCCAGCTGTCAGTGGTAGAGAACAGAGCACCTACTTGGGGAGGCCATGAAATGGCCCCCCCAAGTGGGAGCAGGCTGAGCCCTGGTGGGGGGTGGGAGGAAGGGTGGGAGAAGGGCCCCTGAGGGTAGGGGGGCATTTTGCATGCAAAATGCCACCCCTGGCAAAGGAAGCCTGCTTCTTCATTTTTCCCCATAGGAAATGCTAACAATATGCTGCTCCTTCGCTTTCTTATGGGAGGATAGGGGGCCCTGCTTTGGGGGGCTATAACATGGCCCCCCAAAGTCTAATCGGTCTGAAACTTGGGGTTTTTTAGAGAGGGGTTAGAGGAAGGTCCCCACCAATTTTGGGCTGATTCGGTGGGAAAATGCCTCCCCCAGACATCCGGGAAGACGGAGGCATTTTCCCATTGAAAAAGCCGAAAGCCGAAAGAAGCCGAAAGCAAGCCGAAACAAAGCCGAAATCCGAAAGCCAAAACGGCTGGCTGTTTCGGCTTTCGGCTTATTCGAAAGAGATTCTTCTTTCGGCTTTCGGCTTTAGCCGAATTTTTTTGGCTTGCACATCCCTAGTCCTAACTTATAAAGCTCTTAGCCGACTGGAACCAGCATATCTGCAGGACAACCTCTTCCCATATGTTCCATGGAGGGTGCTTCAATCATCTGCTAAAAACTTGATGGTGGCCCCGGAGTCCTGGGAGGCTCACTGGGCCTCGACAAAAGCCAAAAAAAGTGTAACTTGTATATTTTCCAAATGCCCAATAATAGCTGCCAAGTGAGAAAATTGTAAAGGGAATCTTGGTAAAGGGAGTTCAGCCAGGCCAACTATATTTTTGAAGGAGAGTGTAACTTTTTTTCAAAATAGACAATGCTCTTATTCAGCGTTATTGTATAAGCCAGGTTAGGAAGGATTTGACACCCACCCCCAGATGTTAAAATGACAAAGCTACCAGGAACAGAGATTGCCCGTTCGTGGTTTGGTAAAATTTATGCTCATAGTCTTGACAATCTTCTACCAAAGAGTTCCTGCTGCAGTTTCTGTAGTCCATAATCACAATTTGATAAGCCACTTCAAGTTTTGAAAAAACTGTCCTTGGCCGATTCCAGATGACTAACCTTAAGGCGTTTCATGCCGCCCTCTTCCGGATCGCGATGGGGAAAATGCGAAATATCGCGTTTCCTTGCGCGAGTTTTGTGCGACGACGCGCAAAACTCGCGCGAGGAAACGCGATATTTCGCATTTTCCCCGTCGCAATCCGGAAGAGGGCGGCATGAAACGCCTTAAGGTTAGTCATCTGGAATCGGCCCTAGTATGTTTACCGATAGATAGATAGATATCAACAAATCCTATATTTTATACTTTTCATTTAGTCAAATATACATTTTTTTTCTCAGAAATTGACATCCCAATTAAAATTTCACTCCTGATTTTGTAGCAACATCAGGTTGACCTTTGGTAAAAGTTTGATCTCGAAGCCTTTTTATCTTTGAAAACTCTAGCAGTGGCTTTGTATCTAATCACGTGCATATGTTCATCAAAAACTTTGACCTGTTGCTGTAAATAAGTAATATTCATGACATTATATATATGAAATTTGTATATTTGCATAGTTGTAATTTTAATGATTAGATGTAGAGTTTTTAAAGTTTTTAGTGATATTTAATATGTTGAATTTTTGTTATCCGCCCTGAGCCCGCTGATGCGGGGAGGGCGGAATATAAATGTAATAACTTAAATTTAAATTAAATTAAATAACTGTAAATAAGTAATATTCATAAATAAGTAATTATTTGTAAATAAGTAATATTCATGACATTATATATATGAAATTTGTATATTTGCATAGTTGTAATTTTAATGATTAGATGTAGAGTTTTTAAAGTTTTTAGTGATATTTAATATGTTGAATTTTTGTTATCCGCCCTGAGCCCGCTGATGAGGGGAGGGCGGAATATAAATGTAATAAATTAAATTTAAATTAAATTAAATAACTGTAAATAAGTAATATTCATAAATAAGTAATTATTTGTAAATAAGTAATATTCATGACATTATATATATGAAATTTGTATATTTGCATAGTTGTAATTTTAATGATTAGATGTAGAGTTTTTAAAGTTTTTAGTGATATTTAATATGTTGAATTTTTGTTATCCGCCCTGAGCCCGCTGATGCAGGGAGGGTGGAATACAAATGTAATAAATTAAATTAAAATTAAATTAAATTAAATAACAATGGTACCTTATGATTTTCTAATTGTTTATTTTATATTTATTTATATTTCAATTTATATACCGCCCATCCCCAGGGGCTCTGGGCGGTGAACAGTTAAAATCGATAACAAGAACTAAAATCAATATACAAACAATAAAACAAATTAACAAAGTGCAGTGGTAACATATATGTAATTATATGAGCATGTATATCTTCTACTGTCCATGTTTCACTGAGCACTTGTAAGTCAGTATAGTGTCATGCTTATGGCTGAAATCAAGTGATCCCTTACAGCATAAAAATCTTTTTGTAAATTTTGGTCATTGATAACTGACTTCTGATAACATGTCTACTGCTGTTAGAAGCTTTTGTTTATTAGCTTGCACCTTCCTCTAGTGTGTCTCTTGTTGCTATCTCAAGAGGAGGTAAGGCATCTTCTTCTTTTCTTCTGAGTCCGTTAACTTTAGTTCCTCTACGGTTCCATTTACTGTCCATACAGCCTCAGCATCTGTCAGATTTTGTGGCAGATGTGTGCAATGTCTTCTTTTTTATCACAAGGAAAATGTCTTTCTTCTTGTAATACCATGATCCATTTCTTACACTTATAATTACATGTTCTACATCATCACATATCCTTAAAGGGACGGCCCACTCACAGAATGCTGGTGGCTTTCCCCCTTCACTCCAGATGTCTCCGTTTTCAAAATGGTTGCAGACTGTTTGGGTTCCATTTTTAGCACCTTTTTGGGGACCACAGGGAAGTGCATTCCCAGAAAAGGCATTGAAAAAATGGAAACCAAACAGCCTGCAAAAATTTTGAAAACAGAGACATCTGGCGTGAAGGGGGGGAAACACCAGTGTTCGGTGTGTGGGCTTGTAAGGATGAGTGGCAATGGTCATAGTTCTTGACACCCGGGGTACACCCATAAATTGAAGAGATAAAGAAAGATATCTCTTTTCTACCTTCTGCCAGGGCAACATCTAGTTTGTTTGGACGGTAAATGGAAGGGATGAGTTCTTTTCCAGCTCAAGTGACCAGACTAGAGAACCCTCAGAACGTCCGGAAGGAAATTCCATTGGAAAAGACTCTGACAAGTCACCAAAGGTTACAATTAGAGATGGGCACAATAAAAAAAAAATAACGATCCAGCTGATCGTGGATTGGTGCCGGCGACGATCTCGAATTAACGATCCACACTGAGCATCTCCTGTTCCCAATCCGTGGATCGTGGAGGCCAAAGCGGGACGTACTGCTATTCCCAGCTATGTGGGAAGGTGGGTGGTAGCGGCGGCTGCCAGGCCTGGCGGGCACAGGGAGGCGGCGATGAGCTGCCTTCCCTCAGGTCCCATTCAGCAACTCAGGAGGTCTGTGTTTGGCCGTCAGAGCTGCCTATCAGGGTTTGCAGGGATAAGATTGGAGTGCCCATGGCTACAGAACACACCCTTCCCCCTCCCTCCTCTGGATGTCTTCTCCCAACTGGTGACTGCTTTGCTGCTCCATGGTTGAAAGGAAGCCCTGCTGATCAAGGAAAGCTGGGCTTCCATTCGGGTTTCCAGGGCAACAGAAGGAGGGCAAACACAGCTCAGGCTTTCCCCTGGCTCTGTTGCCAGGGGAATATATTGCTAGTGCCTGAGTGTCTGGATCCCCGATCTGAGCCTGAAGGCAACGATCCAGGCCTCTCCCAATCGCTGGATCGTTGGCCGTGGACGATCACGATCTGCCAGGTCACGATCGTGCGATCGCCATTATTATGGGTTTTTTCCGATCGTAATGCGGATCGTGCCCATCTCTAGTTACAATTCAAACTTGACAAGTTGATGGAATCTCTACAGATAAGAACATCCTTTGTCAGTGGCAGAAGGAGTGCCTGTAATTTTTCCCCATTGGATTATTATTATGACTCTTGTCTTTATAGCATGGCCATAGCTGTTATCATCACTTTACCTGATCTGTTGTAATTGTTTTGTGCAATTTTAATTTAGTTAAGCCATCTTGAATGTGACAGTAGAAAGGCAGTTTATATAAGTTAATTACATACATTCTAGGACAACAATGAATAACAAAAGACAAAGAGAAGAATGCCTCCTAAAAAGAAAGTTTTTCAAACAGATTTACTTACGATCACTTTAGAAGAAGGAAAAAGGGAAATATGAAAATGATGATGATGATGTGAAACAACAAAAACGATTAGTAGCCACTGAAATTGTCTGATCTGTTCAAAGATGAAAGAATGAGATTTTCTTCTTCCTTCATTCTCTGTCTGGAAGCCTAAATGTAGACTTCAGTAGTGGCCATAAGAATCTCGCATAAACAAGAAATGATTATCCATGTAGCGGCTCCTGTCTCGCATCTGACAGCAGGAAGACTCTTGGGTTTAGCACAAATCTTTCTCTAAGGATCAACAGTGAGCTAATGGAAGGCTATAATGTGGCTCCATGGATCCCTAAAGTCTACCTAGAGTGCCTCAACAATGGGTAGAGATTAGAAATGGGCACAAACTGAAATACAACCCAAAATTCATGATGAACCAGGCCAGTTCATGGTTTGCGAACCAGCGGTTTGTCAGATCCCATTTCTGATGAACCGCCACGAACTTTAGGCTGGTTCAATTGGTTTGTTTTTTGGTTCGTCACTAGAGGTGGGCACGATCCCAAAAAAAATAACGATCCAGCTGATCGTGGATCGGTGCCAGCGACAATCCCAAATTAACGATCCACACCGATCATCTCCCGTTTCTGATCCGTGGATCGTGGAGGCCAAAGCGGGGCGTGCTGCTATTCCCAGCTATGTGGGAAGGTGTGTGGTGGCGGCAGCCGCCGGGCCCGGTGGGCACGGGGAGACAGTAACGAGCGGCGGGGGGTCTGGCTGCTCACCAGTGGCACCCCCCATGTGCCCACTTGCCAGGCCGAAGAGGAGCGCGCTCATATTCCAGGCGAGAAAAGAACGGTGGGTGGTGATGGCGGCATCTGTGTTTGTGTTTGGCCGTCTGTGTTTGGTCATCAGAGCTGCCTATCAGGGTTTTCAGGAATGAGATTGGAGTGCCCATGGCTACAGAACACCCCCTTCCCCCTCCCTCCCCTGGGTGTCTTCTCCCAACTGGTGACTGCTTTGCTGCTCCGTGGTTGGAAGGAAGCCCTGCTGATCAAGGAAAACTGGGCTTCCATTCAGGTTTCCAGGGCAACAGAAGGAGGGCAAACACAGCTCAGGCATTCCCCTGGCTCCGTTGCCAGGGGAATAGATTGCTGGTGCCTGAGTGTCTTGATCCCCGATCCGAGCCCGATTGCCCAGATCCAGGCCCCTCACAATCGCTGGATCATTGGCCGTGGACGATCACGATCCACCAGGTCATGATCATGCGATCACCATTATCATGGGTTTTTTTTTCAATTGTAATGCGGATCGTGCCCATCTCTATTAGTCACTGCAGACAGCCTGGTGCTGATCAATCAGTTTCCTAGGCAACAGGGGATGGACGTCATGTAGACCTTCTGCTGACCCGGAAGTGACCTTCTGTTGGCCCAGAAGTAACAATTTTCTGATCTGGATGTGACATTTTCATGAACCAAATGGACCAGTTCGCTAACTGGGGGCAGGTTTGTGAAAGTTCATGGTTCATGGTTCGTGAAATTTGATGAACCACGAACCACATGGTTCTTTTTTTTCTGGTTCGTGCCCATCTCTAGTAGAGACTTTCTCCTGACCTGTCCAACTGTCCATTTTGTGTTCTCAGATATGGACTGGTGAAATCTTGCAGATGATGTAGATCAAAGACATCAAATTAATAATTACAAGTACTGAAGAGCTGCATTTGTACAGAACAATTGAGTCATTGTATTACATATTGTTTGTATCCCGAATCAAATTATCTCCGGTGATAAGAGAATAGAGATGGTTATCACAGAAGCAGTAAACACAAGCTGATTCAGACCAATGTAGATATAGATAGGAGGGAAATATTCCATAAAAATCAAGGCCAAGCATCTGTGACGTCCTACAATCTGATTAGGAAGGCTGCCCACAAAGCTTTTCATCTTCATATTTTTCACTGGCAGCCCTTTCTGTTTGTTCATGTGGATTTCCAACTCCTACTATTTGTTAATGAGTTTCAACAGTAATTTAATTTAATTAATTCAATTTATTAAAATTCTAAGGCACCCTCCCCATGAACGGGCTCAGGGAGGGTAACAACATTGTTAGACTACAATAACTATAATTACAGTATAAAATTAATAATACAATAAAAAGTACAAAATACGATTTAAAACCATAAAAACATATCCAGCAGCAGTGATGTTAAAACTATACACCTCTTCATCAGTCAGAAGGGTTAGAGCAGGCAGCTCATAGATGTTTCAGATAAACAGCAAACCAAGGCCACAGCAGAGAGGCTGACTGAGTAGCCCATCCAGATATCAACCACTGCCATAGGCCTGGTGGAACATCTCCATCTTATAGACCAAGCAAAACTGTAATAAGTTCCACAGGACCCTGGTTTTGATGGAGAGAGAGTTCCACCAGGCCGGTGCCAAGGTTGAAAAGACCCTGGCCCTATTTGAGGCTAAGTGAATGTTATTGGGGCCGAGAACCACCAGAAGATGTTGATCATCTGAAAAAAGAGCCCTCTGGGGAACATATGATGTGAGGCAGTCCTGCAGGTATGTAGGTCCCAGTCGGTTTAGGGCTTAGAACATCCCAGTCAATACCTTGAACTTGTCCTGGAACTCAACTGGGAGCTAGTGCAGCTGGTGCAAGACAGGTCTAATGTGTGTTCTAACCAGAGTCCTAATGAGGATACATGCTGCTGCATTGTGGACCAGCTCTAACTTCCGGATAAACCTCAAGGGCAGCCCCGTGTAACCTCTAAGAACAAGCCACATCAGTGGATGCATATTGATAATGTTCATGGGCTGTATGCTTACCAGATGCTGGTAGCAACCTACAGGGGACGTGATGTTTTCATGCCCTGTGTGTGAGCTTTCGAGGTGTGTCATGTTGGCCACTGCTGGAAATGGAATACAAGGCTAAATGATGAAGCTGAAGTTCATCCCCTGTTCCCAGTTCCTTACTTGCAGTTCCTAGTTCCATATTTGCAAATCCAAACACAAATATTGAGGAAAATTGAAAAGTTCTGTGCCCCAAAATAAGGTTTGGAGCAACACATATCATACACTTCCATGTTTAGAGGACTCTGCCCTCCAAGTGGACTTACGTTGGTTCCTTCCCCAAAGCCCAGTTCTAATTGCCACCCTAGTCAGAATAATGAGACACACACAAGGCTTGGAACTAAAGGGCCACTTTATTAAACACAACATCAACCATTAATATGGCAAGGACCAACTAGTGGTACAGGTCACGCCATGGGGTCACCCTGGACCTCCACCTTGATCTGTCTGGGTGAACCTCAAAGTCCCAAGTACAAGTAATCCATGTGTATGGCTGGGACCTGGCCAGCCAGGCAAATCTGGGTCCCCCCTTTCAAGCTCCTAAGGCCTCAGCCAAACAGCAGTGAGGGAAGGACTTGCACATGGGAGTCCGCCCATGCAGCTGGCAGCCCTCACAAGCAGTACCAGCCATTCCTGGCAGACCCCATTTCCCCAACAACAGGGAAGCACCAAGGGTGCTCACTGGCCTGCTCCCTATCCCCAAACTCTATCATGCCAGTGACCATCCTAAGGTGGCTCCACCTCATCAATTACCTCAAACCTCTGCAAGCAGTACAAGGTAGGCAAAAACCACCTCTTCCCCATGCCAATTAAGGAAAAGGGGAAAAAATCCCTACCTGGCTCTGTCAACAGCAGCCAGCTAATCCTGCACTACTACAGGGTGAGGTGGGTGGGCCAAGCACACAGAGCAACTGCCAGTCGACTGGCCAGAGCTGCCTCATAAGGCTCCTGTCTTCACTCCCTGGCCTGAGACTCAGATGCCATGGAAATGCACTGTCTCCTCCTCCTTCCAGGGAGGCAAAGAGCAGCCCCCGGCCTTATCAGTGGAGATGCTGGTTGTGAGGGCCGTATTAAAGTAGGATATCCTCAGGATACCTGAGTATACCTGAGGCAGAAAGGGGGGACTGCACCTCCAAACCACCTTTGGATAACCCCAACACTCCCCCACCCAGCAGAGGCCCAATCTTGGCCATTTTGGGCTCGATACTGCCCATTTTGGGCCTGATCCTGGCCATTTTGTACCCAAATTGGGCCCAAAATGGCCAAAAGGGGCCCAAAATGGCCAGGGCACATTCTGGGCCCATTTGGGCCTGGATTGAGCTGCTGCTGGGTGGGGAAGGGTTCCCCCACGCAGCAGCAGCCCATTCCAGGCCATTTCAGCCCCAGCAGTTTGAGATCCAATTTGGTGTAGTGGTTAAGAGCTCGGGACTCTAATCTGGAGAGCCAGGTTTGATTCCCCACTCCTCCACTTGAAGCCAGCTGGGTAACCTTGGGCTAGTTACAGGTCTCTGAAGCTCTCTCAGCCCCACCCACTTCACAGGGTGATTGTTGTCGGGATAATAATGACATACTTGGTAAACCGCTCTGAGTGGGCATTAAGTTTTCCTGAAGGGTGGTATATAAATCGGATGTTATTATTATTTTATTATTATTATTAACAACCCCAAATCACACAGCTATGCACTCCAGAGACTGCCTCCTACAAGAAGCCATGGGCTGATGCCGATCCAAACATTGGCTGTGGCTCCAAAAAGTTTGGACTGCCTCCAAAAAGGTTGCATTGGGAAGACATGAGCATAAGGAAATGAAACAGTAATATGTTCTTTGCCGTCCAAAATGAGTCTTACTCTACCACATGTCATACACCCCACAGTCAGGGGTCTCTGCCCTCTGGGTTGACCTATGCTGCTTCCTGCTCCAAAGCCTTGTTCTTGTGCATAGAGAGAGAAATGCTAGAGTAGCACACGTCTCTTGGCAGACTAAATAAAAATAAAATTAGTTGATGCTCAGGAGCAGTGTGGTCTTGACAAGAGAGGTTGTGGCTTAAAAAACATGGCTTTGGGTCAGTTCCCTAAAGATCCTTGACTTGAGGTCTCGCAAGCCAGTGATCCTGAAAGTCTGCAGCTGCTCGGCCCACCCCAAACAGACTCCTGCTTCTTGTTCAATGATTAAGCAAATGCCTTCTGTTTTCGTTTCCTTAATTTAATGATAATGAGACAGAAGGCAAGCGCTTCCTCATCATGGACAACCTGATGGCTTCATAATTACTGGGTATCTATGGTACATATTTCAGATTTGCCGTATGATATAATAGAAGGCCATGTTTTAAATAAACAAATGCTGCCTAATTAGTACTAATTGGGCTCAAAAACAAGGGGCTTGTGCTCTCCCAGCCTTATTAATAGACAGATATGTTCCTTTGGTAAGCCTTTTGTTTACCTTCTATCTGTCATCCTTTGGTTTTGATAAGTAAATTGATTTAGCTGCCTCAATAAAAATATTTAAAGGTTTTCTTGTTAGATGAACTTCTTTTAGAGGTTAGGGAAACAGTCCATTTTTCACCCCAAACAATAAGTATGGTGGCAGGTATGAATTCCATGACAGTAATTCCAGAACTGAGCCCTGCAAAAGACCTGTTAGCATGTTGTGAGAAATAAATGAATTACCTGGTTCTGGTTAGTACAGAGCAATTGGAGGAGGCTGCCTGCTGCTTCTCTGTATGATTAATTGCTCTATCATTGACACTTTATAAGGAGCCTCCCATAAGGTGTTGGGTAGTTTTGCAGACATCTCGGATTCAGATTGCACCAGGCATGAGTCCACATCAAGGATTTCCCATGTTTCAGCCACCTGACTGGTATGTTTTTTTTCATCTTTCTGCATGACGTCACCCTCTGTTTGTGCACAGCCTGTTAACAGTCCTTTCCTTCAAAAGACACACACACATATACAAATTCTGCTGTATTTTAAACCTGTAAAAAACCGGATGTTTCTTGGGCAAGATGTGATCCACACTTTCTTGGGAAACAGCATAACTGAAGGTGTTCATTTTAGTTAGTTACTCTGTTCATGTGTTGACTACTACAAGGGGCCAGTCCCCATCAGAAATTATCATAGAAAAGAATTGCCTGCCTTTAAACAGAGGAGAGGGGATCTTTGAAGTCTCTGCAAACACTAAAGACATTGTTAACGATATTGCATTATTTCTGTCCAGCATTACTCATGCTTATGTAACCCCCGTGAGCTAATTTGGTTTAGTCCAGTAGGGTGAAGTTAGTGTCTGGAGACAGGCAGCTGAGGAAGAGGATGGCTGCTGGGAGTTTGATAACACTTTACTTGTTCTTATCACCTTGAATAAGGTAATCAGAAACATGTTATATGTGCACAGCTGTAACTAAAAGTGGTTTATGTGCATTCTAAATAGTTGGCACTAGTATTAGAATTATATTATTTTTGCAGGGCTGTAATACCACAAGAACAGTTAAGCCTACCTTTTTGGTAATAGGAATGGGGAAAGGACTGATGAAGAAAAAAAAATAAGGTATTGCATTATTTCTATGCAGCTTTACCCATGTTCCTCAAAATAAGTACATCAATAAAAATAGGGTGAGTGGACAATCATGAGGTTCATGCGAGAAAACAGGGAAGAAGCTTCAACGAAACTAAAGTGTGAAAGGGAAATCACAGCTAACAGCGGAGAGAAGTTGGCCCTCCCAGACAGCTGCACGGTGGCTTGGACAGGGGACGCGTTTGTGGCACCAGAAGAAAAAGCATCCAGGGCTTTGCTGGGGGGGGGGGCGGAGCAAAAGGCCCCCCTCCAAGAGGGGGAGGACCGCAGTAGGGTATAATGCCACAGAGTCCACTCTTCAAAGCTGCCATTTTCTCCAGGGGAACTGATCGGTATACTCTGGAGTTGTAATCCCAGGAGATCTCCAGGCCTCACTTGAAGGTTATGAACCACATCAAAATAAAGTGCCTCCATGGAGTAGAGTAAGCCTGCTCCATCCTTCCTCAGAGCCAAGCTGCAAGTGATGCCTGACACAAGTTGGACACTTGTCAGCTTCCCTCAAGTTTTGATGGGAAATGTAGGCATCCTGGTCTTGCAGCTGTAATGGCGAGCCAAGCTGTAAAACCAGGATGCCTACATTTCCCATCAAAACTTGAGGGAAGCTGACAAGTGTCCAACCTGTGTAAGGCATCACTTGTAGCTTGGCTCTCAGAATGCAGTTGCTTTCATTGCTCCCACTCCATAGCAGTGCAGGATTAGCCAGTCGCTGTTTATCAGGGCCAGGTAGGATTTGCCTCTCCTAATTGGCTTAAGGGGAGGTGGGGTTTTTTGCCTACCTTGTTCTGCAGGGTTGATTTATGTAATTGGTATGGTGGTGCTGTAAATAGTTTGGCCACTGGCAGGTTAGGAGGGGAAAATGAGTGGGCCAGTGACCTCCCCTTAGCACATCCCCATTGTTGGGGAATTGGGGTCTGTCAGGAGTCCAGCTGACAGGAGTGGCCAGTAGGCCTCTCTGCAGTGAGTTATTTTTTCACTTTCAACCTTCTTTGAGTGTAAGAGTGAAATATGCCTCCAGTTTCCAGACAAAGCTTGCAAGACCTTGATATATAAAAAATGTAAAAATCACAATGCCTCTGCTCATTAAACGTGACACTTGGTGGAATGGAAAAGGCCATGACTAGAGGAAAAGGCAACTAGCCAGAGAAGTCTGCCAGTGGCTTAAAGATGACAGCACCAAGGAGAGCCAAAAAGGCCCACCCAAAGACAGGATTTTGCAAAGGGAGGAATGATTCAGCGGCTTGCTATAATTCTTTTGCATCGTTGCTGGGGTGGGGGGTGGATAGAGAGAGCAGTCCTAAGTGAGTCCCACTGAGTTCATCTGGCTTTTCACTCCCAGAGGGGGAGGACCGCAGTAGGGTATAATGCCACAGAGTCCACTCTTCAAAGCTGCCATTTTCTCCAGGGGAACTGATCGGTATACTCTGGAGTTGTAATCCCAGGAGATCTCCAGGCCTCACTTGAAGGTTATGAACCACACCAAAATAAAGTGCCTCCACAGAGTAGGACATCAGTATCAGCAATCAAATATACAATTATTTAAATAAATGCTGTTTAGTTTTTTAATTAATCATTTCTTTTTGAGGTGCGAAGTGCTTGTAGTGATATAAATATACTATTTCCTAAATATATTAAATACAATAAATATCTATACAAAATATAACTCTATAAGGCCCCAGATTCTCAAAGAGTACATTCATAAATAATCTTCTGACAAAGGTTGCTTAGGGCCAAGCTACACGTGACGAATGACACTTGAACGGCAAGCGGATTGAGTGGAGCGCAAGTGAACAGGGATAAATACACTTGCCGTTCAAGTGTCATTCGTCACTTGTAGCTTCACCCCTAGACTCTTAAAAACTTATATCCTGGAAATCTTTAAGGTGCTCCTGGAACTGACTGTTGCCATTCCACTGCAGATGCATTCCTGGTTTGAGAGCAGAGTCACTGACCATTCATTCATTCATTCATTCATTCATTCATTCATTCATTCATTCATTCATTCATTCATTCATTCATAGTCCGCCTTTCTCACTGAGACTCAAGGTGGATTACACAGTGTGAGATTAGTACAGTCAGTGTCAAGGACATTTCCACAAACAATGCCATAGGGTAAATAAACACAAGTTTACAAAGACATAGAATTAGCAAGAATCCAATACAGAGTTGAAGAAATGTTGAAACAGAACATAAGCAATTCAAGGGCTGACATTAGGCAACATAAAGCACAGGTAGCTCATAGGAGCATATATTTAAAGCAACAGATAGTACATAAGGCAATGTAGTGGTGAAGTCTATGGTCCTTAACTCATTAGCGAAGCACCTGAGACCCCTCCCTACAATACAGCCCCCCTGTCTGAGTAAAAAGCCTTTTTTGAATAATTCAGTTTTGCATTGTTTGTGGAAAGCCAGGAGAGTGGGGGCTCTCCTGACCTCTCCTCTCCTGACCTCCTCAGGCAGGTCATTCCACAGGGTAGGGGGCATCAGAGAAATCCGGTATATGGACTGCAGTCTATTTCACCCATGTGAAGGCTGGCACCTGCAGAAAACTAGCCCCCAAATATATTTTCACTTGAAAACAGACAAGGGAGCTGAGACGATCAGTCCAGAACTAGAATGTCTCTTTTTTTCTGGCTGCTTCAGGAATTTGCTGAAGAGCACATTCCTGAAACAGAGCGGCAGGGCTCCTATCTGGAGAGCCAGATTTGATTCCCCACTTCTCTACTTGTAGCCAGCTGGATGACCTTGGGTCAGTCACAGCTCTCTGGAGCTCTCTGAGCCCCACCCACTCTTGTGGAGATAATAGCAACATACTTTGTAAACTGCTCTGAGTGGGCGTTAAGTTGTCCTGAAGGGCGGTATATAAATTGAACGTTATTATAATGTTATTAAAGGTAAAGGTGCAAGCACCGAGTCATTACTTACCCATGGGAGGATATCGCATCATGACGTTTTCTTGGCAGACTTTTGTTATGGGGTGGTTTTCCATGGCCTTCCCCAGTCATCTACACTTTACCCCCAGGAAACTGGGTACTCATTTTACCGACCTCGGAAGGATGGAAGGCTGAGTCAACCTTGAGCCGGCTACCTGAACCTGGTTTCCACCAGGATCGAACTCAGGGCATGAGCAGAGCTTGGGCTGCAATACTGCAGCTTACTAAAACCCACCAATGCAATGCAAGAATGGTGCATTCAGAGCTAATTTGCTTGCAGATTCCAATACTTACATATGGAAAATCACTTGCAACATTCATATCGCACTGCTTGGAATATTATTTCTAAACCATTGCCTCTGAGATATCCCCTTTCATTATACAGCTTCCTGATTGCTGAAATTTCACACATGTATAAACACACACAAATATTTTGAACTGGCCTTTTGCTCAACAACAACAACAACAACAACAACATTCAATTTATATACCACCCTTCAGGACAACTTAATGCCCACTCAGAGCAGTTTACAAAGTATGTCATTATTATCCCCACAACAAACACCCTGTGAGGTGGGTGGGGCTGAGAGAGCCCCAAGAGAGATGTGACTAGCCCCACTTCTCTAACGCTCAGTTTTGACTACAAAGAAAGGTGGGTGGAAAACATTTAAAACTTTAGGATATAAGCAATGTAACTTTAATTAATCAAAACCAGCTGGTGTTCCATTATTCAGTTTACACTGAATTGCACATATATGCAGACATCTAGAGAAGAACCTCTGTTTTTCTAATATGTTTCTATTCCTTGTGGTTGTGTTGGTGCATAGGAACTAACCAATTCTCTTTTAGAACCCCTCTTTAAGCTTTGTTTCCCGAGGCAAGCTCATTTCTAGTCTTGGAATCAGAGGGGAGAAAATGTGGGGAAAATAGGTGGACGGATGGATCATAGAACAGTGGAAGTGAGACTAATTGATCCATGACATGTTTGATGCAAATTAGTCTCACTTCAACTGTAAACCTACCTTAGCATGAAACTGCAAAAGTTTGAGGCTGTTTAGTAGCTGTATAGTAGGCTTTGTTTCCTCTACAGTGCAGTAGAGGAGATCAACTTCCCTTCTAGGTCATGGTTTTGTCAGATTTAACACTGCCACTAATTGGCTCCAGTGTGGAACTTCCCTCCCATCCCCTGTCCTTGCTCAATGAAGTAGCAAGAGGAAATGGGGTAGGGGGCATTGATTAATGCCAGGTGATGACACCCTATAAAAAGCTATCAAGATTTGGGAATTACTAGAGTGTCATGACATCACTTCCTGCTTTGGGACTGGATGTAGTATCAGGATACTATAGGAATTTCCAAAACTCTATAATTTTTACCATAGAGATTTGAAAATACCTAGAGTGTTGTGATGTCACTTCATGTTCCAAAACAGGAAGTGATGTTCAGGTTGCCTCCACGTCCCCCCAAATGCCCCTAAGGATTGCCGGTCAGGGGCTGACAGCACCAATCAAGTTATTATTGTCGAAGGCTTTCACGGCCGAAGAACGATGGTTGTTGTGGGTTTTCCAGGCTGTATTGCCGTGGTCTTGGCATTGTAGTTCCTGACGTTTCGCCAGCAGCTGTGGCTGGCATCTTCAGAGGTGGTGCTACACCTCTGAAGATGCCAGCCACAGCTGCTGGCGAAACGTCAGGAACTACAATGCCAAGACCACGGCAATACAGCCTGGAAAACCCACAACAACCAAGTTATTATTGTCACTCAGTTTGCCCCTCATTTGTGCCTGCTCAGGAGGAAGCATAATTTAAATTTGTTTACTTGCCTGTGTGTGCTTTCTGCTCAATAAAATTACTTAATATTTTTCATTAAAAATAAAATCACATTTTAATTATAACAACAACAACAACATTTGATTTATACACTGCCCTTCAGGACAACTTAATGCCCATTCAGAGTGGTTTACAAAGTGTGTTGTTATTATCCTTAAGACAATCACCCTGTGAGGTGGGTGAGGCTGAGAGAGTTCCAAAGAACTGTGACTGACCCAAGGTCACCCAGCTGGCTTCAATTGGAGGAGGAGTGGGGAATCAAACCCGGTTCTCCAGATAAGAGTCCCGCCACTCTTAACTACTACACCAAACTGGATCTCACATGAAGGAGGATGCCACAGTACTTAGTTACTTATATATTTAACTTCATTCACAACCTGCTATTCTCTCCAGTCTTTGACACAAAAAGGCTTACATTCTCCTCCTCTCTTCTATTGTATCCTCACAACAACCCTGTGAGGTAGGTCAGCCTAAGGCTGTGTGAATGGTTCAAAATCACCCAAGCTTCCATGGCTCAGTGGCGGGTGAACTACAAGTCCTATGAGGCAAGGGTTGTCAGGTGTCTGGTTTTCACCTAGAAAGTCTGGTATTTGGGGGGACTATCTGAGGCAAATGTTCCCCAAATACTGGACACCTTGCCCCTCCTCCTCCCCTGTTGCCTAGCCTAGCCCCAACCCCTTGCTATTGTGCAGTGCTGCCTCTGCCCTGTGGAAGTGGCCAGGATCCCAGGTGCCTGGGTGGCCTCTTGCAGCTGCAGCCAGCCTGGGAGCCCAAAAGTGGCTTGTTGTGATGTCATCACGTCCAGTCGTGATGTCATCATGCTGAATGGGATTGCTAAAAAAAAAGGTTAGTCCGTCCCTCTCCCTTGAGGCTGTTATTATTCTGGACCCCATCTGGCAACACTACATTAGATTATGCAAGAACAGGCATGCACAAACTGCTCTACATCTGGGACAGATCTTCAGCTGTCAGGTAAACTCAGATTAACAGCCATTTGTAAGACTTGTAATTATTCATTTCTACGCCCTGACGTGGATGTCTCAGGCTAGCCTGATCTTTTCAGACGTTGGCTGCTAAGCTGGGTCATCCCTAATTAGTAACTGGATGGGAGATCATCAAGGAAATTCAAGGTCACCAAAGAGAGACAGGCAGTGGCGAATTGCCTTTGAATATTTCTTGCCAATACGGCAGGGATCCTCAACCTTTTTGAGCCTGCAGGAGTTCTGACTCAGTGTGGTGTGGGCGCAGTAGCAATATGGCCGCCACAAACCCGTTTTTGCAAGAGACAGAGCCAGTCACAAAATGGCTTCCCTTCAGTCACACACTGAAGATCCTTCTACTGTGCAAGCAGTTTCTGCCAAAGTGGTGTTTAAAAATCTGCACTGCTTTAATACTCCAAAGGCCAATCAGAACCTGTGAGGGGAAAGTGCCTCTGGGTGTGTATGAGTGGTCGGTTCAATCAATCAAAGCTCTGGAAGATTTCAGTCATAGGCTGCCATTCAAAAGACACTTCCCTGAGAGTGAACATTATTCAATAACATGGAACTTACATCTGAGTAGACTTGTTTAGGATTGCTTCCTCCCCCCGCCCCCCATTCTGTGAGCTACTTGCCTGCTCTGCCCTTTCAAAAATAATCCTGCTTGCCCACAGTGAAAGGAAAACTTATGAGGAAAACAGTTCTATTTAGACAAGGGTGGGGGTGGGGTTCAGACAATCCTGGGCCGTTTCCACACGTCTTACCTGCCTGTGGAACATCACGCGAAAGACCCAGAAGACAGCATCTTCTCGTGCAAAATTGCGCCAGGAAGACGCTGTTATCCAGGATTTTTGCGTGAAATCGCGTAAAACTCCAGGATAACAGCATCTTCCTGGCGCGATTTCGTGTGAGAAGATGCTGTCTTCCGGGTCTTTTGCACGATGTTCCGCAGGTAAGTAAAACGTGTGGAAACAGCCCAGATGCCCGCCTTCCTGTACTTGGGCGATGGAGACTGGCAGGCTGTTTGTTTCCTTTACCTCCAGACTGAAACATTCTCCCATTTTTTAAAAATTGCTCCTTTTAAAACAAATGCAGATCCCTAAGTAAAGTACGATGGGGCAAATAGGATGATGGCTCCATTCTATGTGGCCCATAAAATTTGGCTGCATGAGAACATTGCTGAGGGCAAGTGAAGGCAGGTGAGGGCAATGTAAATAAACAAGGGAAGATGCCAAAAAAATTGCTGAGCAGAGGAAGCAATTTAACTGCTGCTACAAAAGGTTGTGGACAAATTGCAGGTAGTTTCACCTTTACTCAAAAATATAATGAAATGAACTGTAAAAGACATGGTGTTCAGTAGGGGCGGGGGAGGGGTCCTTGAGTGCTTCAACCGAGGGAGGCGCATTAATTTCTGTTTGTTTTGCCTCTTTTTAAAAACAAAACACAAAACACAAAAAACTCGTCTTCACATTAACATCTGTAATCTGGCATTGCTATCTTTCAGATGTCAGGATAGAATTGAAACCGCTCTTTGGAAGACATGCATTTCGACTGGCAGAAAGCAAATGATGGCTAATTAAGTGAAGCATTTATTTTGTTAGGGCTCCAGCACACCATTTGTTAGAGTGCATCTAAACAGTGCCACCCACACCTACCAGATGTGTCACTGGAGGTGCCAGTTTCCCACTGTCATGTATTGAAAATAAATAGATCCAGAGAAAGAAATAGATTGCTTTCCAAAGCTCAGTGCATGAGAGAGAGAGAGAGAGAGAGAGAGAGAGAGAGAGAGAGAGAGAGAGATTACCTCAACAGACATGACTTTTATTTTAATTACCATGTATGTCTAAAGCTTCGTGCATTTGTATGCTCATCTTATTGTGTTTTCTGCATTTTGTTTTAATTGGAAGGAGGGAGGGAAGGAAATAGAGACCTTAAGAAAAATCAAAGTTACAATTTTTTACAGTGGGGAAAGTTTCTATTGGCAGACCAAAAGAAGACCCTTTGTTCACGTGATAAACAGCTATTAAAGGTCCCTGGCCCTAGGGAGGCCCGCCTGGCATCGACCAAGGCCAGGGCCGATTCAGTCCTGGCCCCAGCCTGGTGGAACACTCTGTCTTATGAGACCAGGGCTCGGCAAGACTTGTTAACATTTTGCCGGGCCAGTAAGACAGAGTTGTTCTGCCAGGCATATGGTTGATGTCGCGTGGTGCCCTTCCCCACCCCCAGGTGTGTGTTAAAATATAGGCCCTGCCATGTAATGTTGTTGTCCATCTTACTATACTTTGTTCTGGGAAGAACTGCTGTATGGGTGTTATGCGTGTTGTTATGCGCCCTGAGCCCGCTGATGTGGGGAGGGTGGAGTATAAATTTAATAAATTAAATAAAATTAAAATTAAACGGTAGTCAAATGAGAGTTCTCACAGGATAGCCAAAAATGAATAGTTGCCACACTGAAGGAGCTCATATTAGGGCAGCTCTATCTATAGTACATGTAAAGCAGTTTGTATTAGGGCAAAACTAGAGTTTTTTTACGACATGAGTTGGGTCAAGGGAAATGTAGGCAGCTTGGCGGAATGTTGGACAAGTGACAGTTGAAAAGTCCATTGGACAGCAGTCAGAGAGCCAAGCTGCAAGACCAGGATGCCTACATTTCCCATCAAAACTTGAGGGAAGCTGACAAGTGTCCAATCTGTGCCTTTTGTCACTTGTAGTTCCGCTCTGATTCTGTGAACCTAGTTAGATCATGAGAGGGAAGGCAGGAAGGGTTGCAGCTTGTGGCCTTCTTACATGCCCAGGGTAATGCCAATCGCAACCTTGGGGTCAGGAAGGAATTTTCCCTAAGTCAGTTTGACTAGGGATCTTGACATTGTTCTTCCCAAAATGGAGAGGTACACTCTAGCAGTGGTTTCCCAAATTTCTCTCTCCTATGTGCGACTCCCTGGCAGAGGTGTTAGTTTATCTTCCTCCTGACACTGAATTGCTCTATGTCTGCGAACCAGACTCCTTCTCATATAGCTTTCCCATTAAGCTGTTAAGCTGAAGAAAGGCCATTCGAACATGTAAAGAGTGTAGACCCTATTGCCGTGACTTTGATGTGAATCCTGGAGTGTTGGACTTTTCGCCACAATCTGTATTCTTGACTGTGTTCAAAGTGTTGTCATGTTGCAGGTGACTTATGGTAACACCATCAAAAGGTTTTCAAGGCAAGAGATGCAGAGGTGGTTTATCGTTGCCTGCCTCTTCCAAGTGACCCTGGACTTCTTTGGTAGTCTCCCATCCAAATACTAACCATCAAATACTAACCTGGGCCAATCCCGCTTAGCTTCTATGATCTGATGAGAACAGGTTAGCAAACTGGAGAGCCAGTTTGGTGTAGTGGTTAAGAGCGCTGGACTCTCATCTCGAGAACTGGGTTTTATTCCCCACTCCTCCTCTTGTAGCCAGCTGGGTGACCTTGGGTCAGTCACAGCTCTCTCAGAGCTCTTTCATCCCCACCAACCTCACAGGATGTTTGCTGTTGTGGGGATAATAATGTTGTTTTAGTTATTAGATGTTCAGCCCTTACCCCAGGAAGGAGTGAAACATAAGGAAATTCAAGCAATGAAAGGATAACTTCTTGCTACTGAGATGTATTAAGACATAAGAAGAAGTTGCCATTAAAGCATCAAATATACACAACAGAGTATACGGCCACTCTGAAAAGAATTTTGGGCCAGTCACCATCTTTCAGCCAAATCTATTTTACAGAAACATTTTGAAATTTCTGCAAATTTTGCATTTACATACCCTATTGGATTGTTTATTGAATGTTCCAGCTGTTGGTCATATTTATCTACACTGTGTAATCCACCTTGAGCCCCAGTGAGCAAGGCAGTCTATAAGTAATGCAAACCAACAAGCAAACAAATTGGAAGGGAGGGAACTATGCACAGAGTCTATACAAATGGAAGAGAGGATAATTACACAAGCCACTTTAGTTTCTCATTGGGGAGAAAGCTAGGATATAAATGACTTAACAACAATAACAACAACTTTTGATTTATATACCACCTTTCAGGACAACTTAACACCCACTCAGAGCAGTTTACAAAGTATGCTATTATGATCCCCACAACTATCACCCTGTGAGGTGGGTGGGGCTGAGAGAGCTCCGAGAAACTATGACTAGACATGGGCACGAACAGCATTACGAACAGAAAAAACTCACGAACAGCCTAATCTGCTGTTCTCGAACAAGCTGTTCATGAGGCCTCATTCTAAATGAACAGGTGGCCGTTAAAAGCCTCATTGTTGCCTTTGGCAGCCTTTGGCAAGCCAGACAGTCTGGCACCTGCTGCAATCAATCCCCTTGGCAACCAGAGGTAAGGAGGGACTGAACTCTGTCTGAACTCCTTCTGGCTTTCCTTCTGGCTTTAACCCTTCAAAGTACTTTGAGCAGAGAGTCCCGTTTTTGCCACTGTGAAGAGAAAATGACAGCCAACGGGAGACCCGTGTATCATGCCTTTCCCAGGTGCAATCTCTCTGAAACTTGGGGGGTCTTCAGAGGACAGTGAGGACTATGTCCTCACTGCAGGCAGCAGGGAATCCCCCCCTGCCGCCTGCCAGCTGATAGTTTAAAGGGATCTTTAAAGGGCTAGGTAAATGGGTTTGAGGGGAGGGGGGGCTAAGTGGGGTGGGGGTGGGGTTGGGGTGGGGTTCTGGCCCCCATGAACAATGAACAAGGAACACATCTGGGAACAGTTCATGTTCATCCATGTTCATGGATGGCACTGAACGACGAACAGGGTGTTCGGGGTTTTTTCCCGTTCATGCCCATGTCTAGCTATGACTGGCACCAGGTCACTCGGCTGTCTTCAGATTAGAGTCCTGCTGCTCTTAACCACTACACCAAACTTTCTCTCTTAAGCAAGCAAGCAAGCAAGCTCATGTAATAAATGGACAGATGAAGAGGAGCAGCTGATGGGATCCAGAATAGCATGGGTTTAACAAACACTGTGGAAAGCAGCGGTGATACCCATGAGTTTAGAAATGACTCCAGATTAAATTATTTGAAGGCTTTCTATTGCAAAGCAACTTTATGGTGCAAGATACTTGTCCTTTGTATCATCACCCACTGTTGTGGGCTCTGATTCCTCAGAGGATGAAGACCTCATGGAGGATGACAGAGGAGAGAGTGTTCCCAGCTCCACATGGAGGATCAGCAGGAACCCTTGCCAGAGCAGGCTGAGGAATCCAGGGCAGAGTCAGAGACAGAAGCTGTTCCCTTACCTGCACCAGCAGCTGAGACCAGGGCAACATCCCCACCAAGCTCCCCTGAACCTGTGAGGCAGTGTAGGGTGTGGCAGCGTCTTGTTGTTCAGGGAAGGAGACGGAGTGCGAGGCTTCAGGCACTCGAACAGTGGCGTGGTGACCTTGAGTCCTAGCAGGATGCAGCACTGCCTTGGAGGTGATTGCTCTTAAGCCAGGACGCTCTTCCCCTCATTGCAGAAGCACCTGTGCAAAGACCTGCCCGGTTCCACTGTGACCCAGCTCTGCTCTCTCTCTGCTCTTTTGGCTCTGACCCTTTGGATTTGGCTCCCTGGACTACGCTCCCTGCTTGTTCCCCACTCGGCTTAGTTGAACTCTGGATTTCAGTGAAGCTTGTGTCGGATTCCCGCCTGCATTCCAGCACACCCACAGGAATGAGTAATTTCTGCAAATAAGGCCTGCAAACCCCCTCCCCCCTGCCATGAGAGGAGTGGCTTACCAAAGGCTGCCTACTGAGCTCATGGGAGCAGTGAGACTTAAAACAGCAGAGCACTCGTTTGCAGCCCAACCACTTAACCACTATGCTACAGGAGTGTATGCTACAAAGTATCCGAAAGAGAACCATGGGAAGACTGCATAATGCACATGACTGCATTATGTAGAGAAATGAGCCTAGACCCCAATAACTCACTTCTGTTTCCTGTGATTTCCTTCCTTCCTTCTTGGTTCATACATATTTTTATTTTCACATATTTCTCTCCTTCTGCACTTATGACTCTACAAGTCAGGGGTAATTGCACTGAGAGATTGTGTAATATTTTCTGTACGAGAAAAAGAGTAGAGGGAGAGATCTCATTAGGCCTTGGTCTGCAGCTCTTGTAGAGCAGTGACTGAGGTCCTATAAATACTTCCTGTTAATGACATGGCTGCAGAAATAAGGAATAGAGGTGGGCACGAACCAGGTAAAAAACAAACCATGCGGTTCATGGTTCGTTGTATTTCATGAACCACAAACTTTCACGAACCTACCCTGGTTCACGAACTGGTTCGTTTGGTTCGTGAAAATGCCACTTTCAGGTCAGCAAACCATCACTTCTGGGTCAGCAGAAAGTCGTTTCCGGGTCAGCAGAAGGTCACTTCTGGGTCAGCAGAAGGTCTGCAGAAAGCTCATCCCCCATTGCCTAGGAAACTAATTGATCAGTGCCAGGCTGTCTGCAGTGACAAACCAAAAAACAAACCAAATAAACCAGCCTAAAGTTTGTGGTGGTTCATCAGAAATGGGCTCTGACAAACCGCCAGTTCGCAAACCATGAACCACCCCGGTTCGTGCCAAACTTTGGTTCGCATTTCGGTTCGTGCCCATCTCTAAAAAGGAAGGAGCTCTCCAGTCCCCTCCACTCTGTCTTCTTTCCCAACCCTTTTCCTATCATGCTTTCTCCAAGACCTGTATTTAAAATGTAAATAAAAAGAAAGCTTTTAAGAGATTTAACTGTTTCCCTTTGGTATTTAAATTATTCAATTAAAACCAAAGCTATTAAAATACAGTTAATTAAAATGGTTAGAGTGTTTTCCTTTGCACCAATCACAGCATTGCCTGACTTCTCCCTCTAGCTGTTTTAATTCCTATTAAAAATGATAATGCCCTACTTTATTCATAAATGCAACAACTTTTAACATGCAGTTCTTCAAAAGATCTCTTTGGTACACACTGTGCAAGCTTGCTTCTTTACCAGCAGTCAAGTGGAAATTCTGCTATAGAGCAGAACCACAAGTGACAAAAGGCACAGATTGGACACTTGTCTGCTTCCCTCAAGTTTTGATGGGAAATGTAGGCATCCTGGTCTCGCAGCTTCGCTCTCTGACTGCTGTCCAGTGGACTTTTCAACTGTCACTTGTCCAACATTCCGTCAAGTTGCCTACATTTCCCATCAAAACTTGAGGGAAGCAGACAAGTGTCCAATCTGTGCCTTTTGTCACTTGTGGTTCTGCTCTAGTAGTCTTTAGAACTTCCCTAGGCAGCAGAAAAGGGCTTGAAACCAGACAGGAGGCATTACCAAGTCTCGGGAAAGAATGCCTGCTCCCTCAGTAAAGTAGGGTGCCTTATTTATTGGGAAGTGATGTAACGTCATAGGAAGCCTGACATTTAATAAAAAGGTGGAACTCCGTTAAAATGTTCATAACTGAGAATATTGAAGGCACTAGATGGACATTGTAAATAATTTATTTGAAAGATTTCAATGCATTCTGGTGGGAATAACTTCAACCTAGAGTATAGATGGGTACTTGCTTTAAAAAAAAAAGGAAAGGAAAGGAAGAGAAGGTACACAAAGAAGCACTATTTTCATCACTTCAACCCGAAAGGACGCAGTCTTCCCATTCTCCTTTCTAGTGTTGTGATCTGCTATAGTAGCACAGGCCATGGCTTATGATTTATTTTAACTGTGGTAAGTTTAAGGATTCAGGTTGCAGTGTGTGTGTGTGTGTGTGTGTGTGTGTGTGCGCCATCAAGTCTCCTCCAACACTCATGGTGACCCTATGAATGAAAGACTTCCAAAACATCCTGTCATGAACAAACTGGCTCAGATCCTGCAAACTGGAGGGTGTGGCTTCTTTTACTGAGTCAAGCCATCTCATTTGGGGTCTTCCTCTTTTCCTACCTTCCACTTTTCCTAGCATTATTGACTTTTCCACAGAATCTTGTCTTCTCATGATGTGACCAATGTACGATAGCCTCAATTTTGTCATTTTAGCTTCTAGGGAGAATTTAGGTTTGATTAGATCTAGAACCCACTTATTTGTCTTTTTGGCTGTCCATGGTATTTGCAAAACTCTCATGGCTATGTGTGGTTCACTGCCCTTGTGTGAGCACCATTTAGATCTGTTGGAATAGAAGGAACTTAAGCACGCCTGGACACTGGGGAGGGGCACTGTTTTCCCATTGCTAGAATCAGACTGTGTATGTATGATATCTCTCTTTATCAGATTTGGAAGCTTCCATCTGACTCCTCCTTCTCTTTCTGTGCTTCTTGCTCTCTCTCTCATTCTGAAGTTGCAAGAAGCAAGACACTTCCTTCAGAGCTCTCCTGTGCAAGCGTGCCCCTACTCCTACTCATAAGTAGCTGGATAAGCTGGCAACTTGTAACAGGGAATAGCGTTATTTAGATTAGGTTTCCAATTTTTCTTCTGCTACTACAAGAATGCAAGCAAATGTGAATCAGCTTTGATAAAAGCAGTTTTTATCTGCTGGAATATACTAGATTGGAGAGTGTTTCACCACATGTGACACCACACTTTCCTGACTGCACACCTTTGATACAACCAGGGCTTTTTTTTCAGGGGGAACGCGGGGGAACGGAGTTCTGGAACCTCTTGAAAATGGTCACATGGCTGGTGGCCCCGCCCCTTGATCTCCAGACAGAGGGGAGTTTAGATTGACCTCCACGCCGCTGGAGCGGCACGGAGGGCAATCTAAATTTCCCTCTGACTGGAGATCAGGGGGCGGGGCCACCAGCCATGTGACCATTTTCTCTGAGGGCAATCCACTGAGTTCCACCACCTCTTTTCCCAGAAAAAAAGCCCTGGATACAACAACTAACAAATATCTCCAATAATCTTGTTCAACAACAAAAAAGCAATATTCATAAAATAATGCACGATCCAGCCATGTTTGAGAATCCATAGGATGAAAACGTCAAACATTTTAACTAGGAAGCCTGAACTTGAGCGTTTGCTAAATTTCTATTGTCCTTCTCCCATGGTTCCAATTAACTGGACCCCAGTCAATTGTATCCTAACATTTTGTTTAGGAAAGTCAGATGCCCTTCCCCAGCCTAAGAAGCATCCCTCCAACCCTAAAAATCTTTGCTTTCCATAAACCACATCAACTATCATGGAGTCCACAAGAGAGATGGTCAAGGATGGCTATTGGGTCTATCACAATTAGGACCACTACATTCTTAGGGCAAAAGACAAAGGTTTCCTTCTTCCTCTGTCCAATGGGGTACCTTCTGGAGAAAGATGCTCTCGCATGAAGACGTGGGCATATGAAGAGCACAAGTGCATTCACGCAATTTCCAGTGTGTCCCACAGGGCAATGTTACATTAAAATGAAATTAACAACTTTAATCAACCGAGAAATGTTTTCCGGCCCAAGCCTGACAGCAATGGCCTCGTGCAGTTCACAACCCTTGGACTCTATTATGTCCAAATAAATGAATAAAATTCTTGTCACAGCCTTGCACTGAAGTTGCTTTTTTGTATAAATTAAGTCTAACTCCTATTTTTTTTTTAGCTTAAGGAAATAAAAGGAGGTCAGGACTATCGTGCAGTGACCAAGGACAATGTTGATGTTAAATTGACCTGAGTTGACAGATACGACAGGGAGGGAGAAGGCAGATGTGCCACAGGAGTTCATAA
Source organism: Eublepharis macularius (assembly GCF_028583425.1). Classification (NCBI taxonomy): domain Eukaryota; kingdom Metazoa; phylum Chordata; class Lepidosauria; order Squamata; family Eublepharidae; genus Eublepharis; species Eublepharis macularius. Next base: position 132,018,843 of record NC_072795.1, on the reverse strand, counting down.
TGCATGGGAGCCTGCTGTGCTCTTGAGTATTGTTGCTAAATTCAGCTGGCCTGATGTCACTACACTTCCAGCAAGCTGTTTTCAGATCTCTTTTTCCAGACTAGCATAGCTTGTTCTCTGGAGAATACTGAGTTCTAGGATGGGCTAAGCCACTGAGTGACCTTTTACAGACTTCTAACTTCTTTATAGCTTGATTACTTATAACAACAAAAACAACAACATTAGATTTATATACCACCCTTCAGGATGACTTAACACACGCTCAGAGCGGTTTACAAAGTATGTTGTTATTATCGCCACAACAAAACACCCTGTGAGGTGGGTGGGGCTGAGAGAGTTCTGAGAGTGTTGTGACTGACCCAAGGTCACCCAGCTGGCTTCAAGTGGAGGAGTGGGGAATCAAACCCGGTTATCCAGATTAGAGTCCCGCGCTCTTAACCACTACACCAAACTGGCTCTCTACACATTATACACAATGTTAGGTAGAATCTAGATGTAAACTTCTCAAAAGATTATTGTTCTAGGTCCAGAGTCCACATACATATTACACAGAATGTACTTCAGCTTTTCCTACTGCAGGAGTATCAGGGTTTGTTCTCACTGGTGACACCAAACGGCCACCAAAAACCAGTATGGTGTAGTGGGTAGAGTGACAGAGGGGGATCTGGGTGGCCTAGGTTCGATCCCCTGATCTACAATTGAAACTTGGAGGGTGACTTTGGGGACCAATCACATCTCTCAGCCTAACCTACCTTACAGGACTGCTGTGAAGAAAAAGGGAAGACAGGCGAATGATGTAAGCAGCTTTGGATCCCCCTTGGATTAGAAATAAAGGATATAAATGAAGTTAAATTAAACAGAGAGAGAAAGAGAGAGAGAGAGAAGGGAGATTTCAGCCTCACACAGATCTTTCTTGCAATTTCTAGACCTATTCCTTGTCACTTCCCAGAAGGGACGTAGTAATGTTGCCAATGTATCATACACACGTCCCCTTGTCCCCTCCCTCTTGTCTTCCCATGATCCCTGCTCCTACCCCCAGGATGAAACTGACAACAAAGCTTTTTAATAGCCAGATCTTGCAATACAACATCTCTATGCTCTTTCTCCTGTATTTTTAAAAATTTAATATGCTTGCCTTTCTCCAAACTGGATCAGGCCACTGTGGAGCACAGGAGTGCTCCCACACTTTGCAGCAGCCCGATTTGAGATGAATCAGGCCCGGGAGCACACTGTGCAGCCTGGAAGTGCACTCCAGGAGGTGTTTGCTCCGAATTTGGTATCATCAGCAAATTTAATCAGTAGCCCATTTACCCCTTCATCCAGACCATTAATAAAAATATTGAAAATATTGCCTTCACGCAGCTGGGATCAAGAGTGGAGCAGGTGGCAATGCCTGCCCCTACCATCACTCAGCTGGGATCAGGAGCAGAGCAGATGTTAATGTCCACCTCATGCCTTCAACCAGATGGTATCAGGAGTGAAGCAGGTGGCAATGCTCATCCCCCACCTTCACCCAGCTGGGATCAGCAGCAAAGCAGTTGACTCCTGATCCCAACAGATCCAGTTGGGATCAGGAGTGGAGCAGATGACAATGACTGCCCCTGCCTTCACCCACCCAGCACCAGAAATGGAGCAGGTGGCAATGCTCATCCCCCACCTTCACCCAGCTTGGATTAGACATGGAGCAGGTGGCAATGCCAGCCCTCCTTTACCTATCTGGTATCAGAAGCGGAGCAGGTGGCAATGCCCATCCATCACCTTCACCCATCTGGGATCAGGCGTGGAGCAGGTGGCAATGCCTAGCTTCCACCTTGACCCAGCTGGGATCAGGTGCAGAGTAGGAGGCAATGCCCACTTGCTGCCTTCACCCAGCTGGGATCAGGAGCAAAGCAGCTGAAAATGCACACCTCCTGCCATCAACCAGCTGGGAGCTGAGAGCCAGTTTGGTGTAGTGGTTAAGAGTGCCAGACTCTAATCTGGAGAGCCAGTTTGATTCCCTACTTCTCTACTTGAAGCCAGCTGGGTGACATTGGGCTAGTCAAAGTTCCCTGGAGCTCTCTCAGCCCCACCCACCTCACAGGGTGTTTTGTTGTGGGGATAATAATGGCATACTTTGTAAACTGCTCTGAGTGGGCATTAAGTTGTCCTGAAGTGCAGTATATAAATCGAATGTTATATAAATCTGCTGCTGCTGTTGTTGTTGTTGTTGTTGTTGTTGTTGTTGTTGTTATCAGGAGCAGAGGAGGTGTTGATGCCTGCCTTCACTCGGAACCCGGAGCGGAGCAGGTGGCAATGCCCATCCAATCTTAGTCAGCTGGGATCAGGAGTGGAGTATGTGGCAACGCCCACCCTCTGCCTTCACCCGGCCAGGATCTGGAGCAGAGCAGGTGGCAATGCCCGCTCCCCCTTCAACCTGCCAGAATCAGGTACAGAGCAGGTGGCAATGCCCACCTCCCCCTTTTATGCCATCAGGATCAGATGTGCAGCAGGCAACAATGCCTGTCCCCCTTCTCCTGGATGGAATCAGACACAGAGAAGAAGAGAATGCCCACATCCCTTCACCCGGCTGCAATTAGGAGTGGAGCATGTGACAATGTCCGACTCCCTTCACCCAGCCAGGATCAGGTGTGGAGCAGGTGGCAATGCCCACTCCCTGCTTTCACCTGCCTGGGATCAGTCATGAAGCAGGAGGCAATGTCCAATCCCTCTTCACCCAGCTGGGATCAGGAGCAGAGCAGGTAGCAATGGAGACCTGGGCCCAGCGGGACATATTATCATTACACCGGGCCTGTAAGACAGAGCTGTTCTGCCAGGCATTCAATGGTTGAAGGGGGCAGTGCCATGTCAGCCTCCCACCTTTGGGGTGGGGGGTTCTCCCCACCATTGCACTTTAATGTATTTGGTTAATTTATTTTATTATTGCTTATTGTTTGTTGATTTTAGAATGATTATTTTCTTGTTTTTATTGATTTTAGCTGTTGTTCACCACCCAGAGCCCCTGAGGACAGGCAGTTTATAAATCAAAATTAACAACAACAACAACAACAACAACAACAACAATAATAATGCCCATCCCCCCACCTTCCTCCAGCCAGGGTCAGGTACAGAGCAGGCAGCAGTGCCTACCCTCCCTTCTCCCATCCAGGATCAGGAGCAGAGCAGGTGGCAATGCCTGCTCCCTGTTCACCCTGCTGGGATCAGGTATGGAGGAGGTGGCAAGGCCTTCCCCCGTTCACTCAGACGGAATCAGGCGTGGAGCAGGAGGCAATGCCTGCCTCCCTTCATCTGGCTGGGATCAGTAGAAGAGCAGGTGGCAATGCCCACCCCCCTCCCCCCAGCCAGGATCAGGAGAGGAGCAGATGGCAATGTCTGCTCCCCACCTTCACCCAGCCAGAATCAGTCATGGAGGAGAAGGCAATGTCCACCTGTCCACCCTCCCCTTTTTAGAGCCCGTTGAATTTTTTCCCATTCAGCTTTGTTACTAGTAGGTATTATAACTGGATTTAAAGTAGTTAAATACTGTAGCGAAGCACGGGTATCAAGCTAGTCTAGCATAAAGAAGACAAGGCAAACAAATGGTAGAATTCTATGGTCTAGATGGCAGGGCCAAGCATAGTGATCATAGCGCAGGGTAGCATGTTACAAATATCCGTAACAAGATTTTTACAGCACAAACTTGTGCCCTTACTCTTATTTAGATCCACTGAAATCATACCAGGCTGAAATGGTGTCAAGCTTTATAAGACAGGGACCAATTATTGATTAATGAGGGATCTCCTCATGAAGAGTTTTGAGGACAGCAATTATAATCACAAGAGCCTCCTCTTTTAAGAAATTTTGGGTAGATTGTCATCATTTGGGGAGAGTGTTTATTTGTGTGATTCTTGAATGGTTACAGACACGCATTTGACTTACACTGGATGCATTGCCCCAGGTAGAAATGGTGTTTGCTTGCCCATCACAGTATCTAAACAGTTTGCAGGACTGTGACATCATCACATTCAGAATGGGCTCCCTGATTGGCTAGCAACACTGGCAGAGAAATTAAATGAAGGGAAAGATGACTGCTAAAGATGTAAATGTCATTGCAAATAGTAAGAATCCCTGCAATAACAGTATCATTATGGTGATTGAGGGATGCCCCTCTATCCCCCCCCCAATACTACTTTTGAGATACTAATGAACCCTGGTGATTTCTTTTCTCTGGTACTTAGTGAAGGTTGAGCAGGAGCTTATTGGTGGGTTTCCTGTGCTTGGCATAAGAATAGTTCAGAAAACGTTTATAGTTGGAAAACAGCAATAGATGGATGTAATCATAGCTAACGACAAACTTTAATGGGATTAGTCAGCAGATTAAGCAGCTAAAACTTTAGTTGTTTATTTGGTAGGGGTCTATTTTAATCAATGGGGCTGCAAGTTAAAAGCAGGCTTCCTTGAAGCTATTTTTGTTCGGTTTTGCAATTGTAACAATGAATGGCAACTGTTCATTGAATAGTAGTAGTTGTGGTTTGTCATTTTAAATTAAATTCAATATAATAACTTTCATTGTGAATAAATTACTTTATATTCTCAACTCAAGAAAACATTTTGAAAGAAATTTTGGTGACATGCATTTATTTATGCTTAAGTACTGAAATAAAGTGAAGTTTATCAATCAACTATAACAATTTTAATCAGACTTAGTTCTCTTGTATTGTTAAGTAACAAAAAAGATAAGAAACTGTCAGGAGGAAACTGGCTTCATTCCAATTCACCAGCAGTTTTCTTGGTAGATTCAAGCTATTTCTTTCTATGAAATTTATAGTGGAAGATGCATACAGAACGCTAGGTACTTGTGGAGTGTTTAAATTGTTGTAAAAAGAATTTATGATTTTTTTTTTGTTAGAGAAGGAATGTGCAGTATTTCTTTTACAGAGCACAGTAGCACTTTAAGAGGGGCAATAGAGCTTACAGGGCTAGGTAAGCCAGTTCTTTTTGACTGCTCTGTGGCTGTTTCTTTGCCAATCCAGAATACTGCTCGTAGTTACTCCATCTTTCTGGCTAACCCCCCCCCTCTCTCTCTCTCACACACACACACACACAAGCCCATGAGGGCAGGATTTGCTGTCTGCAATCTATTTAAATCAAAGTACACTGAGAGACCACAGCATATCTAGTCTGCAATCTATTGCCATCCCAGCTTAGATAGATAGCTGAATTCTCTCAACTTTCTTGTCTCGGTATGGAGTTCTTCTACATTAAAGAACTTCTATTTCTGTTCTCAAGCAACAAACCTTTATTTCTCCTCTCCTGCTTTCACAGTTAAAAGCAGCTTAGCTAGCTATGCCAACATTTTTACACTGATTATATGGAATGAAAGAATGTTGAAGCATGTCTCTTTTTTCATCCGCAAAGGGATGGGATGGGCATATAATTTAAGATATTATATGACAGGTGTCAAAGAAATTGATATGTTGGAAGGCATTTTTATTGATTTGCTTGCATCAGTTGGAAAGAAGTCAGATGGCTACTTCCCCTTCCGAAAATCATCTATAGGAAATTGGGGTCCAAACAAACCCCTTAGCAGCTATCCAATCCGGCACTCTTGTTATTAGTTCATTTCATTTCCATCTTTCGGACTAGCATGAAGCAGCTGAATCAACTCAGGTCTTTTGCTGGCAAACATTTTAGGCTATGCATTTTTGGACATTTCTTTACATCGTCAGTCGCCCACTACAACTTTCTGACATAGCCAACTCCGATTGGCTTAGGTAGACAATTTTGGGTATATCATCCCACTTTCTACATGATCCCTGATTGGATGAGTGCATCCATATGATTTTTAGGAAGCAGCTAAGGGCGGGGGGGGGGGAGAAAGGCACTATAGTGTTGCAGCAGCAGCCATAGGAATTAACGGTCTCAACGAAAAATAAAAGGTGAATGTTCGTACAATCTTGACTTTTTGGTAATACTTTTTATTTTACTAATAAGATTAAAAGCCCAATAAAAAGGGCAGAGAAAAGAGAAATTAAAGAAAAAGAAAGAGAAAGAGAGAAAAAGAAAAGAATGCCAATTGAAGAAAAAAGGGAAAATAACTCTTTGTTTAACATTTTCCTTTACAACTCCTATCATATCTTTATACATATTATACTTGCAGTTTTAATACCTCTAAAATTTACATTTTCAATAATGCCCCCCTTCTATTTATTTTTCCTGAGTTTATCTTCTTAGAAATCAAATCCACAAATCATCAGTTCATTTTTTCTCGACTCACGCAGAAAGTCAATAAAGGGTTTCCAATTAACCATAAAAGTAGACAGTGTTTTATCTCTGATCAGAGCTGCAAGTTTAGCCATCTTCGCTAACATCATCATTTTCATAATGCAGTCATCCATTGAAGGTAATACTGTACTTTTCCATTTTTGTGCACAAAAAATCCTAGCTACTGTTATCATATATAGAAATAAGATATCATGTTTATTTCCCAATTGTTTGTCCATTAGTCCCCCCAAAAAGGCTTCTGGCACCATAGTGTTGCAGCAGGAGACATAGGAATCAGTGGTCTCAAAGAAAAATAAAAGGTGAACAACTGGACATTCATTCAATCTAGATTTTTTTTGAGAAAAATTCTATGCTAAAGATATGGCTAGGTTTGCACCCAAGCTGAAACCAAATGATATTTCTTACAGTGCTGGTCTCTCTTTGGTGCTGGTCTTCCGACTGTCACTCCCTGGCAGTTAGATCCCTTCAAGTACTCCACAGTTAACACACATGTTCCAGTTGAAGCAACTTTATTAGAGATCCATACAGTCCAAGGTGTTCACACAAAGGTAGCAATTGGCAGAAGTGGACACTAGTAATTATAGGGAAACTTCCCGCCCTTTGGGTCCATTGACATTCGGGCGTGAAACCCCCAAAAGAGTTACATGGGAACTGATTAGTTTAGGCTAGACAGAGTACAGAATGAAATCATCACAGTCTCTGAGAAAAGATACCTTGCTCACTGCCTGCAGTTTGCTTGCAAGAATACTTGCTACAGAAGTGAAAGTAAATACTTTCAATAGATAACAGACAACCCCACTGGCTCAGTGCATTGTAAGTTAGCCGTTTATACGCTCTCAGATGATTTATACAAAATACAACCTTAGCAACAGTTACGATCAGCACAAAATGTATAACACAATATTGGCAGATATGCCAGCATATGTGACACCGACGTTTCCCCTGCATGGGCATTGGCGGCTGCTAGAACTGGAGGCTCAAGCCTATGCCCCCCTAAATTGTCTTCAGTTTCTTGACACATTTCATGCAATTTATGAAAAAGTTGGAGAGGGGATCAATTGGGTCACAGAGAGGCCACTTCTCCTTACTGGGTCCTGGAGAAAACTCAGGGATCGTTTCAGAGATTCCACACTAGGAAAAATAGGTCAGAAACATTGCATGGTTTTAGAACGGAGTGGAGTTGTGAGCTTCATCAGAACTGTAGAAAACATTTGAGTTGATTTTTCATGATGACCTCAAGGCAGCGCTTGAAGACAACATAACAAATGTCATTAAATAATTTAAGATGACAGGAGGTTATTATCAGGAGGCAACTGCACCCTATGGATTTTCTGGAACAGAAGGAAAAGCCAAATACTCCCCCCTCATTCTCTAGGACATGATTATTTTATCTCTCACTCACATACACACACGAGTTTCTGTAAAGAAATTCTCTATTGTTTGGAGCAAGCTATTGGGAAAGGGAAGACAAAAATTCTTATGTGGAAAATAATAGGAATTCGGAAACTTACCCTGCTGCATCATTCCTGCTGATCTTGATTGCCCAACCAACATGAGCACAATCCAATATGCTGCCTTCTCCCAAATGTTAGAATCCCCCAATCATGTGAGTAATTGGGAAGAATCAAAACATACCTGCCTTGGGGTGATAAAATGAAGCATTTGTTGCTGTTGGGATTCTCAGTTGGGTCATTTTAAAACCATTAATTGCTATAATAATGAAAGCTTTAATCAGTTTGATGGCGGAAAGCACTTTTAATCAGCAAGGGTCAGTTTTAGTTGTAGTATTAATAGAACCTCCCCCATAATGGTAAAAGGCTTATGGCTATGGATATGCCATGAACCCCTTCTCTAAATGTACTTCCAGAACTAAAACTACTGCCCAATCAGGTAGAAAACATGGAAGCCACTGCCCAAGCAGGCAGGAAACATGGAAGCTGTTATCCAAGCAGGCAAGCCAGATCCCACCTGGGAGATGGAACATGCTAACATGGGGAGAAACAGGCGAGGCCAGCTCAACTCCCTCCCGTGCCCCAGATGTGTGCTAAATACCTGATACAATAGGGCCTTTCTAGAGTTTCTGAATTAATCAATGCAACTCCCCCTGCTGATCCCACCTTAACCACTTTCCTATTCTTAAGCGACTCAGGGCCAAGCTACACATGACGAATGACACTTGAACAGCAAGTGGATTGAGTGGAGGGCAAGTGAACAGGGAGAAATACACTTGCCGTTCAAGTGTCATTCGTCATGTGTAGCTTGGCCCTAAGAGAGCTGATAGCCTCACCTATTCACTTTGTGGGTTGTCAATCATAATCTGATAACTTTACTGCTGCCCGGGAAGACTTACTCAAACCTTCTTAGTTCTTCGTTATACCACAGAGATGATTTACCAGCTTATTGCCCCACTTCGGATACAGTTCATCAGCTTTTTTTCTCACCCCAGAGACAATTTTACAATCATTTACCCTACCCCAGGACCAACCACTCAAACCTTTGTTTTTGGGATAGAAGATGCAATATTGCCCCAAGGTAGGATCCATGGTAAAGATAGGCTGCCCCTCAGCCCCAAACTGCGTGCATGCTTGGATCCAGCATTCTATTCTTGAACCACTGTTTGAGTCTTTTGCACCTTGAAGTGCAGGCCACTCAACACTGCTCCTCTTTCTCTTGGACGTCTGGATAGGTAAATATCAACCGAACCGTATCCAACTTTCACCACTGTTTTCTAGTCAACTCTGAATGCATGTTGAATGTGTGTTGTATGCTCTTCATCCTTGTTATCATCAATAAACCACCTTTTTTGGCTGAACATCTGTCTGCCTATTGAAGGAATTCTCTAGCTGGGCCAATCCCCATATACATAGACTAAAAGATCCCTAAGTTACCCCTCCTCTTGCTAATCCTCCTAGCTGGGACAATCCCCGTATACGTAGACTTAAAGATCCCTAAGTTACCCCTCCTCTTGCTAATCCTCCTAGCTGGGACAATCCCCGTATACATAGACTAAAAGATCCCTAAATTACCCCTCCTCTTGCTAATTCTCCTAGCTGGGACAAACCCTGTATAAATAGACTGTAAGATCCCTAAATTACCCCTCCTCTTGCTAATCCTCCTAGCTGGGACAATCCCTGTATACATAGACTAAAAGATCCCTAAGTTACCCTCCTGTTGCTAATCCTTCTAGCTGGGATAATCCTTGTATACATTGACTAAAAGATCCCTAAGTTACCCCTTCTCTTGCTAATTCTCCTAGCTGGGACAATCCCCATATACATAGACTAAAAGATCCCTAAATTACCCCTACTCTCGCTAATTATTTTTGCTGCTAATTCCCCCCAACTTGCAAGGAGACCTCCTTTGGATAACAGTAGTGGCTGTGGACACAATGTAGCAGAAGTGAGCATATACACAGTTGCCTTATTCACAGCAAGGCCACTAGTCTTTCAAAGTGAGTATTGTCTATTCTGAGTGGCAGTGACTGTCAGGTAGAGCTTTCACATTGCCTAGAATCTGATTCCTTTAGCCGGAGATTCCAGGGATTGAACCTGGAACCTTCTGCATGCAAAGCAGATGATTTGCTGCTGAGCTACAGCTCCTCTCCCTGACTCATGATGAAGTCCAAATGAACTTAAGATAAGCCTGGGTATCCCCAGGCAGCAGAATATGGCAATGGAGTGGATGGTACCCATTTAGGCAGCAAGTGGCAAATTCCATATTTATTATTATTATTGTTGTTGTTGTTGTTGCTTATTTATAATCTGCCTTTCTCACTGAGATCCAAGGTGGATTGCATACTGGAAGTGAATGCAATATAATCAATAGCTAGGACATTCATAGAGCAAAAATACAATACGATCAACAGTTAGGGCATTCAGTGAAAACAGATACAGTAGGGAATGTTAGCCACAAATTTGAAAACTAGCCTAAAGAAAAACACAGAGATGAAATCTTTCTGAATTAAAGCATAAGTAATTAACATGACATGTTTAGCAACATTGAATTACCCAGTTAAGAGCATATGAACATCAGTAGACAGTACCCAATGAGTGTAGTCTATAGTCCTTGTCCCTTACCAAGGCATCCCTTTGAGCTAATTCTTATGATACAGCCTTATAATCTGAGTAGAAAGCCCTCCTGAATAATTCAGTCTTGCATAGTTTTCAGAAAACCAAGGGAGTGGGAGCTTTCCTGACCTCATCAGGCCACAAAACTTCCATGCAAGTTAAAAAAAAATTCAAGCAGATTTGGTCCAAAGATTCTAGCCCAGATTTCTACTAGAAGAGAGATTTGAATGCAACTGGATGTCCAAATCTGTGACTTTCCCATCTGCAATTTGAGGTGAGGTGGTTTCTCCCCATCTCCGAATTCCACTGTCTCATTCTGCTACATATGTAAGCTTAGTCTAAATCATGACTGAAAGCCATTCCGAAGCTTTCAGGAGGAATTAGTCATGGTGAATGTTGCTTGATTGGATTGCCATAGCAACCCAAAATGATACATAGAGGGAAGTGAGGAGGGGAAGGGGAGCAACAGCAGCAGCTTGAGCCGGGGCACAAGGAGCCACATGGGGGGAGGGAAAGAAAGTCGTGTTGGAGCCGGGGGTGGGGGGGGTGAGAAAGAAAGAAAAACAGGGTTGGGAAATATAACCAGTACTGTGGAGGAAGTGGAGAGGGACCACATGGGAAGCAAAGCCAGCATGGGGACATATCTAAAGGGACCAGCAGCCAGGAGGATTTCGCCTTTCCCATGTGTTCTGTTTGGTCCCCTTCTTGCTGGAACTAATAGATGCCACCTTGAAAAAAAATGGAGGAAGAACTGCAGATCAAATGTGCTAATTATAAATAGGGTTGCCATGTGACATCTTCGCTCCAATGGAGTGGGAGCAGGGTTTGACATCACTTCCTGTTATACCTGAAAGTGACACCATGACACTCTAGGAATCACCCAAATCACTATAGCTTTTGCCACTTAGTCTCTCTACACAAGACATCTTACACAAGTAGGATCGAGTGAAAGATCTTACGCTTGTTCTCCCATTGTGGATACACCTGCACTGCTAGGGAGACAGCATACATTTGAATATAAGACCACATGGAAAGTAAGTCACTTGAGCATCCCCATGTAAGATGTCTTGTGTAGAGAAACTCTTGGAGACTAGGGAATTTCTAGAGCATTGTAGTATAAGTTGTGAGTAAAAAAATGGAAGTAACATAGACAGGATTCTCTGGTTTGAAGCCAGTCCCCCTTGATTTACTTTGGTTCTTCTTGCTTCAGTTTGGTTTGGATGGAATTCTCTATTTTGATATGATTCTCTGGTTTGATAGTGGACCCCTTCCTTTCCTTTGGTTCTGGGGGGATTCCATCCATTCTTTTGCTTCATTTTGGTTCTTTTGGGCTTCCTCATACATTGGGAGTGTGCCTTGGGCCACTGGCAGTCTTGTCCCTGTGTGTTCCTGCCTGAGAATGAGCGTGGATCATAGGAAACAGTGGAAAGTGGCTGAGGACACCTTCTTTGGGGGCACATAGAACTGGACCCTGGGATCCAATATTTCTGAAACTTGGGAGGTCTTTAATGGACAGTCAGGAGTAGATTCCTTGGAGATTTGGCTGAGTTTGCTTGAGGAATTTTCCCTCAGCCCCCCAGATAGCTCTGAGATATTTTTTATCAATAGGGGAAAATGGTTGAATAAATCTGAGATTGTCTGATCTATCTTAACTGGATCAGAGAATCTTTCCTGGATTTCAGAAATTCTAGATTTTGGGGGGGATTCCTGTAACCAGATCTGGATTTCCCAGATATTTTTTTGGGGGGGGGTGTACACTCTTAATCACAATATTGCTCAATGTTGCTTCTTGTTCCTCATTCTAGCTCCTTCTGGAGTGAAGATAGCAATGGAAGCTGGTAGCTGAGGCATTGCCCACTACAGCAGGCAATCTGGTAAGGCTATAACTAAGCAGAACCACTTATACGGACAGCTTCTGAAGTATACTTTAAAATTTTCCCTTGCTTCTCTTTTGTTGGTTCCTGTTCTAGTTGGCTTTTAGATTCCCCTCCCCACAATCTTGGCTGTCTGTCAAATGGCTTTTTGCTTTTGCCTGGAAATTTTCAAGGCCGCTCTATATTTTGTGCAATAATATCATTGTAGACTACAACAGGAAATTCTTGGAAAAGTTGTGTTTGCCTTTTTATCTCCCTTGAGGTATAGGAGAAACTCTTGCTAAAACTAGCTTCTTCTGTAAGATGTTTGCCGTAAGCAGTTTGTCCCCTACTGCTTTCCTTCTGTATCCAGCTGTGCAATCACTGGGGGTCACTCTGCGATGGCAAGAGGGAGGGATAATTGCGGGCTTTTTGTGACTACACAACACAGCAGGACACCCTGAGCTGCAAAGCAGGAAGATAACTTTTTAATTCTAATAATTGAAATCATCAAGTGGCTATAAGAAGCTGATCAAAAACGTTTTTAATGATCTCATGCAAGATTCTTGAGAAAACAAGGAATTTTTACTCAGGCTAGGGGATCACTTCTTGGCTATGACAGCTGCACACTTACATACCTGGGTGCAAACCAGTCCGTTTTTCTGGGTCTACACCATCACCTGGATGATAGACTTATTTCTGCAAGATTTGATCTGCCTTCCCATCACATTCGGCCCTTCTTGTCCACCACCTTTCTTGTGCTTATTTCTAAACTGACATTCTTAAGCAATGAGATTAACAATTACGATAAGGAAACTAATCTTTGCAAGAGCTCAGTAATCAGATCAAGCAAGGGCTTCGTTCAAGAGTTTTCAGAAAATAATCATCATATAATTATTTCTACATCTAAAGTGTGGTGTAATGGTCAGCATGTCAGTTTAGGATCCGGGAGACCCAGTTTTGAAGCCCCACCCTCTCATGAAAGCTTGCTGGATGAATTTGGGTAAGTCATACCCTATCAGGCTAACCTACCCCACAGGGATCTTGTGTGGATAAGGTGGAGGAGGAGGATGAAAGCTCCTTTCACTCCCCTTTGAAGAGAAGGGTGAGGTATAATTGAAATAAATAAGAAATACATACATGTACACATATAAGTATCTTTCGGTTCCCTCAGATTAGCATTGTTCCTCCTCTTATGTGTGGAGGTTAGACTTGTGAGGTTTCAGAGCATGGACAGTTTTCAAAATGGTGGCAACCCACCTTTAATAATTCAGTGATGTCAACGAAATTCATATGGCCTACATTTGGAACATTAACCTTGGCCACTCATGAGGAGTTAATATTGTGTGAGCCCTCATTCCAACTTCCATTTTAATCTGACCATAGCTTCTGTACAGCCACTTCCCTGGTTGCTGTACTATAGCTGCAAAGGGAGAGCACGCTCCGTCTTCACTATCTCCCAGGGTTTTTTTTCTGGGAAAAGAGGTGGTGGAACTCAGTGGGTTGCCCTCGGAGAAAATGGTCACATGGCTGGTGGCCCCGCCCCCTGATCTCCAGACAGAGGGGAGTTGAGATTGCCCTCCATGCCGCAGAGCAGCACGGAGGGCAATCTAAACTCCCCTCTGTCTGGAGATCAGGGGGTGGGGCCACCAGCCATGTGACCATTTTCAAGAGGTTCCGGAACTCCGTTCCACCACGTTCCAGCTGAAAAAAAGCCCTGCTATCTCCCATCCTTGAGACACTGCTGTCGCCACATCCTAAGTACCAGTTGCCCTGGAAAAGCTACATTATCCCGAGAGATCATGAACATTGCCATAGGAATGTTCCAAGTGATGAAAAACAGAGGAAGAGAGAGCTTCTTCCTTTGTCACCTCCACTAGTGAAGCAATAAGAATAGGGATTGGGGATCACAGAGGGCAGGAATTATGACTGAATGTAGAATTCTGGTGGTGGAGAACTCCTTTTCAGAGTCCTCCACAGTCTCTCCATTCTTGCTGGCTGACCTTGGTCCCGTCACACATTCAGCAAAATCTACTTACCAGGTTGTTGTAAGGATAAAATGAAGAAAGAAAACTGATAGAAAGCCACTTTGGTTTGCCACTGGGAAGGACGGTGAGGTATAAATCAATTAAGCAAATAAAAAAATAACTGCCCAAGGGAAGCTTGGGTCCTTTCTTGATTTCTGTGTGCATATTAATAAGGTGGGGATAGGGTTATCAATCTCGAGGTGGGGCATGGAGTTTTTTCACTGATTGCTACAGCAATCACTTCCCCTGGAGGAAATGGCAGGTTCAGAAAGTGGAGTCCATGGAGCTAATTTAGTATAATGGTTAAGACCAGCAGGACTCTAATCTGGAGAGCCGGGTTTGATTCCCCACTCCTCCACTTGAAGCCAGCTGGGTAACCTTGGCTCAGTCACAGCTCTCTCAGAGCTCTCTCAGCCTCACCCACTTCACAAAGTGATTGTTGTGGGGATAATAATAACACACTCTGTAAATCCCTCTGAGTGGATGTTAAGTTGTCCTGAAGGGGGTATATAAATTGACTGTTGTTGTTGTTGTTGTTGCTGTTGTGTTGTTGTTGTCATCGTCGTCATCATCATATTCCCTCTGAGTTCCCTTTTCAAATTGCATCCTCCCCAGGCACTGCTCCGAAACATTTATAAAACAACTCAAGCATAAAGACTTTCACGCACTGATTAACTCTGTCCCCTCTCACACAGAGACACAGACTTCAGCCATTTTCACACAGCTTACCAGCCACGGAACATCGCGCCGCGCTCCCAGAATGACAGCGTCTTCCTGGCGCGATTTCACACCAGGAAGACGCTGTTGTTCTGGGAGCTCAGTGTGATGTTCCGTGGTGAGTAAGCAGTGTGAAAATGGCCACTCACACAGTCACTGACACCATCTATCTGACTCTGACAGACCCAACTCTTTCTCTCCAATCCACTCTGACTAAACTGCAATTCCCTCTGCCCCCTAGAGTACAGCTACCATTCAATCACAGCACACTTCACTCACCATCCAGCCCCTCTCATTCTTGCTTTGGAACCCTGCATTTTTTAGCACAATAAACATACATTGAAAACCCACATTACTTAGCTGAAATAAAGTACTCAAAAATACTTACATGGTAAAACATTCCATCCAAAATTTCCCCTAAATGGTGTCAGTAGCCCTAGGTGGGGAGAGTGTGTGTGTCCTGTTTTAGATTATGGGCTTTGTTTTTATTCCCTTAGAAGCTCATGGTTTCATAAATCTTGTGCAGCTGAAAATACTTATTCCTTATATTTTGGATATGAGGCCTAAAGGGACTGAGACGTATTTTGCAATTGCTAAAGTAAATTTAAAAGTTATCTACAACAAAAAGGACCACAGTCAGGTGGGGTGAGCAAAGAAAAAGGCATAACTTCATAATAAAACAACAAACGCATTTTTGATCAAAACATCATGAATTAGAGCGCACCCTCACATGTGTCTGGTGAGCTCTGGCTCATGAAAGCTTGTGCTGGGGTCATTTCTGTCAGTCTTAAAGTTACACAAGGACTCCTATTTAATTCTGCTACAATAGCACACTCCTTAGCAGAGTTACACTGGATTCAGAAGGATGTAGCTCAGTTTAGGACTGCACTGAAATTAAATGCTATGAGATCTCCTTAGCTTTCTGTAGGTAAGAAGGTAGCACATGAGTAGACATGGGCACAAACAGAAAAAAAAATGAACATGGTGTCCGTTGTTCATTGCCATCCACAAACAATGAACAACGAACACTGATGAACATGACCTGTTCACGAACATGTTCATTGTTAGTTGTTCGTAGGGGCCAGCAGGCTCTCCTCCAGCCATCAAGATCCCTACCGCACCACTCCCAGAAACCCTACCTGAGCAGGCAGCAGGAAACGTGTCAATAATAAATAGTAGCTTGGCCCCAGAGCCTGGCAGCAGCCCTGGAACTTGAAGAAGTAGATCCCTATCCCACCACACACAAAGAAATTCAAGCTCCAATGCACTCTCCCTGTCTCTCTCTCAAAATGTCAACAGCAACTCTCTCTCCCTCCCTCTCTTCCTCACTGTCTGCAAAACCAGAGCTGGGAGACCCCCTCCCCCCTGCTCTTTGCTTCCTTGTAACAAATTTGGAGCTCCACATTTGAAAGGAAGACCTGCCTATCAAGCTAAATTGGGCTTAGATTGGGGTTTCCAGGGCAACAGCAGGAGTTCAGACAGAGTTCAGGCAGTCCCTGCCTCCGGTTGCCAAGGGAATTGATTGCAGGTGCCAGACTGCCTGGCTTGACGAACGGCAAGGAACAGCAACAAACGAGGCTTGCAATGGCCACCTATTCATTTAGAATGGGGCTTCACGAACAGCTTGTTCACGAACAGCTGATTGGGCTGTTCGTGGCTTTTTTAAGTTCGTATTGCTGTTCGTGCCCATCTCTACTCATGAACAAAACAAAATGACTGTGTTCCCCCTGGCAAGGCATTTGTCCCTTCCTTCTGAAGTATTGGAAGGCAGATATAACAAAAATCCCTTATCTGGAAAGACTTTGCCTTTGAGGTGGAAATTATAGAGCACATGTTCTTTAGCTGCTCATATTATAAGGAAGCACGTGATGAGATGATCCCTCTGTTCTTAAGTAAAATCTCTGGTCTCACTGATAAAGAAAGACTCGATTATCTCCTATTGTTGGAATGTCTCCTATCACACTCTGCAAAGTCCTGTGTATTGCTTGTACTCTGCAAGGCCTGTGTACTGTTTGATTCTGTTTGACTCTGATGTCAGAAGCTGAAGCCGCCTGGAATGTACCTGCTGTTCTCTACCTGAAATGTGAGAGCCTACTGTTACCTGTGCGGTTTCCCTTTTGCCAGGGAAGCTGGGCCTCATGGCCTTGGAGTTTCTAACACATCCGCCGAATCCACACAGCTTACCTGAAGCCGGGACGTTGCGGAACATTGCAGATCATGCCGGAAAGAACGCGGAAGATCGCGTTTTCTCGCTTGAGTTTTGCGCGACATCGTGTGAGTTTTGCGTGAGAAAATGCAATCTTCCGCGTTCTTTCTGGAATGATCTGCAATGTTCCGCAACGTCCCGGCTTCAGGTAAGCCATGTGGAATCGGCCATCATCTTTGCTTTGTCCTGTTACTCATCTATTAAACTTAGCTAACTTTTTCCTGAAGGGGGTGGGAACTCTGGGGATTAGGCTGTGCTTAGAATCCTAAATATGTTATGTGCTTGTAGTGAAACACCATTCCTGGTAAGGAATGTAATAGGGAATGATACTAGTAGCTTATCAATAAAATTGCTTTAACTCATGCAGTTCCTTGACTCATGTAGTGAAGTCATTGAGAGTTATTTGGTAGAACCTTATACCTATCTGATAAGAATATCAAGATTATCCATCAAGTAGCCAGATATTATTTGATGATATTCAGGTCTCGGAAATATACTGTACTGTAACTAGATCCTAATTTTAAATGGTTTTATTTGCTCCATTGTATGCCTTGAATTTCTTCAGTGTAAATGTGTTATATGATTGGTCAAATGACTGTAAATACATTGAATGAATGAATGAACAGAATGACCATACAAACAGTATCAGACTGAGTAATGATAAACTATTCTACTAGAGCCCGAAAACAATTTTTTGGGGTGTCTCCTCCAACTAAGAAATGGTGAGTTTTTTCTTACCAGATTTACATTATGTTTGGAGATCATAAAGTAATCTGTTATACTTGCCCCCTTATTTGAACAATACGTAAACTTTCCTTCCAAGTCATCTGGGGGTGGGGGTCACCATTTAAGATTCTGAAGCCTAAATTAGTCATTAAATTTGGCATCTTGATCTCTGAATAATTAATACCAGCATCTTTTGAAATTTGACAAGTTGAGAGGTCTAGTAAATTACGTGCTTTACCAGTCCATATCTCAGGTTACAGGTGACACTACTGCTACTGCCAAGCCTTGCATAAAAATCTCCTGCAAGAATAAATATTGCACCAAGATGATTTAGTTGCAATATAGCAATGGCAATATTATCAGGAGGAACAATAGAGATTAACTTCTGTAATATCGAATTGGTGCTGGTTTGATATGAGGCCCTGGCAAGGTTCCTTTCCCTGCTCTTGCTCTGCCTGCGATAGAAGGCGAGTTCCCTTTGCTAATGGGGTTGCATTTATTCCAGCTCATAATCTCATGAAAAGAAAATGGGATGGAAATTCCCTTATGATTATCACACTTGCCAGGAGGACAAGGCGAAGTGCCTCTCCACTAATGCCACCAATTGTGCTCTGTTAAGGAAGAGAGAGCGAGGCCTCTGCGGCTCGCGCTCAGCCATTTGCATGGCGATCGACAGAATGAATGCAAGATCCGCAGAGGGTGGCTCACAAACTGCATTAAGAAATTGCTCTCGACAATGACACGTCTAAGCCTCAGCTGCAGACAGATTGCGGTATATTTCATTGGGGAAGGTTAAAAGCAGAATTGGATTTATATCCGTGTGTTTCTTGAGCCCTGTGCCGGCTAATAACATAGGAGGCTGGGTCTTGAATAGCATTAAAGGCTGTGAGTATTTGATGTTAATCAATGGCTGGCTGCCGCAGTGGGAATTTGCCCATCTCTGCCTTAGCAGAGTTAAATTGTTACATCCAGCTGCGTTGGACCGGATTGAAACAAGCAGTCGATATTCTCTCCCAGAATCAATA
The DNA here is from genome assembly GCF_028583425.1 of Eublepharis macularius. NCBI lineage: Eukaryota > Metazoa > Chordata > Lepidosauria > Squamata > Eublepharidae > Eublepharis > Eublepharis macularius. The sequence goes on along the minus strand of NC_072795.1, from coordinate 131,999,961 downwards.
TATAAAAATAACTCAGTGATGCAAGCAACCTGATGAAAGTGTCTGGAGGAAGATGCTGTGTGTGTGTGTGTGTGTAAAATGCTTTTTGCACATTCAACCTTAAAAATGTTAACCCGTCACTTGAGCAGAATGCTGTCAAGAAACAGTAATCTAAAAAAAAAAAGAGGATATCTCAAAACAATGGTGCATATAAACTCCTGGGGAACACAGGCAAGGATGATCAAGTACTTTACCAATAGCATTACTTGGTTTATCTCGGCTCCATTGTTGATTGCACGGCCAGATTTCCATAGCATCCCTCCTCTGTGTATAGCACTGTGACCTCATAAGCTTTGAGGAACTGCAATTTTTTTTTAATGTATTGCAGTTGGATGCCCCATTCCTGGCTGTTTGGCAGGTTGCTTCATCTGTTCCTAACAGTGAAGCACAAGCAGCATTTCATGCATAATAATATAGCATTGGATTTATATATCACCCTTCAGGACAACTTAATGCCCACTCAGAGTGGTTTACAAAGTATGTTATGACCCCCACAGCAATCATCCTGTGAGGTGGATGGGGCTGAGAGAGCTCTGAAAGAGCTGAGACTGACCCAAGGTCACCCAAATGACTTCAAGCAGAGGAGTAGGGAAATGAACTTGATTCTCCAGATTAGGGTCCTGCAGCTCTTAAACACTACACCAAATTGGCATGGACATTCTGACATAGCCCAAGGGAGTTCTACCTCCTTGCTATACTGTGGCTCTCCACGGCAGGCAGGCAGTTTAAATAGACTATTAAATCAGTCACAGATCAAACAACCTGAATACATAAAAGGCTAACCGTGTTCCAGACAACTCACTTCCTACCCTTGTGCACCTCCAGAGGGCACTGCCATGGAGGGAAGCCCAGAAGAGGAATCCCATCCCTTCGATAGAGCACCGCGGTAGGAAGCCCAGGCTGGGATCAGGCACGAAGCAGGCAGCAATGCTTACCTGCCACCTTTACTAAGATGGGATCAGGAGTGGAGCAGGTGGCAATGCCTGCCCCCTGCCTTCACCCAGCTGGGATCAGAAGCAGAGCAGGTGGCAATGCCCAGCCCCCACCTTCACCCAGCTGGGATCAGGAGTGGAGCTTGTGGCAATGCCCAGCCCCCCTTCACCAGGCTGGGATCAGGAGCATTGCCGGTGGCAATGCCTGCCTGCACTCCACCTGACCAGAATCAGGTGTGAAGCAGGTGGCAATGCCCTCCCCCTGCCTTCACCCATGTCATGAGTCAGCCCCAGCCCCGACTGGCCACCTTACCTACTGCCTCAGAGTCCTCCTCAGAAGATGAGCAGGAAGGGCCAGCAGAATCTCCTCTGGAGTCGGAAGCCCCTGCAGAAGCTATGGGAGGGGAGGAGCAGTCAGAAACTACTGCTGCTGCTCCAGAGGGAATTCAGCAGGAACAGCCTGGAGCTTCTGCAGAGACTGTTAGAGGGAGCTCGGCACCCGGTGGTGGTGTATACAGACCACCGTAACCTAGAACATCTGCAAACCACCCGAAACCTAACGCAACGCCAAATCCGATGGGCGTTGTTCTTCTCCCGTTTTCAATTTACTATCCAATATATCCCTGGCTCACAGAACAAGTTGGCGGATGCCCTGTCCCAGAAACCTAAATTCAGCCGGCAGGCAGGAGAGAAGCCGCCAGCCACAACCATTCTGGCTCCTGAGTTCTTTGCAGCCACCAATGCCCCAAATGCCCTGCAGGATCGAATCCAGCAAGCTCAAGGCACGGACCCCTGGACACAACGCATCACCCAGGGACTACAGAACCCCGCGCAGCCAGACCCCCCAGGCTACCTCCTGCAACAGGGCCTCCTTACATATGAAGGCCGAGTCTATGTTCCCCCAGGTGCTCTACGAGGGGAGGCACTGCAGCTTGCTCATGACACCCTAGCAGCTGGTCACTTTGGGAGATACAAGACCTTGCACCTATTGTCCAGGGATTTCTGGTGGCCCCATATGCAGGTGGACGTGTTTCGCTATGTGCAGTCCTGCGATACATGCCGGCGGGCCAAAGACCTTCCAGGGAAGCCAACAGGGCTGTTACAACTGCTGCCCACACCCGAGGGGCCCTGGGAAACCGTTTCCATGGATTTTGTCACAGACCTGCCACCCTCTAAAGGGCATACATGCATTGCGGTGTTTGTCGACCTGTTCACCAAGCTGGCCCACTTTGTACCTTGCCCATCGCTGCCTACAGCCAAAGATTTGGCATACCAGTATGTCCAAAACGTGTTCCGGCACCATGGGATTCCCCGGCACCTGGTCTCAGATCGGGGGTGCAATTCACTTCGCATTTCTGGAAGGCCCTCCAGACACTGCTCGGAACCCAGGTTCACCTGTCCTTGGCCCATCATCCACAGTCCGATGGGCAGATGGAGCGGACCAATGCCACGTTGGAGCAATACCTGCGCTGCTATATAAACTACCAGCAGGATGACTGGGCAGACCTCCTAGCCATGGCCGAGTTCGCGTATAACAATTCAGTGCATGCCTCCACACGCCAGACCCCATTCCGGGCCATCTACAGACGCCACCCACGTTACTTTCCCAGAACAACGCCAAACTCATCAGTACCGTCAGCAGATGACTTTGTCCAGGAGCTGCAGGCCCTACACCTGGTTCTTTGGGAACAGTTAGACCGAGCCAAACGGGCCTACAAAGCAACCGTGGACCGGCGACAGCGGGAAGGGGACCCTTTGAAGGTGGGGGACTCGGTGTGGCTTTCCACTCAGCATATTCGGTCACAGCGGCCCTCCCAGAAATTGGACCACCGGTTCATTGGGCCCTACCAAATTACCGCCCAGATCAATCCTGTTGCCTACCGATTGGAGCTCCTGCCAACACTCCGGATCCACCCCGTGTTCCATCGCTCCCTGCTCACCCCGGTAGCACCTCCACACCCCCTCCGTGAACCTGTACCGCCACCTCCCCCGGTCCTGGTGGATGGCCAGGAGGAGTACGAGGTAGAAAGGCTCATGGACTCTCGCTGGCACCGGGGCCGTCTGCAGTACCTGTTGGAATGGAAGGGCTATGGACCCTGGCCGAGAACCTCCACGCACCCCGCTTCATCCGCCAGTTCCATCGGACATACCCCAGCAAACCCGGACGCTCGGGTGGAGGGGGCCTTGGGAGGGGGGATGGTGTCATGAGTCAGCCCCAGCCCCGACTGGCCACCTGTCATGAGTCAGCCCCAGCCCCGGCTGGCCACCTTACCTATTGCTTCAGAGTCCTCCTCAGAAGATGAGCAGGAAGGGCCAGAAGGGTCTTCTCTAGAGCCAGAAGCCCCTGCAGAAGCTATTGGAGAGGAAGAGCAGTCAGAAACCACTGCTGCTGCTCCAGGAGGAATTCAGCAAGAACAGCCTGGAGCTTCTGCAGAGACTGTCAGGGATGAGGAACAGCCAGAAACCTCCACAGAGGCTGTAAGAGACAAAGACTCCCACAGGGCAAAAGCGAAACCTGAGCACCTGGGGCCAGCTGAAAGGAGGAAGCATAGAGATAAGTCAGCTCTGTTGGATAGGCGAAGAAGCGCCCGTTTACAGGCGCAACACCGAACTGAGTTGTTAGAGAGAGAGGCAACAGCTGTTCCTCATTAGGACAGCATAAAAGGAAGACGCCGAGGAAACCAAGCGTGGAAGCAACTCAGCTCGCCACTCCCTGCTACCAGAGCTCTACGCCTGGACGCTCTTGCCCTGCCTTGTGCCCTGCCCTGCTGTTGGATTGGATTTTGACCCCGGCCTGCTTCTGACTACTCTTCTGCCTGCTCCTCTCTCTGACTGACATATTGGCTCTGACACCTGACCTGACTCCTGGACTACTGACTTCCTGCCTGTTGTGTTCTGCCCTGCAGTACCAGTGGGCCTCCTGCCTGCTGAGCCCAGCCCTGTGCGCGACACGTTGCTTCCACCCACAACTCAGCAGCTACTGGCAGCATGGATGCAGCCACAGCTGCTGCACTTGTAGCTCAGAACCAGACGCTGCAGCAGACTGTGACCCAATTGAGCAATGCTGTGGCTCAGCTTCAGCAACAGCTTCAGCAGCAAGCTGCGGCAGTGCCACCGCCGGCCACGCCCAAGTGCCCAGTGAGTCCACCAGAAAAGTTCGCGGGCAATGTGGAGGAGTTTCCTGTCTTCCTAGCCCAGTGCCAGTTGTACATCAGCCTGCGCCCCCGAGACTTTCCTGATGATAAGACCAAGGTGGGCTTCATCCTGAGTCTCTTGAAAGGTCAGGCGGCCAAATGGTCTACCCCTCTGCTCCTGGAATCATCGCCGCTGCTGCAAGACTATACTGGGTTTGTGGAGCGGCTCCAGCAAACTTTCGCCAACCCCGTTAAGGCTGAGAGCGCCAACCGGCGCATCCGACGGCTCCGCCAGGGACGGGGGTCCGTGGCCACCTACGCGACAGAATTCCAGTTACTGGCTCAGGACCTTGCGTGGAACGAGGCAGCGCTGCAGGACCAGTTCATAGAGGGCTTGTCTGAGGCGGTTGCAGATGAGCTGGCCCGAACGGAATGCCCCAGTTCCCTTCAAAACCTTGTAGTGCTGTGCCAGCGCATTGACCAGCGCCTGGAAGCCCGGAGACAGGCGCGCAGCGAAGGGGCCTGGCGGGGAAGGATGCCCCGGCTGGTGCCTGCAGGCCCCTCCTCTGCCCCCACTGCTCCAAAGGGGGCGGAGGGGGAGGAGCCCATGCAGCTGGGCGGCGCCCGACCCCGTCTTACGGCCGCAGAGAAAGCAAGGCGACACAACCAGGGGCTCTGCTTGTACTGTGGTGGGGCCGGCCACTATGCCAACGCCTGCCCGGAAAAGCGCCACCCAGAAGGTGCCGCAAAAGACCGGCCCCGGCTCGCGGCGACCCACGCGGACCGGGGCGAGAGGTTTACACCAATGGGGCCCTTGACGTCGGAGGGGGACACCTCCTCCTCCACCTAGAAATCCAGTTGCCAGACGGGCGGCGCGTGGAAACCCGTGCCATGGTCGACTCCGGCGCTTCCCGGAGTTTCATGGACCGGCAGTTTGCCCATCAGCACCACATCCCGTTGCACGAAAAACCTGTTGCTGCCCTAGTGGAGGCCATCGACGGGCGGCTACTGAAATCCGGTCCAGTAACCCACGAGACTGAGCTGGTGGAGGTAGCTGTGGAAGGCCACCGGGACCGCGTCCAGTTCGATGTAGTCTGCATGCCGCACTTCTCGGTGGTGCTGGGGCTGACCTGGCTCGTGGGCAGCAACCCGCTCATCGACTGGAAGCGCCAAGTCGTCCAGTTCCCGACCAGGAAGCCGGATCCCCTCCCGAAGCTGCTCGCCAGCACAGACGCCAAGGTCCAGGGATCCCTGCTGCCACCCCACTATGCAGAGTTCGCGGACGTGTTCGAGGAGAAGGGGGCTGATCAACTACCTCCGCACAGACCGTACGATTGTGCCATCAACCTGATTCCTGATAAACCCCTCCCCAGCGGACGCCTGTACTCGTTGTCGGAGCCAGAACGAGTGGCCCTCAAGGACTTTTTGGCAAAAAACCTAGCGCGGGGGTTTATCCGACCCTCAGCCTCTCCGACATCTGCACCAGTCCTGTTTGTCAAAAAGAAGGGAGGGGACTTGCGGTTATGCAACGATTACCGGGCCCTTAACCAGATTACAGTCAGAGACCGCTACCCACTACCTCTGATCCCTGACCTCTTAGAGCGGCTCCAAGGAGCAACTCGGTTCACTAAACTAGACCTGCGGGGAGCATATAACCTCATCCAGATACGGTCAGGGGATGAATGGAAGACAGCTTTTGGGACTCGTTACGGCCAGTTCGAGTACCTGGTAATGCCCTTTGGCCTATGCAACGCGCCAGCGGTCTTCCAGCGTTTCATCAACGACGTGTTCCGGGACCTCCTCGACCACTATGTCATCGTGTACCTGGATGACATTCTGATTTACTCCCGCAACCCTGCCAGGCATGGGGAGCATGTGCGTTCTGTGTTGGAGAGACTTAGACAGCATGGGTTGTATGCCAAGCTCGAGAAATGCGAATTTGACCGGGAAGAAGTTGAGTTCCTGGGACACCGAGTGTCCAACCAAGGAGTACAGATGGATCCCACTAAGGTCGAGGCGGTACTTTCCTGGCAGGCTCCCCGAAACCGTAAAGAGGTTCAGCGCTTCTTAGGGTTTGCAAACTACTACCGACAGTTCATCCCTGACTTTGCTGCACTAGCCGTCCCCTTGACCCGATTGACACGGCCCCGCCTGCCATTCCAATGGACCCAGGAAGCCCAACAGGCCTTTCAAACCCTGAAGACCCGGTTTACGACTGGACCGGTCCTTGTGTACCCAGATCCGAGCCTCCCGATCATAGTGCAGGCTGACGCCTCTGACACCGCTTTGGGAGCAGTCTTAGCACAAAGACGCTCCTCCCACGAGGTGCCCCAACCGTGTGCCTTCTACTCCCGACAGCTCACTCCAGCTGAGCGGAATTACACTATCTGGGAGAGGGAGCTGTTGGCCATCAAGGCTGCCTTTGAGACCTGGCGGCACCATTTGGAGGGAGCTCGGCACCCGGTGGTGGTATATACAGACCACCGTAACCTAGAACATCTGCAAACCACCCGAAACCTAACGCAACGCCAAATCCGATGGGCGTTGTTCTTCTCCCGCTTTCAATTTACTATCCAATACATCCCTGGCTCACAGAACAAGTTGGCGGATGCCCTGTCCCGGAAACCTGAATTCAGCCGGCAGGCAGGAGAGAAGCCGCCAGCCACAACCATTCTGGCTCCTGAGTGCTTTGCAGCCACCAATGCCCCAGATGCCCTGCAGGATCGGATCTGGCAAGCTCAAAGCACAGACCCCTGGACACAACGCATCACCCAGGGACTACAGGACCCCGCGCAGCCAGACCCCCCAGGCTATCTCCTGCAGCAGGGCCTCCTTACATATGAAGGCCGAGTCTATGTTCCCCCGGGTGCTCTACGAGGGGAGGCACTGCAGCTTGCTCATGACACCCTAGCAGCTGGTCACTTTGGGAGATACAAGACCTTGCACCTATTGTCCAGGGATTTCTGGTGGCCCCGTATGCAGGTGGACGTGTTTCGCTACGTGCAGTCCTGCGATACATGCCGGCGGGCCAAAGACCTTCCAGGGAAGCCAACAGGACTGTTACAACCGCTGCCCACACCCGAGGGGCCCTGGGAAACCGTTTCCATGGGTTTTGTCACGGACCTGCCACCCTCTAAAGGGCACACATGCATTGCGGTGTTTGTTGACCTATTCACCAAGCTGGCCCACTTCGTACCTTGCCCATCGCTGCCTACGGCCAAAGATTTGGCATACCAGTATGTCCAAAACGTGTTCCGGCACCATGGGATTCCCCGGCACCTGGTCTCAGATCGGGGGGTGCAATTTACGTCGCGTTTCTGGAAGGCCCTCCAGACACTGCTCGGAACCCAGGTTCACCTGTCCTCGGCCCATCATCCACAGTCCGATGGGCAGATGGAGCGGACCAATGCCACGTTGGAGCAATACCTGCGCTGCTATATAAATTACCAGCAGGATGATTGGGCAGACCTCCTAGCCATGGCCGAATTTGCGTATAACAATTCAGTGCACGCCTCCACACGCCAGACCCCATTCCTGGCCACCTACGGACGCCACCCACGTTACTTTCCCAGAACAACGCCAAACTCATCAGTACCGTCAGCAGATGACTTTGTCCGGGAGCTGCAGGCCCTACACCTGGTTCTGCGGGAACAGTTAGACCGCGCCAAATGGGCCTACAAAGCAACCGCGGACCGGCGACGGCGGGAAGGGGACCCTTTGAAGGTGGGGGACTCGGTGTGGCTTTCCACTCGGCACATTCGGTCACAGCGGCCCTCCCAGAAATTGGACCACCGGTTCATTGGGCCCTACCGAATTACCGCCCAGATCAATCCTGTTGCCTACCGATTGGAGCTCCCGCCAACACTCCGGATCCACCCCGTGTTCCATCGCTCCCTGCTCACCCCGGTAGCACCTCCACACCCCCTCCGTGAACCTGTACCACCGCCTCCCCCGGTCCTGGTGGACGGACAGGAAGAGTACGAGGTAGAACGGCTCGTAGACTCTCGCTGGCACCGGGGCCGTCTGCAGTACCTGGTGGAATGGAAGGGCTATGGACCCGAGGATAGATCATGGGAACCGGCCGAGAACCTCCACGCACCCCGCTTCATCCGCCAATTCCATCGGACCTACCCTAGCAAACCCGGACCTTCGGGTGGAGGGGGCCTTGGGAGGGGGGATGGTGTCATGAGTCAGCCCCAGCCCCGGCTGGCCACCTTACCTATTGCTTCAGAGTCCTCCTCAGAAGATGAGCAGGAAGGGCCAGAAGGGTCTTCTCTAGAGCCAGAAGCCCCTGCAGAAGCTATTGGAGAGGAAGAGCAGTCAGAAACCACTGCTGCTGCTCCAGGAGGAATTCAGCAAGAACAGCCTGGAGCTTCTGCAGAGACTGTCAGGGATGAGGAACAGCCAGAAACCTCCACAGAGGCTGTAAGAGACAAAGACTCCCACAGGGCAAAAGCGAAACCTGAGCACCTGGGGCCAGCTGAAAGGAGGAAGCATAGAGATAAGTCAGCTCTGTTGGATAGGTGAAGAAGCGCCCGTTTACAGGCGCAACACCGAACTGAGTTGTTAGAGAGAGAGGCAACAGCTGTTCCTCATTAGGACAGCATAAAAGGAAGACGCCGAGGAAACCAAGCGTGGAAGCAACTCAGCTCGCCACTCCCTGCTACCAGAGCTCTACGCCTGGACGCTCTTGCCCTGCCTTGTGCCCTGCCCTGCTGTTGGATTGGATTTTGACCCCGGCCTGCTTCTGACTACTCTTCTGCCTGCTCCTCTCTCTGACTGAGAGCAGAACCACAAGTGACAAAAGGCACAGACTGGACACTTGTCAGCTTCCCTCAAGTTTTGATGGGAAATGTAGGCATCCTGGTCTCGCAGCTTCGCTCTCTGACTGCTGTCCAATTGACTTTTCAACTGTCACTTGTCCAGCATTCCGCCAAGCTGCCTACATTTCCCATCAAAACTTGAGGGAAGCAGACAAGTGTCCAATCTGTGCCTTTTGTCACTTGTGGTTCTGCTCTGACATATTGGCTCTGACACCTGACCTGACTCCTGGACTACTGACTTCCTGCCTGTTGTGTTCTGCCCTGCAGTACCAGTGGGCCTCCTGCCTGCTGAGCCCAGCCCTGTGCGCGACACCACCTTACCTACTGCCTCAGAGTCCTCCTCATAAGATGAGCAGGAAGGGCCAGCAGAATCTCCTCTGGAGTCGGAAGCCCCTGCAGAAGCTATGGGAGGGGAGGAGCAGTCAGAAACTACTGCTGCTGCTCCAGAGGGAATTCAGCAGGAACAGCCTGGAGCTTCTGCAGAGACTGTTAGAGATAAGGCAGCGTTTCTGGAAAGGCGGAGGAATAGCCGGCTACAAGCACAATGCCGGGCGGGGCTGTTCGAGGGAGAGGCAACAGCTGGCCCTCATTAGACCAAGCGTGGAAGCAACTCAGCTCGCCACTCCCTGCTACCTGGACGTTCGTGTACTGCTTGTTTGGACTTTGACCTTGGCCTGCCTATTGACTACTCTTCTGCCTGCCGCTCTCTCTCTCTCTGACTGATAGCCTGACCCTGACACCTGGCCTGACTCCTGGACCCTGGTTTGCTGTCTTGTAATACTGAACTCCTGCCTGCTGTGTTCAGCCCTGCAGTACCAGTGAGCCTCCTGCCTGCTGTGCCCAGCCCTGTGCGCGACAACCCAGTTGAGATTAGGAGTGAAGCAGGTTGCAATGCCTGTCCCCTGCCTTCACCTAGCTGGGATCAGGAACAGAGCAGGTGGCAATGCTCACCCCCCCACACACACACACACCTTCACCCAGCTGGGATCAGGAGTACAGCCAGTGGCAATGCCCACCCCTCACCTTCATCCAGCTGGGCTCAGGAGTGGAGCAGGTGAAAATGCCTATCCCCGCCTTCACCCAGCTGGGATCAGGAGCAGAGCCAGTGGCAATGCCCTCCCCTGCCTTCACCCAGCTGGGCTTAGTAACAGAGAAGGTAGCAATGCCCACCCCTCACCTTAACCCAGCTGGGATAAGGAGCAGAGCAAGTGGCTATGCCCACCTTGCACCTTTACCCAACTAGGATCAGCAGCAGAGCAAGTGGCTATGCCCACCTCGCACCTTTACCCAACTAGGATCAGCAGCAGAGCAGGTGGCAATGCCCACTCCCTCCTTCACCCAGCTGGGATCAGGAGTTGCTGATACCAAACAACACAATGGCTCCTCCAGCACTGGAGGAAACTCAAGTATAGAATCTCTAATAGCATAGTAATTTTTCTTTATACTTTTTTCTATTTCTTAAAGTGCACAGTGCTGAAGTGTTATATAAATATGAATAAATATTATAATAAATATCTATACAATAAATAAGCCCTTCCAGTCATAATAAGTAATGAAATACATTAGGGTGTACAATTCCTATTTGGTACAAGGTCCAAAGATCCAGTTGGTGAATGGTGTCCGTAAAGGTTCTCACTGAGGTAAGTAACCATTGTCCATACTGTCCTTCATTATCTTAATTGTTGTTCCTTCTATTTCACAGATCACTATTCAACTGTCAAGAGTGGATTTTTAAAGGGAATGATACTCCTGTTGCAGACACTATCCCATTTTGTAATCCAAACTTTTTCAAAGGTTCATCATTCCTTTGCTAATTTGGTGATATGTGACTGTATACTTGAATGCTAGGAAAAGTGGAAGGCAGCAGGAAAAGAGGAAGACCTAAAACGAGGTGGCTTGACTCAATAAAAGAAGCCACATCCTCCAGTTTGCAGGATCTGAGTAGGTCTGTTAGAGAGAGAACATTTTGGAGGTCTTTCATTCATAGGGTTGCCATAGGTCGGAAACGACTTGACGGCACATAACACACACTTGAAGTCAGGTACTGTACCACCCACTCTCCTCTTTCTAGAGCCTGTTGTATTTTTCCCTCAACGGGCTTTGTTACTAGTCAGTCGTAAATAAATAGTTTAAAAAATTCTATGTCTAAGAATTCTTTAGTGATGTTATGTTTTTGTGCCATCAGGTCACTTCTGACTTATGGCAGCCCTATGAATTAATAACCTTCAAAAACATCCTGTCATGAACAGCCTTGCTCAGGTCTTGCAAACTGAAGGTCATGCCTTTCTCATTGAATCAATTCCATATCGGGTTTTCCTCTTTTCCTACTGTGTTGTGTTTGTGCCGTCAAGTTACCTCCGACCTATGGCGACCCTATGAATGAAAGACCTCCCAAACATCCTCTCGTTAACAGACTTGCTCAGATCCTGCAAACTGGAGGATGTGGCTTCTTTGATTGAGTCCAGCCATCTCGTTTTAGGACTTCCTCTTTTCCTACTACTTTCCTCTTATCCTAGCATTATTGACTTTTCCTACTACCTTCAAATTCCCTAGCATTGTTGTCTTTCCTAGTGATTTGTGTCTTCTCCTGAAAGTGCAATAGCCTCCGTTTAGTCATGTTAGCTTCTAGGGAGAATTCAGGCTTGATTTGATCTAGGATCCACTTATTTAGCAGTCCGTGGCATCTGTAAAACTGTCCGCAACACCACATTTTGAAGAAATCAATTTTCTTCCTGTCAGCCAATCTGTTTAGATCAGCAGCATTTTTACACAGATGAAGTTTAGCAAAAACTTGCCACAAACCTCTGATGATGGGTCTGGTGATGGGTTCCTATCTGGTTGACACAGTCAAGTACGTTAAGTTTGCCTGCTTTTCCTACCAAGCAACAGCATCCCTTGAAGGTAGTTTCAATAGGCCTATGGCTGATGAACCCTATTTAATATTCAAGTGAAGGGACTGCCTAGCTGAATCTGACTAGCCTTGTTTCTACTATCAGTAGTCAGTCAGGTGCATCCCAAAACTTGTAAGTAGAACATGCAAGCAAAGGCAGTTTCCTGCAATTTCTCAGTATCTTGTACTCCAAATTATGCTGCTACTGAACATGGAAGTTCCACTTAGCTTATTAACCTACATGAAATGACTTAACCCTTTAAAAATGAAATCTGAACTAGGGCTTTCTGAACAGCTTTTGAGAATGAAATCCATGTTAATTCCACATGGTACTTTCTTCTGTCGATTCTGGATTCACTGACAGTCAACTTCATCAGGGTTCCAAGAGATATTTCATTCCTGCCCTAAAATGCAAACTGCAGGCTTGTGATGCTGCAATTTGCCCTGGGGCTATGCAGAAAAAGGAGAGGGGATTTAACCCTTCAATCTTCATTCAGTTTTACTATTCAAACATTTTAAAGGAGAAGGGGGGGATGCAGACATTGCAAATGATATGAAGGGTGTCATGTGCCAATTGCAACAACTGGATACTTCAATGGTGGCGATGTCACAGCTGGACTTTGAGGCAGAAGCATGGCTTTTTTTTCAGTGGGAATGCAGTGGAATGGAGTTCCGGCACTGCTTAAAAATGGTCACATGGCCAGTGACCCCGCCCCCTGATCTCCAGACAATCAGGACTCTAAACCCCCCTCTGTCTGGAGATCAGGGGGCGGGGCCACTGGCCACGTGACCATTTTCACTGAGGGCAATTTAAACTTTAAAAAACTGCCTCCTTGTTCCAGCTGACCCAAAGTGATGTCATTGTGCAGTCCTAAGTTCTACCGCTGAGTTCCACCACCTCTTTTCCCAGAAAAAAGGCCCTGGGCAGAAGTCTAGACCCCAAGCTCATTGGATCAGTGGGAAGGGTCAAAGAGAGGCTGCCATATCATGCCTGAAGTATACATCATATATCTAATTCTGAACTTGGTCCCAGAGTGTGGATCAAAAACTTTGTACAATGGAGCCATGTATGGGTAAAAATGTGTTTCTACAAAATCTGAGCTACCCTTCCAATTTGCAGGAAAAAACTTAAATTTGAAATCAGAGGGGATAAAATTAAATGAAAAAGTTTTAAAGTTTTAAAATTCCAAGATCATGCCAGCTTACCTCATGATATGAGTCTGGAGGAAGGAAAGGAAGCCCTGGTGGCTAGGGGTGTGCAAATTATTTAAAACATTTAAAAATGGTAAATTCAGTTTGGTAATATCACACTGGAGAAAAAAAAATGGAAATCCCTGATTTACCAGATTGGTTCCCTACTTAAATTCAGTAATGTACTGCAAATTTGGTAAAAATTGGCCATTGTTACCATGGGAAACTCAATCTGAGGCTATCCAGTGACCTGGGAGGGGGTATTTTTGACCAAATTTCACCAGATTTGCAGTGTATCTCCTTCACCTGTCCTCTAAAGACTTGCCCCAATTTTATAAAGATTGGACCCCAGGAGTCTATTTTATGGGCCTCCAAAGAAGATGCCCCCAACCACTCTCCAATCTCCACTATTCCCCATAGAAAAAATCCAGGGGCTATCCAGGGGACTGAGGAAGGCATTTTGCAAGCAAACTACTCCTGTCTGTCCTCCCAAGTTTCAGGTAGATTGGACCCCCAGGAATATTTAATCTGATTCGGCATTCCCTTTTCATTTTGGTAATACCGAATCACTCTGATCTGGATAGCCCAGGTGAGCCTGATGTCATTAGTTCTCAGAAGCTAAGCAGGGTCAGCCTTGGATAGTACTTGGGATGGGAGACCTCCAATGAAGCCCAGGGTTGCAGAGGCTGGCAATGGCAAACCAACTCTGTTAGTATCTTGCCTTGAAAACCCCACTGGGATTGCCATAGGTCAACTATGACTTGGTGGTGGTGGTGGTGACTCTCCACCACCAATAATGAATCAGCTGGAATTCAATATTTAATGGAGTATTACTGAACCGAACTGCACATCCGGAATGGTGGCTGCCGGGGCAGGGAATGAGGAATAGTAGGAACAATGTGGTGAGGAAGACTGACAGGGGAGATGTAATCCCATCCTGCAAACCCTCATGGGTGCCCCACTTGTGAAGACCTAAAGATGACCTCAATATTAGAAGATCTAAATATTTTTTTTAAAATTTTTCAGATGGAGACGATACTATGATACTATGGTAATACTATGGTGGGGGGTCTGCTATAGACCACCAAGCCAAGCAGAAGGCTTGGATGAGAAACTCTTAGAACAAATTACAAAGTTCACAAAGAGATGGGACACAGTGGTCATGGGAGATTTCCATTACCTGGATATCTGTTGGAAGTCTAATGCTGCTATAAATGAAAAGTCAAATAAATTCCTGACTTGTCTTGCTAACAACTTCATTTTTCAGAAAGTAGAGAGGGAAACAAGGGGTTCTGCTATCTTGGACTTGATACTCACCAACAGGGAAGAACTGGTTGACGAGGTGAAAGTACTGGGCACCCTGGGTAACAGTGACCATGTAATTTTGGAATTTACACTCCTGAAGAAGGGGAAAGCTGTACGTAGTCCAACATATAGGTTGGACTTCTGGAAAGCAAATTTTAACAAACTGAAAGCTCTGCTGGGTAGAATCACATGGTCAGAAATACTTAAGGAGAAGGGAGTTCAAGACAGGTGGGAGTTTCTTAAAAGCAAAATATTGAAAGCACAATCACAAACAATTCCTATGAGAAGGAAAAATGAGAGGAGCTTAAAGAAGCAATGATGGGTTCATAAACAGCTTTCTAATGAATTGAGGAATAAAAAAGACTCATTTAGGAAATGGAAGGAGGGCCTTATAACCAAGGATGAATATAAACAAATAACCAATGCTTGTAGGGAGAGTGTTAGAAAAGCTAAAGCTCAGTATGAGCTTAGGCTAGCTAAAAACAACAAAAAGGGTTCTTTGCTTACATTCAAAGTCAGAAAAAGAGCAAGGACATGGTAGGCCCATTGCAGGGACAGGGAAGTGAAATTATAACAGGCGATGAAGAGAGGGCAGAACTGCTCAATTCCTAGTTTTCTTCAAAAAGAGTCCAGTAGCACCTTTAAGACTAATCAACTTTATTGTAGCATAAGCTTTCGAGAATCACAGTTCTCTTCGTCAGATGCATTGTATGCTACAATAAAGTTGGTTAGTCTTATAGGTGCTACTGGACTCTTTTTGATTTTGCTACTACAGACTAACACGGCTAACTCCTCTGCATCTAGTTTTCTTCAGTCTTCTACTGTGAGGGAAACGGTGTTCAACAATGCAATAACATAACACATGATGGGGGATGGAAGTTACAGCCTAGGATCAGCATAGAGGTAGTACGTAAACACCTAGTTTCTTTAAATGGAACTAAGTCCTCATGGCCAGATGAATTGCACCCAAGGGTACTAAAAGAACTCGCAGATGTAATTTCTGAACCTCTGTCCATTATTTTTGGGAATTCTTGGAGATCAAGTGAGGTGCCAGGAGGCGGGCAAATGTTGTCCTCCATCTTCAAGAAGGGGGAAAAGGAGGATCCAGGTAACTACCGGCCCGTCAGCTTGACATCTATACCTGGAAAAGTCTTAAAACAAATATACAAACAGTCAGTCCTTGAGCATTTAGAAAGAATGGCTGTGATTACTAAGAGCCAGCGTGGGTTTCTCAAGAACAAGTCATGTCAGACTAACCTTATCTCTTTTTTGGAGAAAGTTACTACCTTGCTGGATCATGGAAATGCCGTAGACATAGTTCATCTCGATTTCAGTAAGGCTTTTGATAAGGTTACACATGATATCCTTGTTGACAAGTTGGTAAAATGTGGTTTGGATCCTGTTACTATGAGGTGGATCTGTAACTGGTTGACAGATTGCACCCAAAGAGTGCTTGTTAATGGTTCCTCATCCTCTTGGAGAAGAGTGACAAGTGGAGTGCCTCAGGGATCAGTCCTGGGAACTGTTCTGTTCATTTTTTATAAATAATTTGGGTGAAGGAATAGAAGGAATGCTTATTAAATTTGTGGATTATATTAAATTGGTTGGGGTAGCAAATACAGTCAAAGACAGACTAAGGATACAGGATGGCCTTAACAGGCTGGAAAACTGGGCTAAAACAAATAAAATGAATTTCAACAGAGATAAATGCAAAGTTCTGCATTTAGGAAGGAAAACCCAAATGCATAATTATAGGATGGGGGAGACTTGTCTTGTCAGTAGCATGAGCGAAAAGCATCTAGGGGTCTTAGAGCGGAACTACAAGTGACAAAAGGCACAGATTGGACACTTGTCAGCTTCCCTCAAGTTTTGATGGGAAATGTAGGCAGCTTGGCGGAATGTTGGACAAGTGACAGTTGAAAAGTCCCTTGGACAGCAGTCGGAGAGCCAAGCTGCAAGACTAGGATGCCTACATTTCCCATCAAAACTTGAGGGAAGCTGACAAGTGTCCATCCTGTGCCTTTTGTCACTTGTAGTTCCTCTCTTAATCGACCATGCACTGAACATGAGTCAGCAGTGTGATATGGTAGCTAAAAAGGCAAATGTGGTTTGGGGCTGTATAACAGAAGCACAGTGTCCCGATTATGAGAAGTGATGGTATCGCTCTACTCTGCTCTGGTTAGACCTCACCTAGAATATTGTGTTCCGTTCTGGGCACCAGAATTTAAGAAGGATATAGACAAGCTGGAACATGTCCAGAGGAGGGCAACGAAGATGGTGAGGGGTCTGGAGACCAAGTCCTATGAGGAAAGGCTGAAGGAGCTCGGAATGTTCAGCCTGCAGAGGAAATGACTGAGAGGTGATATGATAACCATCCACAAGTACTTGAAGGGCTGTCATATAGAGGATGGCACAGAGCTGTTTTCTGCTGCCCCAGAAGATCAGACAAGAACCAATGGCTTGAAATTAAATCAAAAGAGTTTTTGGCTAAACGTCTGGAAGAACTTCCTGACAGAGTGGTCCCTCAGTGGAACAGACTTCCTCAGGAGGTGGTGGGCTCTCCTTCTTTGGAGGTTTTTAAGCAGAGGCTAGATGGCCATCTGACAGCTATGCTGATTTTGTGAACCTGGGCAGATCATGAGGGGGAGGGCAGAATGGGTTACATCAGTGCTTAGTTCTCAGACCCCTTCTTACATGCCTAGGGTAATGCCGATCTCCACCTTGGAGTCAGGTAGCAATTTTCCACAGGCCAGTTTGACTAGGGATCCTGGAGATGTTTTGCGATGTTCTGGGCATGGAGCAGGGGTCACTGGGGCAGTTGGAGAGGGGTAGCTGTGAATTTCCTGCATTATGCAGGGGGTAGGACTAGATGACCCTAGAGGTACCTTCCAACCCTATGATTCTATGTTTCTATGATTCTATGTGATAATCATGTACCAGTGGCTCACCAATCACACAGTGTCTGTAATCCTTCCGTGAACAAGGTCAACACATGTATTTACCATCTGCATACAGTCTTGGTACCATCATCATGTGGATATGAACTCTTGAACCCTGAAAAATCCCAAGCTCAATTCATATTCCTTCAGAAATCTGGAGTACCAATTATACGCATCAAAGCTGTATGCACGCAGTAAATACATGTGTTGCCCTTCTTCACAAAAAGGGCTAACTGTGCTGGTGTCAGGCACGTAAGATCTGTTTTGAGATTTACTTAAAAGATGATATGCTTGCAGATCCCAACACTCCCACCTCCCTACTGCTGCGTGGTTAAGCGGAATTCTCTTAATTCCTCTTTGCCGAATTTCTACCTGAAATCCAGAAATCCATTTCTGTTCCTCTTTTAAGGACTCTTGAGACAGTTTCAAATCAATTACTCTTTCATAAAGAGGAAGATGCGATTTAGATCTCTAAGAATTAATGTACTTATTTATTTACATTCTACAAGCATCGTTGAAAAATTAAGAAAAAAGTAAGCCGTTAAAGAAACAATTGAATGCAACAACAACAACATTCGATTTATATACTGCCCTTCAGGATGACTTACAAAGTATGTTATTATTATCCCCACAACAAAACACCCTGTGAGGAGGGTGGGGCTGAGAGAGCTCCAGAGAGCTGTGACTAGTCCAAGGTCACCCAGCTGGCTTCAAGTGGAGGAGTGGGGAATCAAACCCGGCTCTCCAGATTAGAGTCCCCCACTCTTAACCACTACACCAAACTGGCTCTATGGCTGTTTCCTGACAACCCTTTGGATGTCTCCCATGATGTATGAAAGGCAGGAGAGAAATGTTACTAACTTCAATAACCACTACACCAATCTGGCTCTCAGTGTCTGAACTGAAGAATATGTCTGAATATATTCTTGCTGCCTCAGACTGCTTTTTACCCTTTGTATCATATCACAGTGGCACCACAATAGGCAGAAATCCACATGGGAGGAAATCTACGTTAGGTTTAAAAAATCCTCAAAGATAAATTAATGAGAAGTCAAAGAAAATTCCTCTTTTGAAAGAGGAAAAGAGAATAAGAGGAACAAATTGCTATATCTAAAAAAAAAAGATTAAAAAAAAGAAATTCCACCCCTCGTAACAAGATAGCTTGATTTAATCAAAGAAGCCACGTCCTCCAGTTTGCAGGATCTGAGCAAGTCTGTTAATGGCAGAACGTTTTGGAGGTCTTTCATTCATAGGGTTGCCATAGGTCGGAGGTGACTTGATGGCACATAACACACACACTCAACCCTAGGCCCAAGACAAAAACAGAAATGCCTTCAATTCAAATGAATAAGGTAAAAAGAATCTCAGCTGCTCTGTTCTCCATGGACAGTATGAAAGTTATTTCAGGAGGAAGGGCCATTGCTGTCTCTGGGGAGCACTTTTTATGTGGCTAAACAACTCGATTCATTTGCATTGAGTTTAAGGCGGAGGAAGCAAATCCCTTTGGGAGTTGTATTCCCCCCCCCCTCAGTCTTCACATTTTCCCCTCATAGACCCTGCGAGTCAGACTTGCCCAAAGGCAACCAATGAGCTCCAGGGACCAAGTGGGGATTCAGAGCCACATTTATTTGCTCTGCTAAATGTGTGGTGGAGAGTGCCCTCAAGTCATCGTTGACTTATGGTGACCCCCCCTGGGATTTTCATGGCAAGAGACTAACAGAGGTAGCTTGCCATTGCCTGCCTCTGCAACCCTGGTCTTCATTGATGGTCTCCCATCCAATTACTAACCAATAGGGATGTGCGTTTCGGCATTCAGAATGCCGAAAGAACGCCGAAACAAAAGTGTTTCAGCATTCTTTCGGGTATCCCGAAACGTTTCGGGGAATGCCGAAACGTTTCGGGATAGCCGAAAGAAAAAGCCAAAACGTTTCGGGATTCTTTCGGCATTCTTTCGGCATTCGAGAATCGCCATTTTGTTTTTGCTAGCCGTTTGCCTTAGCAAGCGGCTAGCAAAATCCTGCTGGAAGCAAAGGCTTCCTGCAGGCTCTTAGAAGAGGTGAGGGGGGGAGAAGGAGTGAATCACTCACTCCTTCTGTCACCCCCCACCCCTCTTGCAAAGGAGGATAGGGAATCCTGCTTTGCCTTGCAAATGCAAGGTGCAAGCATTGCATTGCACTTTGCATTTGCAAAGCAGCAGAGATTCCCGCCAAAACTAACAGGTAGGGGAGGGGGAGCAGGAGGAGGGTGGCTCTTGGAGTGTGGGTGGGGAAAGGCAGGGGAGGGGGGACTTTAGGAGTCACCAATCCCTCTGCTGTATTTTCATGCCAGCCAATAGATTTAAATCTTTGGCTGAGGCTGCAGCAGGGGGTTTAAATTTGGAGCAAGACTGTCTGAGCACCTCTGTTGCTGCTGCTGCTGACCGAGAGAGGAGAAGAAGAGAGACTGCACTGCACCTGGAGCCTGGAGGACATCTGCCTGGAGGATCAACTGTGCTGCTGGACATCCTGAGAGGACACCTGGTAGGCCTTTTTAAAATTTTTGAAATTTTTTTTGATGCTGGGCAATGTGCTGCTGTGGCCTGCCTCTGCAAAAAGGTGTTGCAGTTTATTCTTGGCATGGCCTGGGGGACAGGTTGGGCAGACAATGTTTGATGGTGGGGGGGGGGTTCAGCATTGGTTGTTGTGCTTGCCTTCTATAAGCTTGATCTACTGTTTTAAGATTAAAACAAGAGTGTGCCAGCTTTGGGCCTACACAGGCCAGAAGCTCTGCTGGGTGTCTTTGGTGCCTTTCTTCTGGCTGGCTCTCACAGTTATGCTTCACAATCTGGAATGGTGTGGCTTGTTTTTCTGTGTCTGGTCCCCTGCTTGCAAGGATTCCCAACAGGCTCCGTCCTGATCAACTGTGCCAGCCTGCGGCCCACACACAGGTATGCTGCTTTGGCTAAGGTAACCCTTTTTGGTTGCTGGCCTGGCACTCACAGTTGTGCTTCACAAACTGGAATGGTGTGGGCTTTTTTTCCTGTGTCTGGCCCCCTGCTTCCAAGGCTTTCCAACAGGCTCCATCCTGAACAACTGTGCAAGCCTGCGGCCCACACACAGGTATGCTGCTTTGGCTAAGGTAACCCTTTTTGGTTGCTGGCCTGGCACTCACAGTTGTGCTTCACAAACTGGAATGGTGTGGGCTTTTTTTCCTGTGTCTGGCCCCCTGCTTCCAAGGCTTTCCAACAGGCTCCGTCCTGAACAACTGTGCCAGCCTGCGGCCCACACACAGGTATGCTGCTTTGGCTAAGGTAACCCTTTTTGGTTGCTGGCCTGGCACTCACAGTTGTGCTTCACAAACTGGAATGGTGTGGGCTTTTTTTCCTGTGTCTGGCCCCCTGCTTCCAAGGCTTTCCAACAGGCTCCGTCCTGAACAACTGTGCCAGCCTGCGGCCCACACACAGGTATGCTGCTTTGGCTAAGGTAACCCTTTTTGGTTGTTGGCCTGGCACTCACAGTTGTGCTTCACAAACTGGAATGGTGTGGGCTTTTTTTCCTGTGTCTGGCCCCCTGCTTCCAAGGCTTTCCAACAGGCTCCGTCCTGAACAACTGTGCCAGCCTGCGGCCCACACACAGGTATGCTGCTTTGGCTAAGGTAACCCTTTTCGGTTGCTGGCCTGGCACTCACAGTTGTGCTTCACAAACTGGAATGGTGTGGGCTTTTTTTCCTGCGTCTGGCCCCCTGCTTCCAAGGCTTTCCAACAGGCTCCGTCCTGAACAACTGTGCCAGCCTGCGGCCCACACACAGGCCTGCTGCTCCGGCTTTGGTAACCCTTCCCGTTTGCTGGCCTGGCACTTACTGTTTTGCTTCACATTCAGGTTGTTTATCGTTGGTGGACCTCTTCTGGACTGGACTGCACTTGGTGGACATCGGCCTGCAGATCTCTGCGTGGAGGATCAACATTGCTGGACATCTGCAGTGGTGGACTGGTAGGGTTGTTGTAAAATTTGTTTTTTGAGCTTATGTCTGCTGCTGTGCCTACCTGCGAGCATATGCTTTGGCTCGGTCTTTATGGCTTGGGCTAGGGGGGGCATTTTCTGGTTGGGCAAGAGGATATTGTTTGGGGGTTGGGGGGGCAGCATTGATTGCAGTGCCTGCTTTCTTTCATGTTTCATTTGTCAAGTTTGAGTGTGGGGTGGGCTTGAACTACTGTTTCACAGGACTAAAAAATGAGTGTGCCAGCTTTTGGCCTGCAAAGGCCAGAAGCTCTGCTGGGTGGATGTGTTTTGTTTTGCTGCTGGTTGGCCCTAGCCTTTCAGGGGGGGGGGGGCTGACTTGGCTTGTGCAACGGGGCCTTGAATTTTGGGGGTTGCGTGTGCGGCGTGTGGTGTTGACTCTGTTAACATTTCCGATTTTCTTGACAGCATCGCGGAGGAGAGGAGGACCAGCTGCAAGACCGCCTGAACATCGCTGGACTGCAGGACTGGTGTTAGTGTGAGCGAGTCCGGGTTCACATTTGGGTGGGCTTGGGGGTGGGTTCTTGCTAGCTTGGGAGGGGGGAGGCTCATCTTCAAAACACCACATCCACACCCCACACCGACATACCACAGATACATCGGTCCCGCTAAATAGTGTCTCTTAGGTAGGTAGGCCAGTTGGTAGGTGATCAGTGGATAATTGCCCTCAACATAATTATTAGGGAAACCAAGCCTAGTTTTTTTTAAAAAACTAAATAGGGACTCAGCAGGGAAAGCATTAGTGAGTGAGTGTTAGGTTTGAATTATATATATATATATATATATATATATATATATATATATATATATATATATATATATATATATATATATATAAAATTTGTAATAGCTGTCAATAGGCTTCCCATTAGTGCCCCCATAACTAGGGTTCCACTGCCCATCTCTGGCACCCGTGGTGGTGCCAGGCCGGCCCGGGCATACTAGTGTGTGAGTGTTTAAGGCTTAGTCACCTCTGTTATTGGGGTTTAGGGCCAGCTCAATTCCAGAGGAATTCAGCTGATTGGCAGGCTCAGGTTCCCTGACATAAATAGGGTTGCTTAAAAAGGCACTTGATTGTTCATCTCCAAGTCACAGAGCCACTAGAAGCACAGATTTAGAGCAGGTTAGTTAGGTCTTGAAAACAAAGTTGACCTTTGTTTTCCAAATCTTTTCTGATTAGTTAGGGTAGATTTTGGGAGGGGAAAGTATGTCAGAGAGGAAAGCAGAGAGGGGCCCCGGGGGAAAGGCTAGGGAGAAATCTAGAGGGGAGGAGGGGAGGGGGAGGGGGACTGCTGCGGCAGCCCCCCCATCTGAGCGGAGGAGGCCCTCCCCTGCGCTGCTGCCGTTCACCAGCCTGGCTTCTGGTGACAGGAAGAGGGTTCGCAAGACTCTCTTTCCTGAGGCAGCTGCTGGAGGGCCACCCCCAACCCGGGTGCGTGAGGCAGGGGCTGGCACTGGGCAGGGGCCTGCTGCTGAGGCTCCTCCTCCTCCAGTGGTTGCGAGCCAGCTGCTGGAGGAGGGGCAGCATGTGGTGTCTCCTGGGATGGGCGCGGAGCACATGACTTTCCCTGCGCTCCCGCTCACCCCAGGAACCCAGAGGATGTTGGAGGAACTGCCCGTGAGACCCCCCCTGGGGCGGTCCACCCCAGTTTCCTCTGAGGCCAGCAGCAGGCCTCTCGTGGCTGTGCAGGAGGAGAGGATGCGGGAGGAAGAGGCAGAGACTGTGGTGGAAGAGCCCACATCTCTGCCCCTTCAGCCTCGTCCATCCCCACCTGCCCGGCCGAGAGTGGGACACGGTGTGTCCGGCCAGAGCACCTCACAGGAGGTGCCTCAGGGTGATCCGGAAAGCGCTTCTCCTGGGAAGCGTGGGATGCCCTTTTCCTCCGAAATCTGGAAGCACTTCCAGACAGCGGAGGATCCCCGAGCAGCCCTGTGCCTGCATTGTAGGCAGCGCGTCAGCCGTGGCAAAGATGTGTGGCATCTCTCCACGTCTGGGATGAGGTACCATATGAAGAGGCACCACCAGGCGGTGCTTCTTCGGGAGGAGGGTTCGAGTGGCGCCGCACGGCCGCCAGCTAGCCAGAAGGAGGCAGGCTCCTCTGGTGCTCTCCCCCCAAGGGTACCTGCAGGAAAGGGACGCCAAGCCTCTCTCCCGGAGATGCTTGGTATGCAGGGCGCTAGTGTGCCCAGAGAGGGGATCCGGAGGGCGAGCAGGCGCATCACGCGCCACATCGTCAACATGATAGCAGTGGATGGGCAACCGTATTCCGTAGTTGAAGACTTCGGCTTCTCAGGGCTGCTCCGAGATTGCTTTCCCTGGTACGCCGTCCCTGCTCGCACGTCGTTGAGCAGATCGGTGGTGCCCTCGTTTTACAGGGCTGCCAGGGATCATGTGAAGGCACAGCTGTCCCGGGTTGCCGGGAGAACTGTGCACTTCACATCGGACATCTGGACCTGCCCAAGTGTGCAGCAAGCGTACCTCTCGCTTACTGCTCACTGGTGGGAACCCGAGTCGGTTCTGGGTGGGGGCCGGAGGGAGGTGCCTAGCACAGCTAGACAGGGAAGGACGGGAGACCGCCAGGCCGGCTACTGCAAGGCCTTGCTTCACGCCGAGGTGCTCGACGTGTCCCACACGGTGGAGAACATCGCTGCCACCTTAAGGAGACAGTTGGATGAGTGGATAGGCCAGGGACCCGCCACCATGGGATGCATGGTGACGGACGGTGGCAAGAACATGAGGGCAGCGGCGCAACTAGTGAGCAGAGAGAGCGTCTACTGTGCCGCTCACAAGCTTCACCTAGTGGTGAGAGATGCGCTGGGGTTGGGTTCCTCGAATGAACCCATGGATACCCAGACCCGTGAACTCCAGTTACTTGTCCAGAAATGTCGGAGGCTCACGGGTCACTTCTCGCGCAGCGTGAAGGCCACGCACGAACTGCGCCAGACACAGGTCAGGACAGGTGTGCCAGAGCACGCTCTGATCACTGACGTCAGCACTCGCTGGAACTCCACCTGCGCCATGCTTGAGCGCTTGGTGGAGCAGAAGGCCGCACTCCATGCGTGGCTCTCCGAGAACCGCGGTGCGAGTCAGGTGGGTGAGTTCAGCCGGGAGGATTGGCTCACCATCACCCAGACAGTGGAGGTCCTGAAGCCCTTCAAGGACTTCACTGTGGCGGTCTCGTCAGACACGGCGACCCTCGGTCTGGTCATTCCCCTGGTGCACACGCTCCAGAGGAATCTGGCCACCCTTGCAGACCGGGTCGCGCCCCGTGCTGACCTTGTTCCAGCGGTGCGTGCATTAGTGAGAAGGCTGCAGCAGGGCATAGCTGCCAGGCTAACTCCTCTCACTAAGGAAGAGTCATACATGTTGGCGACCATGTGTGACCCGCGCATAAAGGGCACTTTCGCCGAGCGGGACGGGAACCTCACCCAAGCCAGAGACGGGCTCTGCTCTTGGGTGAGACGCAGGCAGGCCAAGAGGGGACGCCTGTCGACAGGGGGGGACGCAAGAGGGGCCCTGCCGTGCGGGTCCCTCTGACGCCCCCTCTGCGCAGGCCCCCCCCCCGAGGCCACCACCGGAGTGCCGATGGAGATGGAGATGCTCCGGTGGGCCCTCGTCCCCTCTGGGGTCGTGAGGACCGTGAGAGAGGATCCGGCGGAGGCGATGGTCAGGGACTACCTCGCGGAGCCCTGCGAGTCGCTCTCCACCGATCCGCTCAGCTACTGGGCCAGGAAGGAGTCGGTCTGGCCGGACCTCTCCCTCGAGGCGCAGCGGCTGCTCTCATGCCCTCCGACGAGCGTGGAGAGCGAGCGCGTCTTTTCACATGCGGGTGACATTGTCGGCCCACATCGCACTCGCCTTCTCCCATGGAGAGTCGAGCAGTTGACCTTCCTGAAGGTCAACTCTCGCCTCTTCGATTTCTCAGGACTGGACTTCCAGAGTGACTGAGGTGAGCCCAACTTGTGGCCTGCATCCTCTGTGAGTCCAATCCTTTGGAATCGCGCTCTCCCCTGTATAAAACCCTGTATATACAGTTAAAACCGGCCAGTAGAGGGAGGGTGGTTAGGAACCAGTGGCAAAGGGAAAACACCCAGCAATTTGAAAGCCCCCCCCCCCCCGGGTATTCAAAACATCTCCCATCACTGAGACAGACCCTGTGGGACCAAATTTATTATGAAAAATAATGTCCCAGAAACATGGATTGCTACTGGAGGGAGAAACAGGTTAGATAGGGATTGCTTAGGTGTTTTTATCAGATGAAATCCTTGTAAAAAAAAAATTGAAGAAGAATTGTTGTAATGTTTTTTGAAAGTTGATGTTCTGTTCATGTAAAAAAAAGAAAAAAAAACCCCAAAAATGTTGTGATTATGTTTTTTAAAAGTTGATTGAATGTTCATGTTTAAAAAAAAAAAAAACAGAAAAAAATTGTTGATGTTAATGTTGGGTTTGCATGGTTGGGGGATGCGGGAAGAGTGGTGGATGGGCACCGGCCAATGATGATCTCTCGCAGACGTTCCCAGGTAAATTCTGAGGCTGGTGTGGGGGTGGGGGGAGACCTCTGCAGAACTGCTCCAGAAATACCATTGTCCAGTGCCTTGGAAGTGCCCAGTTCAGCTTTGTGTGTCTGAACTGAAAGCACAGCCACAGGAAATGACATAGGTTCTGCTGGACCCTGTTGCAGTGGTTCCCCCCCATTAAGTCGTTTTATGGAGGGAGAGTTGTATTAGGCTGGTAGTTATGATCATCTTCTGTTTCCATGCCCTGTTGTGCCCGCTCACTATGTAACCTGTGGAAATGTTCAAAACTTTAGAGTTTGTCCATTTCAAAAGAAAAATTGTTGTTAAGATTCTCTGATGTGTAGTTAATTGTGTTGTGTTGTGTTGTGCTGTGAGGGACAATAAGTGTAATATGTTGTGTGATTTGTTGACCACTTGTAATTTGAAAATGATAAAATAAAGTTTTTTTTAAACTTAATGATTGTGTGTCTGTGTTCCCTTCTTTGATGGGAGGTTGGTTCCCAGCATAGGGAACAATGGGGCAGGCTGGCCAGCCTGTTCCTGGGGTACTGGGTGTGGGGCAGCTGAGGGTGGTTTTGGTTCTGAGAGGGGCTGAGTGGAGGATTTGGGTCTGTGTGTGGCAGCTGGGGTGGGGGAACTGGGTTTGTGTGGGGCTGTAAGGAGTGGACTATGGGGGATGAGAGCACTGGTCGTCCTTTGTGCCCAAGTAGGCCCCTGCTACTGTCCTGGTGTGGGCTTCCATGCCTCTATCAGTTGCTGGCCCTCCTTTGCCATCTTTTTCAGAAATTTTCCTAGGGCTGCCAAACTCCTGGTTGGGCTTGAGTTCAGGTTAGAGAGAGTAGTTCCCTACAGAGAAACTGGCTGCTTCCAAGGACAATCTCTTTAGAGGGCAAATGTGGACCATGGATTCTGGGGGAGATCCCTACTCAGATTTCCCTTTCCACAAGTCCCACCTCCAAATTGCCAGTAACTTCCAAGGCCAGAGTTTGCCACCCCAGAGAGATCCCGTTCCCACCCTCTTAGCCTTGGCATGAAAGTTGTAGCCCCCATGGAACACTTCCAGGTTCCTGATTCCAAGCCCAATGACACCAATGTAAGACAATCCAGACCTCCATCAAAAAT
Source organism: Eublepharis macularius (assembly GCF_028583425.1). Classification (NCBI taxonomy): domain Eukaryota; kingdom Metazoa; phylum Chordata; class Lepidosauria; order Squamata; family Eublepharidae; genus Eublepharis; species Eublepharis macularius. Next base: position 131,973,073 of record NC_072795.1, on the reverse strand, counting down.
GGATTTTAAGTAGCAGTGGGATTGGGCTGCATTTCAGTCATTCACATATCTGGTTGTGTTCCCAAACATTTAGCTTATGTTTTTTTAAATCAGCGTATGGCACTTAAAGACACTTTTAAATGGTTTTAAAAACATATTTTTATTATGAAGTATTTAATGTGGCATTGCTCAAGGGCAGGCCTTTTGGCCAAATGAGCAGTATCAGTACAGTAAAATTTAGACAAAGCTCATAGGAAGAAAACGCATTCATACTGTCAAGTGGGAAGAAAGTTTCAATCTACATGTACCATGGACTCCGAAAAAGACATGTAAGTGGCATCCAGACCAAATCAGGCCTGCTTTCTCCCTTGAAGATATTAGTTGATGATAGTGCTTACTGATTAATGTCACATCATGAGAAGACAAGGTTCACTAGAAAAGACAATAATGCTGGGAAAAATTGAAGGCAGTAGGGAAAAGAAGAATACCCTAGATGTGGTAGATTGACTTCGGTTTGCAATACATGGACAAGGCTTTTGGGATATTTTGGAGCTCAATAATTCTAAAGTACACCATAAGTGATTTGAATGCATAAAACATACAGACACATACACATAAAATGTATATACCCCCTCCCCACCAAATTAAAGGTTTATCTTATGCCCCGGTTTTCTCCCCCATGGGAACCTAGAGTGGTTTACACATTGCTGTTCTCCCTTGATTTGTTTCACCCTCATCACAACCAGGCTAACAATAGACAGCTGCTCCATGCCTCACATTGGAGTGACTACATCCACCGATGGCCTTCTTAGTTGTTGGAGGGGGTGGAGGGGGGGGAGGAAGGAAACAACGCACTCCTGCCCACTCTATCTGGGGCCTAGGTGACCAAATTGCTTGGCCTTGGCAAGGAGCCAGTGGTGGGGCGGCACTGGTTCTGGGGCCCCGTCCAGAACATTTGTCCAGGGCCCCAAAATCACCTAGACTGCCTCTGGAAAACACAACACAATTGTTTACTTAGGCTGAGCCAAGAACATCCATCAAGCCTACAAGGCACAGAATCAGAGTCTGCCAGATTCTAGACCAACTCTCTAGCCATTGCACTACAGTGGATATCTAAAAATTGTTCATACCCCCACCAGCAACTTGAACATTTTTCTCCAAAAGGCACACAACTTGGGGGAGAGTGGGGGATCCCCCACCAAGGGGAAACGGATCCCTAATTGTGTCTGAGGTTGTGGAAATCAAATGGGTCATTACCTCCATATTGCTTCTGTCTTTGAGGGACTTACATGCACATTATATTTAACTCCAGATTTCTTGATTGTCAAGGAATGCATGTGGTGGGGGGTGGTAGGAAGGGTGGGAGAAGGGCCTCTGAGGGTAAGGGTGGCATTTGGCATGCAAAATGCCACCCCTGGCAAGACAAGCCTCCCCCAGCTGTCAGAGGTAGAGATGGGAGCACCTACTTGGGGAGGCCATGAAATGGCCCCCCCAAGTGGGAGCAGGCTGAGCCTTGGTGGGGGGTGGGAGGAGGGGTGGGAGAAGGGCCCCTGAGGGTAAGGGGGCATTTTGCATGCAAAATGCCACCCCTGGCAAAGGAAGCCTGCCTCTTCATTTTTTCCCCATAGGAAATAATGAAGAAAGATTAGCAGCAGCATGCTAACAATATGCTGCTCCTTCGCTTTCTTATGGGAGGATGGGGGGACCTGCTTTGGGGGGCCATATCATGGCCCCCCAAAGTCCAATCTGTCTGAAACTTGGGTGGTTGTTAGAGAAGAGTTAGAGGAAGGTCCCCACCAATTTTGGGCTTATTCGGTGGGAAAATGCCTCCTCCAGGCGTCCTGGAAGACGGAGGCATTTTCCCATAGAAAAAAGCCGAAAGAATGCCGAAAGAATGCCGAAAGAATGCCGAAAGAATCCCGAAAGCCGAAAGCCGAAAGAGATTCTTGTTTCGGCTTTCGGCTTTAACGGTAGAGAATCTTGTTTCGGGTAATGCCGAAACAAGAAAGCCGAAAGTTTTTTCCTTGCACACCCCTACTAACCAAGGCCGACCCTGCTTAGTTTTTGAAATCTGATGAGATCAGACCTGGGCTATCCAGGTCAGTGGCTGCTAAATGTACCTTCTTTCAAAACCTGGAACCACTGGAATACTGATACTTAATAATAAATAAATAAATCCCTAGTGTCGTTAATGAAAACCAACATCCAACTAGGCCCATCATTAGCAATGCTGGAACAATTTTATTAGGAGAATATTGACTTGAACGTTTGCAAACAAATCAAGAACATGCATGGATTTTCCCTTCCGAAAGAGTATTAGTTCTCAGCAGACAAAGACAATTCTGTTTTTTAAAAAAATGAGCGATGCACATAGGATTGGAGTTCAGGCAGAGGGAGCCCTTGGGGAGGGGCCTGGTGTCCTTTTCTGTCCACACCAAACACCGCACCTACCTACTCTCCCTCCCACCCCACCATGTATTGGGCAATTGTATATAAAAAAGGAGGACAATTCCATATCCATGGAGCTATATAGAACGACCAGTGGCCTTTTAAAGGATCGTATAAATGAAAGCAGATTCCTGCCACCAATGAACTGCAATTTGAATCTTTCATCTATACAAGTATACTTTTTACAAAAAAAGGCAAACTATCGTTATCGTTATCGTTGTCACTGTCACTGTCGCTGTCGCTGTTGCTGTCGTTGTCGTTATCGTTATAGCTATCACTATTGCTGCTGCTGCTGTTAAATTTATATTCTTCTCTCCCCGCAAGCAGGCTCAGAGAGAATAACGTCACGTATAAATACAACTACAGTAAGTAAAGGAAAAGGTAGTCCCCTGTGCAAGCACCGAGTCGTTACTGACCCATGGGGGGACGTCACATCACGACGTTTTCTTGGCAGACTTTTTTGGGGTGGGTTGTCATTGCCTTCCCCAGTCATCTACACTTTACCCCCAGGAAACTGGGTACTCATTTTAACAACCTTGGAAGGATGGAAGGCTGAGTCAACCTTGAGCCGGCCACCTGAACTCAGCTTCCGCCGGGATCGAACTCAGGTCGTGACTCATGAGCAGAGCTTTGACTGCAGTACTGCAGCTTACCACTCTGCGCCATGGGCCTACAACTACAGTAAAATCACATTAGAAGGCATAAAATTCAGCAATGGATAACTCAGGCCGGGAGCCCTTATTGCTCAACCCAAGCCTGTAAGTCCCATTAATAGACACATAATTAATCTAGCATTTAATGCAGTGATTCTGAAAGGTTCCAAGTATCTCCCATATGTTATTAATGAACCTTACAATAGTGCTGTACATCTTTTTGAGTAATCTTCAGCTAGTTGGAAATGTGAACAACACGAAAGAACGTTTTATCATCTTTGGTGGACTTGCAACAAAGCGAAAAAATTTGGTTACAATTACATATGTTAATGCAGAGAATCTTAAAGATTAATCTACATCTTAAACCAGAGTTCTATTTGTTGGGGAAAGAGTATGGTATTTTAATTCTATATATGGTTACCGTGGCACGGCTTTTATATACTCGAAAATGGAAGTGTAAGGATCTACCTTCATTGGAAGATTGGACTGGAGAGATGATGGACTTAGCTGAAATAGCCAAACTTACAGCATTAATTAGAGACAAAATGCTCTCTATATTCATGGCAAATTGGAAACCCTTTATGGACTCTCTGCGAGAGATGGAAAATGAATTAATGATTGACACTAAAGGAGGAAGTGTTGTAGGCTAAAAACTGTAATGGAGTAACAATATGCTTTTTATGCTTTTTACTGTTTTTTTCTACTTTGTAAATCAATATGTAGGCCACCGTTGGCTCTTTGTAGCTGTGTTTTTGTTATGTTTATTTCCCTTCCTTTATCTTTTAACTTTTCCACAATTGAAAAAAAAAATTAAAAATATTGCTGTACGTAAGAAGAGTCCTGCTGAATCTTATCTCGGGTCTATGTAGTTCAATAACTTCTTGATAGATAGCTTCAGTTGGGTTGTCATGTTGGGTTGCTGTAGAAGAGCAACATTCAAGTACGATAGCACCTTAAAGACCAACAAGATTTCCAGAGTACAGGCTTTGGGGAGTCACGTTTCCTGTGTCAGGTAATGCTGCTCCTAGTCTTGAATCTTGCCCTTTCACACAGTGGCCAACCAGCTGCTCTGGAGTGGCAATGAACAGCGAATAAAAACCCAGGCCCTTCCCTGATGTGGCCTCATAGAACTAAGTTTCAGAAGTTTATTGCCGCTGAAGATGGAGGTTCCCTTTTCTCATCATGGCCAATAGCCATCAACAGACCTATCCATGAATCTGTCTAAAGGCCATTTCCGCATATCCTTACAGGGATGGCCCACCCACACAGTGGCCAACCATAGAATCATAGAATCATAGAGTTGGAAGGGGCCATGCAGACCATCTAGTCCAACCTCCTGCCCAGTGCAGGATCAGCCTAAAGCATCTCTGACTAGTATTCATCCAGTCTCTTCTTGAAAACTGCCAGTGAGGGGGAGCTCAACACCTCCCTAGGCAGCTGATTCCACTTTTGAACTACTCTGACCATGAAAAAGTTCTTCCTAATATCCAGCCGGTACCTTTGTGCATGTAATTTAAGCCCATTGCTTCGGGTCCTACCCTCTGCTGCCAACTGGAACAGCTCCTTGTCCTCCTCCAAATGACAGCCTTTCAAATAAAGAGAGCAATCATGTCCCCCCTCAACCTCTTCTCCAAACTAAACATTCCCAAGGCCCTCAGCCTTACCTCATAGGGCTCAGTCTCCAGACCCCTGATCATCCTCGTCGCTCTCCTCTGCACCTTCTCGATTTTGTCCACATCCTTTTTGAAGTGAGGCCTCCAGAACTGCACACAATACTCCAGGTGCGGCCTGACCAAGGCAGTATAGAGAGGGGCTATGACCTCCTGCGATTTCGACGCTATGGCCCCTTTGATACAACCCAAGATTGAATTGGCCTTTTTTGCCACCGCATCACACTGACTGCTCATATTTAGTTTACAGTCCACTCTTACCCCAAGATCCATTTCACATATACCACTGCCCAGATGTGTATCCCCCGTCCAGTATTTGTGCTTCCCATTTTTGTGGCCCAGATGTAATACTGTGCAACCAGCTGCCCTGGAGTCCCAATGAACAGCAAATAGAGGCCCAGGCCCTTCCCTGATGTGGCCTCATAGAACTAAGTTTCAGAAGTTTACTGCCACTGAAGATGGAGGTTCCCTTTTCTCATCATGGCCAATAGCCATCAATGGACCTATCCTCCATGAATCTGTCTAAAGGCCATTTCGGCATATCCTTATAGGGATGGCCCACCCACGGAACGCTGATGGCTTTCCCCCAGTATTCCAGAGATCTCTGTTTGCAAAAGAGTTGCAGGCTGTTTGGTTTTCAGAGATGTCTGGAATCCTGGGGAAAAGCCACCAGCCACCGTCCCTATAAGGATGTGTGGAAATGAACTAACCTCTTTTTAAAGTGTGTATGGTAGATCAGAATTACGATTGTCCCCCTACTGCAGAGAAGAGACAGAGTGACGGTGACCCATTTCTAGCTTTCTTGTTCATCTATGCTGAAGTGACAATTGAACTGGGGCCTTCCTGGCACACAGATCATATTCTTTAGCTCCCACACATACAGCAACTCAAAAGGAATTCAAATGAACGAGTTCCACTCACTGGCACGCAATGTATTTCTCATGCGGCTCTCTGTGCTGAACAAGCGGCCTAGCCTTAATTTGAGACACCCTCGTTCTCAAAGACTTGATTAAGGAAAATGATATGACTACACTAGAAAAAAGGCTTTATTGTCTGGGGGTGTATAATTGATATTACTTACCCCCACAGGGCATTTTATGGCAGACCAAAATGTAATCAGCTGCAGAGCAAAGAAAAATTGTGACAGAAGTTTCTTTAACAGACGAGTGCTGCAAAGTAACATAACCTGCAAGGTCCCACTGGCCATTAGAAACTGTTCTTACTTCAGCTAGGTCGTGTTAGGTCAATGCAGCTGCATACATTACTGATTGTAGCATTAAAGTAAGCATTCCCTTAATATCTGGACAGCCGTAGCCTACAGGAGAGAAGCGTTTTGGAAGGAAATGCCATGATTTGAACTAAAGGTCCTCTGACGGAGATAGCAGGAGCAAGAAACAGATCGCCCAGAGTGTTGAAAAGCAACAATAAATACTACAAAAGGAATTGGAGGCACCAGGGAGTTTGTTGCATGCATAGTCATTCTTACCAAGTCAAGAAAGGAGAAAATTGTGCCAGAAATAATTTTAATATGATACATTGATGCAATCCTCTGTTAAGCGTAACATCATGTTCTCCTTGTACGGTCACTTCTATTATGAGGGGGTATGGTTTCCAGGGCTTTTTTTCTTGGAAAAGAGGTGGTGGAACTCAGTGGGTTGCCCTTGGAGAAAATGGTCACGTGGTTGGTGGCCCCGCCCCCTGATCTCCCGACAGAGGGGAGTTTAGATTGCCCTCCATGCTGCTCTGTCTGGAGATCAGGGGGCGGGGCCACCAGCCATGTGACCATTTTCAAGAGGTTCCGGAACTCCGTTCCACTGTGATCTTCCTGCTGAAAAAAAACCCTGATGGTTTCAAAGTTGGAAGAGATTCTGAGAGCAGAACTTGAGTGATGCTTAACACAGGGCTGCCTCTGAGAATGGCAGTCCTGTGTTCCTGATCTCCCTGAAACATTTAGAGTCTCTCTACATGAGACACCTCAGCTTGTGTACATCAAGTGTAGGGAGATGCAATGTTAGCCGAAAAGCATAATTTAAAAAGACAGAGCTGGTGGAGATCAGTCCTCAGAGGGGTTGTTAATCGCATCTTTTCCTCCTCCAATGGCTCTGTCAGTTGCACCTCTCCAGTCTAAATCTGTGTGGGATTGCAACCAGAGGGCAACTAGGAATGGAAATGGTCTGGAGCTGCCTTCAGGAGCCAGGCTTGGACCTGGAGAGGTTAAGGAGAGGTCACGTTTCCCTTCTGGCATTTCACAGTCCCTTCACATAGCTCCAGCGTATAGTGTAGCCTTTGCCCTGCTGCTGATCCTATCTTTTAAAAATACCCTTCCTGGCTACCATTGCATCTCCCAACACTTGTTCTTCATGTTTCGTGCAGAGAGACTCAACGTCATACTCACCTCACCAGTATTGTTTTCCTGCCTTGGCTCCTCATGGTAGACTGATGCTGACTGGGGGAAAAGTTATGGAAAATAACATGCTAAGTCTTCCTAAACATTACAGAGAGATAGGGAAAAAACTCAAAAGAAAGCTGATAGTTTTAGCAGCAGCCCTGTGTTGAATGCAATGTTTAGTAGGGGTGTGCACTAGAAAAAAAAATTATAATTTCTGACCCAGGTATCTGGGAGGTGGGTGCTTTTTAGTGTTAGTAATTATTTCTGGGAAGGATATTACTGATTTGGGAATCAAATCCATGGCTTTTTTCCTTCAGGACCATCATTTTCAATGAGAAATCTGTGGAAGGGTCTGGGGCACCAAAGGATAATGGCACCAAATTTGCACAGAAAACAGGAATCCCTCTAATCTAAAGACCTCCTAAGTTTCAAGCAGGTTGAACAAAAGGGGTTGATTTTACAGACCCTGAAAGTAAGTCCCTCTCTACACAGCTGCATTTAGAATAATTTAGAATTAGGGGGGGCGTGGCGTCGCGGGCGCAGGGATGGACGCGTGCTGAAGAAGCTCCGATCCCCTTCACCCCCATTCCTCCAAACCTAGCGTCATAACCGAAACTTTATAGTTATATTATGAAAAATCGAACATCTAAAAAGAAGAAAAACGACCTGGGAGCTGTTAAAAACCTGCAGCCGCTTTTCTCAGCTCCAGAGAAAGGATTCCAAGGCGGGAAAGAAGCAAGGGAGTGGACAAAGATGGCGGACGGAACTCCCTCAATCGTGAGTGAAACGACTTGCATAACTGAAGTGGTTTTAGACCCACAACTAGATAAACTAAAATCGGACATAGTGGACCACATGTCTAAAATGCTTGCCCCTTTAACGGCACAATTGGCAGATATTAAATTGAATCTACAAGCAACGAATTTGAAAGCTGATAAAGCTTTGGAGATGAGCTCTATTACACAAACAGAGATGGGAAAGATTCATGATACCATCAGTAATCAGCAAGAAAGAATTATAAACTTGGAAATCCAAGCAAGGCAACATCATTTGAAGCTGAGGGGAATAAATGATCTATTATTGCCAAAGGAAGACTTAATTCCCACACTCACAAACTGGCTTGTTAAGCATCTGGAACTAAAAGAAAGAATGATCCCCATTATAACTAAAGCATATAGGCTTGGAACACCCAGGCAGCACAGAAATAACTCGTTGCCAAGAGACATCATCATAGAAATATCTGATCAAGATATAAGAAGGAAAATAATAGAGACTGCTAAAATATCTGGATCGATACTGTTTAATGGCACTCCAGTGCAAATATATGCAGATTTGCCAAGGGAAGTTCTACAAATACGGAGAGAACTAAAACCCATTACAGACGCCCTGAGAAGAGCAAATATAAGATACAAATGGTTAAATCACATTAAAATCTTAGTGATCCTGAATGGTAAACATCACATCGCGACGGATCTAAACACAGGAACTGAGCTTCTGAACAGAATCGGTGTGGAAGAACCCATGGAGACAAGCAAGCTAAATCAAAAAAGAAAATCAACAGACTCGCTTTCTCCCCAAAAAGGGAGTAAAATTCCGATACGGAACGCCTGATAGAAGAATGAAGATAAACGGTTCTAACTTATTAAGCAACTATGGTTATGTCTCTTAAGCTATGCATTGTACAAGGGAGGTTGGGGGGGGGGTAGGAGTCTCAGCACTGCTCCTCATATATAGAACTTTACACTTGGGAATTTAGTTTCCAAAACTGTGGCGTGAACACAACGACCCAGTTTGTAAGTTCTACAAAGCTATTGGTTTTAGTAGTAGTTTGTTAAAAGTGTTCAAGTTGCTTAAGGTTAATTATAACTCTGATTAATACTTTAAGGGGTAGGAAAGGGGAGGGGAAGGGAGGGGGGGAAATTTGCCTTGTATAATTGGCAATAGGTAAATTGATCGTCAGATTGTTAAAGTGTTAATTAGATAAGTGTGTTTATAAGGATATTTGATATTCTAGGGATAAAGGGAGGGGAGGGAAGAGGAGATCTTAAGGATTTAAGCTTATAACAGACGCAAATTTAAACAATTAAGAGAAGGAAGGGAAGGGTGGTACAGAGTAGTATAATACAGGAGGTAACAATTCTATAAGGAAATTTTACAAAGCTAATATATCTACTAAGTTAATTACATTTTATAAGGAAATTGATAAGGGAAAATTCCCTAAAACAAATAAACAAACTAACAAACAAAAGGAAATATAGGTGTATATATATATGTATATAGATATATATAGTTATATACATAGGTGTGTATGTGTGTGTGTATATAGTTATATATAAAATAAAAATAAAAAAAAATTAAAAAATTTTAAAATAATAATAATAATAAAAAAATTATTATAGATAAGATATAGGGGTCTAGCTATAAGGATTTGTGAATTAAGAGTGTGGAATCAAAACAAAGTGCCAATTTGCAGGCTGTTTTACTGTTTGATATTATTGTTGTAAATTGAAATTTATTTTTATAGGACAGGCAGACTTGTATATCTCTAATCATGGCTTCTAAATTCAAAATAACCACTCTGAATGTAAGAGGTCTGGGAAACCCTGTAAAGCGAAGAAGAGTTATTTCTTTGTTGGCCAAAACTAATTCTCAGGTAATTTTTCTACAGGAAACTCATGCTAAAAATAATGATATAGATATATTAAAGGCAAACTGGATCCAGTCACAATATTATGCAGCTGGTAATTCAAAATCAAGGGGTGTTGCAATACTATTTGCAAAGGATCTTTCATTTCACCATAAAAAAACTTTCAAAGATCCTAAAGGGAGATTCATTTTTGTTAAAGGTTCAATTCAAGAACATAACTATACCTTCGCATCCATTTATGCTCCTAATAATCAACAATTAAATTTTATAGAAGAAACATTAGGAAAACTGGAGAAATTTCAAGAAGGTCATCTTATAGTAGGGGGGGACCTAAATTATATAATGGATGATAAATGGGACAGAACACATTTTGAAAAAAATTCTACCAAAAAGAACAGGAAGACAAAACTGCAATCCATCTTAAAAAGACATAATCTCATGGATATATGGAGGCAGCTACATGTAGGAGAAAAGGATTATACTTATTATTCTCAAAGACACAACACATATACTAGAATTGACTTTATTTTGATTTCTGAATCATTGCTTGAGCAAGCGGTGGACTCCCAAATTGGACCATGTTTAATTTCGGACCATTCCTGGGTCAATGTATTAATAGCATCAGAAATACAAAAACAATGCCCCAAACAATGGTGTTTACCGAAACACTTACTTTATAACCACCAAGCAGCCAAAGAGATAGAAAAAATCTTAGAGAGAGTTATAGCTGATAATAACTCTGAAGAAATAAAGGCTAATATACTCTGGGATACGATTAAAACAGTATCAAGAGGACATATTATAGCGCTCTCAGCGAGTATAAACAAAGAAAAATTAAAACATAGACAGGATTTAGTAAACTCAATTAAAAATTTGGAGGAAGAACATAAATTGACAGGAAGCAAGAAAATATACCAAAAATTAACTACCCAACGTAAAGCTTTAGAAACAATTGACAGTAATAATGTACATAGAAGTTTAATTAAATCTAAACAAAGATATTGGTTTAATACCCCTAAAGCCCTAAGATTTCTATCGAATAAAATAAAACAGAAGAATCTGAAAAATAATATTCATCTACTTCAAGATGAAAATAAAACAAATTGTCATGATTCCCAAACGATTTTGCAAGTATTTAAAAAATTCTACATGAATCTGTATTCATCAACAAACCCCAAACAAATTAAGATTATGGATTTTTTACACTCACTCAAAAATGTAAAGAAATTGGAAGAAAATCATAGATTACTTTTAGAAAAACCTATCTCCCTGCAGGAAACCCTAGAAGCAATTAAGTTAGCTAAAAACAATAAAGCCACGGGACCTGATGGATTCCCATCAGAGTTTTATAAAAAATATGCTATTTTACTAGCTCAACATCTAACTAATACTTGCAATTTAGTTTTGGATGAATGTAAACTACCTCCTACTTGGAACATGGCCGATATAGTAGTTATACATAAACAAGGGAAAGACCCAACAAAAGCTGAATCATATAGAACCAATATCACTTCTCAATCATGATTATAAATTATTTACATCAATCCTAGTTCGACGTTTAAACTCATTCATAAGCAAATATATTCATAATAATCAAGCAGGTTTTATACCCAAAAGAGAAATCACAGATAATATATATAAAACGTTAAATTTAATTGAGCATTGCAAAAACAACAAGACAGAAGCACTGTTCCTCTCATTAGATATTCAAAAAGCCTTCGATTCGGTTGAGAAACAATATTTAAGTAGTACCCTTCAATTCCTAGGCTTTGGTGAAAAATTTTTAAACACCATAGGAGCTATATATCTGCAACCTACAGCTAACATTAGACTGAACGGTTTACGTTCAGGAGAAATTGTAATTAACAGAGGCACTAGACAGGGTTGTCCGCTATCTCCCATGCTTTTTGCCATAGCTTTGGAACCTTTTGCAATTGCATTAAGGGAAAATGAAAATATATTTGGAATCCCCATTAAAGGTAGCTCTTATAAAATCTCGCTTTTCGCTGATGATATGTTAATCTATTTAACTAACCCAATAACCTCATTGACACATCTTCACCCCCTGCTAACGGAATTTGGTACTATATCGGGCCTAGTTGTAAATCAATCAAAATCACAAATTCTTTCTATTAATCTCTCTAAAACTATTGAAAAACTAATTTGTAAACAGTATAAATATCAATGGGCTTCAAATTATCTTACTTACCTTGGCATCAACATTACTCCCAATTTAAACGACCTCATTAAATTAAACCACCAAAGAATAGCAAACCAAATTAAAATAGAAATTATTAATTGGAACAAGCTAAAACTTAACTGGTATGATAGGTTCCATTTAACAAAATCATTTATATTACCCAAATTTCTTTTTATTTTTAGAGCAATTCCAGTAACAATTCCTATAAAACTAATTATCCAATGGCAAACAATGATTAATAGTTTCTTATGGCAAAACAAGCATCCAAGGATAGCATTTTCCACGTTGAGAAGGAAATCTAAAGATGGAGGTTTTAATTATCCAGATTTGAATCTATACCAAGCAGCGATTAGACTTCTAAACTTACTCCAACTCATCTCCGTGGAAACTACAGCAGAATGGCTCACCCTCTTCAATACTTACTTAAACAAATTCTCTTTTAATGATTTAATATGGAACAAACAAATAAACAGACCCAAAAGCATTAACAAAAATATGTTTTTATCAGCAATTTTGCAGATATGGGATAAATTCAAAACTAAACTCATCCCAGAAAAATCCAGATTTTCCTCATTCCTTAATCAAGCTTGGTTTCCTCCAGGTCAAGAATCAGATTTTATAAAACTATTCCAACAGGCTAAAATGACAAGGTTAATTGATATTGCTACAAATTCAGGCCTGATGGAAAAATCAAAAATTGAAGACAAATTAAAGCACAATCTAGTGTGGTTCAGATACTTACAGATTAAAAATATGATGGAACAAATAGGTATAAAATCAATAATGAAAACTCCCTTGACGGAATTTGAAATGATATTACGATCTTATACAACTCAAAAAAAAGGAATGATATCCATATTATACACTACATTACTGAACACACAGAACAAAAAGCAAATTCCTTGTCAATCTAGCTGGGCTAAAGATTGCAATGTAGAACAATCACCTCAGACATGGAACAAGATCTGGACCTCATCTATATTCAAATCAAAAGTTACCTTAACTAAGTTCCAAACGTTTAAAATTATTCATAGGTGGTATCTCACGCCTAAGAAACTATCCTATATATACCCATCAGCTTCCCCAAAATGCTGGAAAAACTGTGGAGAGATGGGCACGTTTGCTCATTGTTGGTGGGGATGCCCTATCATTAAAAGTTATTGGGAGAAAGTAATTGATTCGATCAAAACTATTACAGGATATGAAGTTCCATTCGACCCTAAAATCCTTTTTTTAGATCAGTGGGAAGAATTACCTATACCTATGATTAGACAAGAATTGATTGCAACTCTGTTAGTAGTAGCAAAGACTGAAATAGCGCTGGTCTGGAAGAAAGATCATGCACCCTCCATAGATTCATGGTTCGAAAAAGTATGGAATCACTTTATTATGGAAAAAACCCATAACGACTTATACATAGCTGAACAGTTTCCTGCAAACTCCAAGTTTATGGAGAAATGGCTTCCTTTTTTTGAATATGTTGATACAAATAATATTCAGCCTAAATCAAAAATACTTCAAACAATTACTCTCTCTAGAACTTTTATGCTTTAATTTATATGCCTTGTCAAATTATATAATACTTGACTGTATATATCTAACTCCCTCCTGTATCAAAATAGTTTTGTAGTGGTTAAGGTTTAGATTCATAGGTGTTTGTTTGTATGTTGTATGGTTTAATTATAATAAAAAATTTATTAAAAAAAAAAAGAATAATTTAGAATTATATAAAAGGCTAACCGTGTTCCAGATAACTCACTTCCGACCCTGGTGGACTTTCAGAAGGAGCTGCTGTAGAGGGAATCCCAGAAGAGGCAGCCCATCCCTCCAAGAGTGCACAGCAGCAGGAAGCTCAGGCCAGGATCAGGAATGGAGCAGGAGGCAATGCCTGCCCCCCCCATCACCCAACTGGGATCAGAGTGGAGCAGGTGACAATACCTGTCCCCTGCCTTCACCCAGCTGGGATCAGGGGCTCATTGACTAGAAGAGGAAATCCATTGAGAAAAAAGGACACAGAGTCGATATGAAAATTATTCCTTGAAAAAGTATTATAAAACAGATTATTAGCTAGCATCCTGTCGGAGCAACAAAGGGACCACCTGCAATGTTTTGGTGCCAGCGTGCGGGTGGATGGTGTCTTTGTGGAACTGTGTGTGCATTCTGCGTAGGAGGATGGACATGGACAGCATGATCCTGTAAATTAATAAGAAGAGCACAGTTTCCATCAGTAAACATTAAATTACCGTCACCACCCCTCTTATTTGAACCAACATCATTGCCCAGTTTGCATACTTTTCCATGGATTGAGTTTTGTTAATTGGAAGGAATATTTATCTTATTATTGATCTGTATATTAGTATATGTCAATGAACTTGAAATAATAATGTATAATATTGTTAAAATTATTTAATTATTTACAAACAGCCATACCTCTGGCTAATTAGAACATTATAGCTGCTGCTGATTGATGTTAAAAATTAGTTGCCATTCATTGGTGTTAAAAATTTTCTGTACTATAGTAATTATATGATGCGCTTAAATTTTTGAGCACTTTGCACTTTAATTGAAAAACCAAAAAAAATATTGTTAATAATATTTATAGAGTTGATATTATTTATGGAGATTTAAGTTCTTTTACATGGGATCAGGAGTGGAGCAGGTGGCAATGCCTGTCCTGTCTTCACCCAGCTGGGATCAGAGACTGAGCAGGGACAATACCCCCTCCCCCTTCAACCCACCAGAATTAGGTGCGGAGCAGGTGGAAATACCTACCCCCTTCACTCAGTTGGGATCAGACACGGAGCAAGCAGCAATGCCCACCCCCTTCACCTGGATGGCAGCCATTGCCAGGATCAGGCACAGAGCCGGTGGCAACATCTTCCCCCTGACTTTACCTGGCCGGGATCAGGTGTGGAAGATGAAACAATGCCTGCCTGCCCTCCATCTCCTTTTTAGAGCCCATTATATTTTTTTTCCCATGATAGTCTCTGTTACTAGTAGAATCATAGAATTCTAGGGTTGGAGGGATTTATTTCTGCTGATTTCTAAAGTGGGAGATTTCTATTTCTAAAATATCTCATTCCCATCCCACCCCCACCTATGTTCAGTTCATTTTCTTCTTCTTACAGTAACTGACAGACGATAAAAAACATTCACCTTTCTGATGGAAACTATGAGCTTGCCATGCTTTCTTGTTGTGATCCATTTAACATAGCAAGGAATTAATATCTTCTTCCTGTCCTTCAAAGAATTCCCAAGTTTCAAGCAAATTGGACAAAGAGTTTGAATTCTACAGGCCCCTGAACAAGCCCGGGCTTTCTACTTTCAGAGAGAAACAAAATTCTCTCTCCCGCCCATAAAGGAGAGGGGGGAGGCAAATGGCAGCTCTGGCTGGTTCTCTGTGCTCCTCTCTTGGAAGAGTCCAATTGGAAAGGAGAGTTGTCATTGTCAAGGAAAGCAGTAGATTGGCTGGGAGTGCTCTCGCTCCTCCCTTGCAAAGGTCTGATTGGAAGGGAGAGATGCTATTTCTAGGAAATACAATCAGGGCTTTTTTTCAGCTGGAACGTGGTGGAATGGAGTTCCAGTATCTCTTGAAAATGGTCACATGGCTGGTGGCTCCGCCCCCTGATCTTCAGACAGAGGGGAGTTTAGATTGCCCTCTGCGCTGCAAATTTTTTTTAAAAAAATAAGGTTTTTATTTCAGGGAGGGAGTTTTATTATTGCAAGCATCTTAGATTTGTATTACCATTCTGGAGAATCAAGGTAATTATAGGGGGGGGCACTGATAAAATTTCCATTTCAGTTTAGGTTCAGCCGGGGGGGGGGTGTCCCAGCACATGCATTGGCCACACATGCTCAAATGCACTCTTCTTTTCAAGGGGGCGGTCAGTGGAGCATATGAGACTCTGGGACAGCTGTTTTTGTACATAATGGCAGCAAAATCTCACAGAACACAGTCCTCCCTCTAAACCATATACCCACCAAGTTTGAGAGCCTGCAACAATGGGGTCCTATGGTTATGGATTCCAAGGAATGCCGAGGGAAGGCATGCACCAAGGCAAGTGTTTGGCAGCTGGGCAAGCATGCGCACACTGTTCTTTTTGAATTGTTCCCCAAACCCGTCTAGAACAAACCAAGACTCACTTCACAAATACAATTATTCCACAATATTATTATAATTAAAGGATTAAAAAAGTGTGAAATGCTACCGATAGTTAAAGATGAATACAGTTAACGTACAATGACACAGAATGAAATAAAATGTATACAACAAACATCTATATCACAGACACAAAGGAAATATCAAAACAATCCCATTTTCATTTCCACTAAACCACAATGCAATAATAGCATGCAGACATTCCTCATAGGCAAGGAGGCTCAAAATGCCCAGCAGAAACTATAAGCAAAGGTATGATGCCTGACCCAAAAATATTTTCAAGAACTGAGTCCTCAGGAGCGTACAGTCACAGTAAGAAATGAAATCAGGCCAAGTTTGTGCTTCAACTCCAGGTCGAGCCTCCAACGCATGCCGTATGAATGCAGACATCCGTTCCAAGGATACGAGCCCAAACCCGTCTATCTAATGAGTTTCACACAACAAATAGACCCCCAAAGAAGGCGGCCACACACAACGATGGCAAACGCGCAGCACCAGCATGGCGCTCAAGCGGGAGAGTGCTCCATTGCCAACTGGCACAGCGCACTGAAATTTTTTAAAAAATATCCTACTTTAATGACAAATGCAATTAATTATTACCTTGGAGTCCTGCTGTTATGCCATGAAGTTCTACTTCCACAATGAGGGGCAAATCCATTTTTACTCTGATCTGCTGGGTGGTAGCCTGGGACTCCCTGTTTAAAACCACTGCCCAATTGTGATTAAAAACATACAGAAAGGGAGAGATAAATGTTGTTTCTTCCCTTCAAGGGAAGGGAAATAGAGGGAGGATGGCCCTCTTTCCCCCTATTTTTTTACTAGTAAATGTGGGAGACTGGACAGCTTGGTGGAGGCTTTGCAGCAGCTGGGAGCTCAGAGACTGAAAGAGGCCCCTCCCTCTTTAAACCCATGTGTGTACACCTGCATGGATGTTGCTGTCTCTTCCTTCCATTGCTCATAAAAATGCACAGAAAGGATGATCGTGATGCTGGAGCACACACACACTTCACACAAGAGTGAAAAGAAGACTTTGACGAAGCAAGAGGTAAATGCCAGCCCCCCCCCCCCCCGTCCTGCCAGGAGGGTATAGGGACCTGGCAACCTTAGAGGCAAATTTCCTTTCCATCCCCAATCGAGAGAGGCAAATTTCCTCTCCATCCCATGACTTGTAGGGACCAACTTGAGGGTGGAGAAGAGATGAGAGGAGTAACTGGAGGGAGAGCAGCTGAAGGAGCAGAGTGCCACATCGACATCCAGTCTGGTCTCATTCTCAACAGCGGTCCCAGTGAAGGTGTGGTTGGTGGAGCCTGTGGTGGGACCTCCCCTAGGAGATCCTTCAAAAAGCTGGCAGGAGACGCCAAGGAGGAAGGGTGACATTGCTCCCCTGAAATTGGAGGGAGAGTGCCATAACAGAGGGAGAGAGGGACACAGATACAAGAGGAACCCTTGCACCCCCTAAGCTCCTTGGAGAAAAGCCAGTTATTTTATTTATTTATTTATTTATTTATTTATTTACATCATTTATAGTCTGCCTTTCTCACTGAGAATCAAGGCGGATTACACAGTATGAAGTTAATACAATCAGTATCAAGTACATTCCAATACAATACTATAAGGTAAATAGATACAATTTTAAAAGATATAGCATTAGCAAGGATCCAAGACAGAGTAGAAAAAATACTGGAGCAAAACGTCATCAGTTCTAGGACTAACATTAAACAACATGGAGCGCTGGTTGTACATAGGAGTACATATTTAAAGTGGGAGGTAATATATAAGGCAAAAATAGAGATGAAGTCTATGATCCCTAACTCGTTAGTGAAGCATTTGAGGCCCCATCCCTACAATACAGCCCTCACATTTGAGTAAAAAGCCTTTTTGAATAGTTTGGTTTTGCATCGTTTACTGAAAGCCAGGTGAATGGGGGCTTTTCAGGCAGATCATTCCACAGGATAGGGGCCACCACAGAGAAAGCCCTTGTACGGGCTGCTGCTGACTTCACCTGTGTGCAGCCTGGCACCTGCAGGAGACCCTGTTCAGATGAGCGAAGCTGCCGTTAAAAAGCTTAAAAATCAATAGATTAGGGGGGAAGCATTTAAATAATCCATACCATCTTGTTCCCAGTTGCAGTTCAGCATCAGTGACTGGAGGGGGTAGGGTTGCAAGCTCCAGCGTGGGAAATTCCTGTAGTGTTAAGGGAAGTGCCTGGAAAGGGTGGAGCTTGGGGAAGAGTGGGAGCTCAGCAGAGATCCAATGCCATAAAATCTGCCCTCAGAAGCCATCATTTCCTCCAGAGAAATGGATCTGTGTAATCTGGAGATCAGTTGTAAATGTGGGAGAACCCCAAGGTCCACCTGGAGGCTGACAAACCTAGCAGGGAGGAATGAATGCCTGGGGAGGAGGACTTGCTGTGGGCTATCATAATTCCATCATCTCCTTAACCTGCAGGTGTTTTGCTCATCGAGCTTCAGTTGTGTGTACCCCACTGTTGATCATGCAGCGCAGAGTATAGATTTTCCTTATATATCACCACTACCCAGCAATCTCTTTAAATATGCTTCTGAAGGTGGTCTCCAATTTAGGGATGAAGTCTTCAAGATTATTTATTTATTTATTTATTTGAAGAAATATGTATACTGCATCTCTAGAAACTTGTTTAAGGGACTAGGTAAAAACAATAAAGTAAAAGCATAAAACCAACGGCATAAAAATGAGCTGTAACCCCCCCCCCCTTCGACAAGCTAAAATCATATTCATTAAAGGTTCCTCAGTGAAAAGCAGGCCATAGAAATAGATTTAAAAGATGGAACTCTTTAGTTAAAAGCTTGGATTTTTTTTTTAAAGGAGGTTTTGGCCTATCTCCTAAAAGAAAGTAAGGCTAGTGCCAGGTAAGCCTCAAACAATAACAATAACAAAGTTCAATTTATATACCACCTTTCAGGACAACTTAATGCCTGCTCAGAGCGGTTTACAAAGTGTGTTACTATTATCCCCACAACAACACTCACCCTGTGAGGTGGGTGCGGGTGAGAGAGCTCTGAGAGAGCTGTGACTGACCCAAGGTCACCCAGCTGGCTTCAAGCCGAGGAGTGGGGAATCAAACCCGAGTCCCGCTGCTCTTAACCACTGCACCAAACAGGCTCTCTTGAGAAGGTATGTTAAAGATGATGTCACACTCTTAAGAATCCCCTGTCCCTGCTTACTCCTGAGTCCTGACCTCAGTTCTGCAGGTTGGGGCACAAATCTACTCTTTTAAAAGTGTTTTATTATAATTGTGTTACATACTGGCAAGTTATTTTCAACTTATAGTGACCTTTTGAATTACTGACTTCCAATAATGCATATAATGCATACACTAAGAAGACAAACAAAACCTATGCTTGTTAAAAGCCTTAGAATTCAAATGTTAGTATAAATTAGACCCCAAAATATCAAATATATTACTAATCATAAGACAACATTGTATCAAGATACAATTAACTATTAGTAGATAAAATCAATAAAACAAAATACAGACTATAACATTCAAAGAAATCACTTTATTGAAAAGGAAGGGATTGAATAAGGGCAGTCAGGGAATGAATGCACTGAAATAAAATATTGTTGGTAGAACAGAATATTCTTTGAGTAACAGGCAAAATAATTTCCTAGAAGCTTAGTTTCTTATATTCTTAGTTCTTAACAGTGAGAGGTGTTTTATTTAATACTTTAGTTACAGCAACAAAGTTTCTTCACAGAGTTCACTTTGATAACTCAGATTTCTTGGAGTTAAACTGTTTTCTCTTCACAACAGGCCCGGGATCCTCCTCAGACCCAACCGTCTTTAGAAACTGGACAGGAATTAATCTTCTCGTTAGAAGACATAACTCTTCCCTATTTGACTTGACAGGGAGTCTCAACTCACAACCCTATCCCTCTTGCCAGCACAGTCCCAGTTCTCTCATGGCTGTGTAGATGGATTTCAACTTGTGCTGACTTTTGAACTTTGAATTCCTAACTAGAATTCTTCTTCAGGAAAGTGATGTTACAGTTAAAAGATTCCTCAGGACTTCGTGGTCACCATGACAACTGTGAGGCTGCCCCATTATATGGCAGGCTCATTGCTAGCATTCTCTTTTGGGGCCTGGTG
Organism: Eublepharis macularius; assembly: GCF_028583425.1. Classification (NCBI taxonomy): domain Eukaryota; kingdom Metazoa; phylum Chordata; class Lepidosauria; order Squamata; family Eublepharidae; genus Eublepharis; species Eublepharis macularius. The sequence continues at coordinate 131,952,799 of NC_072795.1, read as the reverse complement.
CTCAAGTCAGGTGGTGAATGACAAGCTCCAGAGTCCAGACTCCCTGGAAGGAAATAGGTTATCTAGACCCATTTCCATTTGAATTTTGAATCTGACCTGAGTTTGAAACTGGAACTGACTGCTGAATGAGGGACACCAGGAATGAAACAGAGGAAATGAAATCCAATTGGTTCTCCTGGATCTCTTGGGTGATCTCAATGTCCAATTTCTCCTGCCTTTGGCACTCTTCCTCAGCACCTTGCAACAGACCATGATCTCTTCCTCCTCTGTTGTCATTCAGCTGCAGGATCTAAGTAGTTCATCTGAATCAGGATCATCTACAACCACCATCCAATTTCTCTAGAGGCCTTTCTTCAACAGACATTTTTTTAGCACTTGCAAACTTCCCCCAAAGTCAGCATAACCATGAATTGCACTGGTGTATTATACAAAAGCCTGGCAACCAGCAGGAGAGTTAGGGGCCAGGGACATGGGGGGGGGCATATGACATCGCTGATGTCACTACATCACTTCTGGGTATAACCTGGAATGGTAGCTCTAGGAATCACTGCAACTCTATAGTAAACTCTATGGTGATACCTAGAGTTAACACTGTCACTTCCAGATTGTAACGATGCCAGGTTGTAACTAGACATGGGCACGAATGGGGAAAAACCCTGAACACCCTGTTCATTGTTCGGTGCCATCCATGAACAATGAACATGGATGAACTTGGACTGTTCACAGATACGTTTGTTGTTTGTGGGGGCCAACCCCCCCAACCCCAACCCCCTCCCCTGCTTAGCCCCCCTCCCATCAAACTCACTTACCTGGCCCTTTAAAGGTCCCTTTAAACTATCAGCTGGCAGGCGGCAGGTGGGGATTCCCCCCGCCGCCTGCCAGCTGATAGTTTAAAGGGCCCTTTCCTGCCACATGCAAAGTGCAGGGCCCTTTAAACATCCCACAAGCTGACCTTCCCAATGTCCAATACCCACCAAATTTGCAGGGGACATAGTCCTCACTGTCCTCTGAAGATCCCCCAAGTTTCAGAGAGATTGCACCCCGGGAAAGGCATGATCCACAGGTCTCCACATTGGCTGTCATTTTCTCTTCACAGTGGCAAAAACGGGACTCTCTGCTGGAAGTACTTTGAAGGGTTAAAGCCAGAAGGAAAGCCAGAAGGAGTTCAGACAGAGTTCAGTCCCTCCCTCCCTCCAGTTGCCAAGGGGATTGATTGCAGCAGGTGCCAGACTATCTGGCTTACCGAATGACTGCCGAAGGCAACGAACAAGGCTTTTAACGACTACCTGTTCGTTTAGGATGGGGCCTCACGAACAGCTTGCTCGTGAACAGCAGATTGGGCTGTTCATGGTTTTTTTCCTGTTCATAATGCTGTTTGTGCCCATGTCTAGTTGTAACCATGCCAGTGACTCCCTCCCCCACCCTTATTTTTTTCCTGCTGCCACTACAAGTCGTGATGGGTGTCAGACTGTGGCTAGATAAGGTACTCTCTGCAAGATTCCCTTTAGAAGCAAGAATAAGTCCAATGTCTGGCAAAGGAAGCTTTATTGCAGAAAAGGTCCATTATAGTCCACTGTCCTGAATAGGAGACTCAGGATGGTACATGATCATTGTTACCAATGAAGAGCAAGCATAGGATACAGAGTAACAATACCCATCTGGAACAGCCTCCCCCCACAGTTCTCAAAACAACATCTTTCAGTCCTGGGAAGCTGCTCTCCTTCAAGGCCAATGCCTGGTGGAACGGTGTTAGACAAAACAGTCTCCTCTGGTGGGAATACTGCCTGGGAACTGGTGCACCTGAGGAGAAAATACTTAAACACTAAAAGCATTAGAAAATGGAGTCAGTATAGTTAAGATATATACTGGACCTGACATTTCTGCCCCCCTTAAAATAGATCCCCCCCTGGTTTATATGGGTAGCGAGTAGGGATGTGCGTTTCGGCATTCAGAATGCCGAAAGAATGCCGAAACAAAAGTGTTTCGGCTTCTTTCAGGGAATGCCGAAACGTTTCGGGGAATCCCGAAACGTTTCGGGTAGCCGAAAGAAAAAAGCCGAAACGTTTCGGGATTCTTTCGTCTTTCATTCGGCTTTTCAATGGGAAAATGCCTCCGTCTTCCCGGACGTCTGGGGGAGGCATCTTCCCACCGAATAAGCCCAAAATTGGTGGGGACCTTCCTCTAACCGTTCTCTAACAACCACCCAAGTTTCAGACAGATTGGACTTTGGGGGGCCATGTTATGGCCCCCCAAAGCAGGTCCCCCCATCCTCCCATAAAGGAGCATCTTCTTCATTATTTCCTATGGGGAAAAAATGAAGAAGCAGGCTTCCTTTGCCAGGGGTGGCATTTTGCATGCAAAATGCCCCCTTACCCTCAGGGGCCCTTCTCCCACCCCTCCTCCCACCCCCCACCAAGGCTCAGCCTGCTCCCACTTGGGGGGGCCATTTCATGGCCTCCCCAAGTAGGTGCTCTAATCTCTACCACTGACAGCTGGGGGAGGCTTGTGTTGCCAGGGGTGGCATTTTGCATGCAAAATGCCCCCCAACCCTCTGGGGCCCTTCTCCCACCCCTCCTCCCACCCCCCACCAAGGCTCAGCCTGCTCCCACTTGGGGGGGCCATTTCATGGCCTCCCCAAGTAGGTCCTCTCAGCCCCTAAATTCCACCCCTTACAGCTCCACACAAACCCAATTCCCCCCAGCTGCCACACACAGACCCAAATCCCCACATTAGCCCCTCACAGACCCAAATCCACCCCCACCTGCCCCACACCCATAACCCCAGGAACAGGCTGGCAAAGGCCAGCCCTCTCCCTTTGTTCCCTATGCTGGGAACTTCTAAACTCTCTTTCCCTGGGCAATTCTGCACAGCCCAGGGGTGCCACAATGGTGGGCACACTTCTGAGTGCCAGCTGGTCCCTGTGAAAGAGCACCTGAACCACAGACACCCTCCCTCAAATTCCCCCACCACCTACAGAGATGGCTGGCCAGCCAGCCCCATTGTTCCCTATGATGGGAACCAACTGCACAACAAAGAATAAAACAAGAACAACACAAAATAAAGTTTTTTAAAAATTATTTTCTCCCTTCCAAAGTACAAGTAGGCAAAGCATTATGACACATAACACCAGCAGTCCCCCACACAGAAAAATAACACAACTCACTTAACATCAGAGAATCACAAAGCACGATTCCTGTCAAAAACACTTTATTTCTTGAACAGCTTTAGGCTACACAGCAGGGGGGGGAACACCAAAGGGCATGGCAGCAGTATCTTACACAAAAATAACACAACTCACTTAACATCAGAGAATCACAAAAGCACAATTCCTGTCAAAAACACTTTATTTCTTGAACAGCTTTAGGCTACACAGCAGGGGGGGAACACCAAAGGGCATGGAAGCAGTATCTTACACAAAAATAACACAACTCACTTAACATCAGAGAATCACAAAAACACAATTCCTGGCAAAAACACTTTATTTCTTGAACAGCTTTAGGCTACACAGCAGGGGGGGAACACCAAAGGGCATGGAAGCAGTATCTTACACAAAAATAACACAACTCACTTAACATCAGAGAATCACAAAAACACAATTCCTGGCAAAAACACTTTATTTCTTGAACAGCTTTAGGTTACACAGTAGGAGGGCACAAAAGGGCATGATAGCAATGTACTACAAAAAATAATACAACCCACTTCACCGTTTTTGACAGCAATTGTGTTTGTGTGATTCTCTGATGTGAAGTGAGTTGTGTTATTTTTGTGTAGTACACTGCTTTCCTGCTCTGTGGTGCCTTCCTACTGTGTAACCTAAAGCAGTTACAGAAATAAAGTGCTTTTGACAGCAATTTTTTGGGGTGATTCTTTAATGTGAAGTGAGTTGTGTTATTTTTGTGTAAGATACTGCTTCCATGCCCTTTGGTGTCCCCCCCCTGCTGTGTAGCCTAAAGCTGTTCAAGAAATAAAGTGTTTTTGACAGGAATTGTGCTTTTGTGATTCTCTGATGTTAAGTGAGTTGTGTTATTTTTGTGTAAGATACTGCTGCCAAGCCCTTTGGTGTTCCCCCCTGCTGTGTAACCTAAAGCTGTTCAAGAAATAAAGTGTTTTTGACAGGAATCGTGCTTTGTGATTCTCTGATGTTAAGTGAGTTGTGTTATTTTTCTGTGTGGGGGACTGCTGGTGTAATGTGTCATAATGCTTTGCCTACTTGTACTTTGGAAGGGAGAAAATAATTTTTTAAAAACTTTATTTTGTGTTGTTCTTGTTTTATTCTTTGTTGTGCAGTTGGTTCCCATCATAGGGAACAATGGGGCTGGCTGGCCAGCTATCTCTGTAGGTGGTGGGGGAATTTGAGGGAGGGTGTCTGTGGTTCAGGTGTTCTTTCACAGGGACCAGCTGGCACTCAGAAGTGTGCCCACCATTGTGGCACCCCTGGGCTGTGCAGAATTGCCCAGGGAAAGAGAGTTTAGAAGTTCCCAGCATAGGGAACAAAGGGAGAGGGCTGGCCTTTGCCAGCCTGTTCCTGGGGTTATGGGTGTGGGGCAGGTGGGGGTGGATTTGGGTCTGTGAGGGGCTAATGTGGGGATTTGGGTCTGTGTGCGGCAGCTGGGGGGGAATTGGGTTTGTGTGGGGCTGTAAGGGGTGGACTTTAGGGGCTGAGAGGACCTACTTGGGGAGGCCATGAAATGGCCCCCCCAAGTGGGAGCAGTCTGAGCCTTGGTGTGGGGTGGGAGGAAGGGTGGGAGAAGGGCCCCAGAGGGCTGGGGGGCATTTTGCATGCAAAATGCCACCCCTGGCAACACAAGCCTCCCCCAGCTGTCAGTGGTAGAGATTAGAGCACCTACTTGGGGAGGCCATGAAATGGCCCCCCCAAGTGGGAGCAGGCTGAGCCTTGGTGGGGGGTGGGAGGAGGGGTGGGAGAAGGGCCCCAGAGGGTTGGGGGGCATTTTGCATGCAAAATGCCACCCCTGGCAACACAAGCCTCCCCCAGCTGTCAGTGGTAGAGATTAGAGCACCTACTTGGGGAGGCCATGAAATGGCCCCCCCAAGTGGGAGCAGGCTGAGCCTTGGTGGGGGGTGGGAGGAGGGGTGGGAGAAGGGCCCCTGAGGGTAAGGGGGCATTTTGCATGCAAAATGCCACCCCTGGCAAAGGAAGCCTGCTTCTTCATTTTTTCCCCATAGGAAATAATGAAGAAGATGCTCCTTTATGGGAGGATGGGGGGACCTGCTTTGGGGGGCCATAACATGGCCCCCCAAAGTCCAATCTGTCTGAAACTTGGGTGGTTGTTAGAGAAGGGTTAGAGGAAGGTCCCCACCAATTTTGGGCTTATTCGGTGGGAAAATGCCTCCTCCAGGCGTCCTGGAAGACGGAGGCATTTTCCCATAGAAAAAAGCTGAAAGAATGCCGAAATAATGCCGAAAGAATCCCGAATCCCGAATCCCGAAAGAGATTCTTGTTTCGGCTTTCAGCTTTAACGATAGAGAATTTTCTTTCGGCTTTCTACTTTCGGCTATAGCCGAAAATTTTTGGCTTGCACACCCCTAGTAGCGAGTATGAAAAGCTTTGGTTAATCTAGGAGCATGAACATGTGCAGAGTTCACCCATTCATCGTAACCAGAATCAAAGTCCTTCCATCTAATGAGGTAAAAAAGCTGATTTCTCTTGATTTTAGAGTCCAAAATTTGTTGTACCTCATAGTGTATTTGGTCGTCAATTAAAGTTGGAATGGGTGGAGCTTTGATATGCCATTTGTTGTCGGTGGGAGCTTTCTTCAAAAGGCTGACATGGAACGTATCATGCACATGGCGAAGGTTCTTGGGCAATGTTACAGCAACAGTCACTTTATTTATTACCTTGCGCACAGGAAAAGGTCCTAAGAATTTCAGAGCGAGTTTGCGGCTTGTCTGAGCTAGCTTTAGGTTCTTTGTGGAAATATACACATGGTCTCCTGGTTGTAATTCCCATTCGGCCACACGATGGCGATCTGCGTACTTTTTGTAATCCAGTTTGGCTTTTTCAAGGTGTCTCTTAATGATAGTCCATTGCTGCACCGCCTCCCCCCACCATGAGGATACATCTGGCAATTTAGAGGAATGGAGAGGGGGTGCGTCCAATGGGAAGGGATTGAAGTGAGTCCCATATACAATTTTGAAGGGGGCTTCTCCCGTTGAAGCGTGTACACTGTTGTTATAGGAGAATTCGGCTAGAGGGAGAAGGTCCACCCAGTTATCTTGTTGGAAATTGATGTAGCAACGAAGGAACTGTTCTAATATTTGGTTTGTTTTTTCGGATTGCCCGTCGGTTTGTGGGTGGTGGCTTGAACTGATACCTTGTTCAATATTCAACATTTTCAAAAGCTCCCGCCAGAAGTTGGCAACGAACTGTCCGCCGCGATCCGAAATCACCTTGGACGGAAAAGAATGTAATTTTACGATGTGTTTTAGAAACAGATCCGCTAGTTTTCGAGCGGAGGGTATAGCAGTACAGGGGATAAAATGGGCTTGTTTGGAGAACAGATCTACCACAACTAAAATACAATTGTGTCCTTTTGAAAGAGGTAGATCAGTGATAAAGTCCATGGAGATTACTTCCCAGGGCCTGTTCGGCGTTTCTAATGGTTGCAGGAGACCCGGAGGTTTCCCTTTCCTGGTTTTTGCGCTGAGGCAAACAGGGCAGGAACTAACGTATTGGGAAATGTCTTTGCGCATGCCCGGCCACCAGAATTGTCTTTGAACTAGGTGTAAAGTTTTCAGGTACCCATAATGTCCAGCAGTGGGAGCATCATGACAGCGCTGCAAGACTTCCAGCTTAAGGCTGTCCGGGACATAAAACTTGCTCCCAGCTAGCCAATCCCCCTGTGGGGATTGGGTTAGTTTGTTTCGCGGAGCTTTATCCCCCTCCTTCTCCACTTCAGTTTTAAGTTTCGATTTCCATTCTTGGTCGGCCGGGAGGGGCTGCTTAGCACGGCTGCGAGTAGTCACCACGCCCCCAAGTTGCTTAGGCGAGAAGACCGTGTCGACAGTCTCCGCCCGTTTACTCTTATGTTGGGGCATGCGCGACAGGGCGTCCGCCAAAAAGTTAGTTTTGCCCGGGAGATAATTGAGGGTGAAGTTGAACTTGGAAAAGAATTCCGCCCACCGCAATTGCTTGGCATTCAGTCTGCGTGGGCTTCGGAGGGCCTCCAAATTTTTATGATCTGTCCAGACCTCAAAAGGGTATCTCGCCCCCTCCAGCCAATGCCTCCAGTTTGTGAGAGCTGCTTTCACTGCAAAGGCCTCCTTCTCCCACACATTCCAATTCCTTTCTGCCTCTGAGAACTTTCTAGACAAGAATGCACAAGGCCGCAATTTCCCATCCTCCCCCTTCTGCAGCAAAACCCCCCCTATCGCCGTATCGCTGGCGTCGACCTGTACTATGAAGGGGGACTGTTCGTTGGGGTGGGAGAGGATGGGTTCCGTTACAAATTGCTTTTTAAGGCATTCGAAGGCCGTTTGGCAATCGGGGGTCCATTGTAGTTTAGCAGAGGGTTTTTTGGCTTGGTCCCCTTTATCTTTGGTTTTCAGCAATTCTGTTAAGGGGAGTGTGATTTGGGCGAAATTTGCTATGAAGTCTCTATAGAAGTTGGCAAAACCCAGGAAGGATTGCAGTTCTTTGCGGGTGGTGGGTGTTTGCCAATCCTGGATCGCCTGTATTTTGGCTGGATCCATTTTCAACCCCTCTTGTGAGATACAATACCCAAGGTAAGTGAGTTCGGTTTTATGGAATTCACATTTGGACAATTTGATGGGCAGTTTATTCTTCATCAAGGTGGCCAGGACCTTTTGTACCATTTGAACATGTTCTTCCTCGGTGTCAGAATAAATTAAAACATCATCAAGGTACACCACCACCCCTTTGTACAGAAATTCATGTAAAACTTCGTTTATCATGGACATGAATACAGACGGGGCTCCCGTCAATCCAAAAGGCATAACTAAGTATTCATATTGTCCGAGGTGCGTATTAAATGCGGTTTTCCACTCATCCCCTGCCTTGATACGAACGTGGAAGTAAGCATCTTTTAGATCTAATTTCGTAAAGATCTTACCTTGGGCCACGACGTTGAGAAGGTCTCGGATGAGCGGTATAGGATAGGCGTTGTTGGTGGACACTGCATTTAGTCCTCGGAAATCCGTGCACAGTCTGAGTCCCCCATCCTTCTTTTTCACGAAGAGAACTGGAGCGGCGTGGGAGCTAGAGGCTGGGCGGATGAACCCTCGTTGGAGGTTGGTGTCGATGAATTTCCGGAGCTCTTCACGTTCATGGAGACTCATGGGATAGAGTCGTCCTTTAGGCAATGAGGCTCCGGGTAAAATTTCCACCGCACAGTCCGTTCGTCGGTGCGGGGGTAGAGTATCAGCTTCCTCCTCCGAGAAAGCATTTAGAAAAGGCCAGTACGGTTCGGGTATTTGGTTGACTTCTTCTTGGGTGAGGAGGGCCTTTTCTTTGTAAGTTGGGTCTTCGCCCCAGTTTTGATTCCAACGGTGAATTTTACAGTTGGCATGATTGAAGGTAATACATCCTTGAGTCCAGTCTATGTAGGGATTGTGATCACATAGCCATTTGCTGCCTAGAATTAACGGGTACTTGGCAGTAGAGCTGATGACAAAGGACCTCTTTTCCCAATGTTGTCCCATGCCTGTGATCACCGGGATGGTTTCAGTCGTGACTGGATTCATGTTGGTACCATCCATTTGTTCAAAAATTACTGGATTTTGTAATTCCCGAGTTGGTAAGACCAGTCCATTGACTAGAGCTGGGGCTATGATGTCTCTTGAGCAACCCGAGTCAATAAGAGCTTGCACCCGAATGTGCATTTTTCTCTCTGGGTTGATTAGAGTCACTGGCATGAATAAAATGGACCCAGGTGGCCGGTTCCGTGCAGGGACGGGCTTGGGGCGGATCTGTCGTTTGGGCCCTTTTACGACAGATCCATCTCGTTTCCCGACTGGGGACTTTCTGGATTGACTTCTGCAGATGGGGAAGCGGGATCGTATTCCATAACTTCTTCCGCTTCCAGCCCTCTTTCTGAGGCTGGCCTTTGGGAAGCGCCGCGGCCTCTGTTTGCTCGTGGAGCTGGAGTCGGGCGTTGGAGCGTAGGGAACGGAGCAAGGGTTGGACGCCGTAATTGAAGCGGAGGTCTTTGCACAGGCCGGTAGGGGCATTGTGCTGCAAAGTGACCAGCCTGTCCGCATTGCAAACACAGCCCTTGTTGCCATCTAGCATCTCTCGCTCCACGGGTGGCGTAGCTAGCTCCCCGAGCTCCCTTCTGTAAGGTCAATGGTCTTCTTTGTCCCGTTTGTTGTTGTTGCTCAACCAAACGGACTTCTAAAATGCGATTCTCCACTTCGCAAACAAGTTGAATCCAACCTAACAGCGTAGGGGGATTGTCTTGCATGAGGGCTCTGTCCAAAAGTCTCGGATTAAGACCTTGTTTGAACAGAATAATTTTTGTGGACTCCTCACACCTGGGGCACTTGGCAGCCAATTGTCGGAATTTCGTGATATAGTCTCTCGCTGACATGCTGCCCTGCTTAATGGCCTGCAATTCTGTTCGGGCCCTGGTTTCCTCTAAGGGGTCTTCATATTGTGCTCTAATAGCATCTACCAACCCCTGGAGAGTATCGAGTTCTGGGGCCCCGATATTATATAGTCCTACGTACCAGTCCGCTGCTTTCCCTTGTAAGCGGGAGCCGAGATGTTCAATTTGGCTGGCCTCACTGCCGAAGAGGTGTCCCCACCGGTTGAAGAATTGCACGACTTGCACTAGAAAAAAGCCCAGTTTGGAGGGATCCCCATCAAAAGTGGCGTCCAGTTTCACCCAACCCATTGGGAGGTCTTGCCTCGGAGCCGGTGCTGGGTAGAAGTCCGCCGGAAGCATCAATGGCACTTGAGGTATGGGGGAACCCGGTTGTGCTGGCGGTGCTGGTTGCGCTGGCGGCGGCATCACCGGTTGAGCCGGGGGTAGCGGCCTCGGCTGGGCTGGCGGTGGTGCTCTCGGCTGGGCTGGTGGCGGCAGTCTGGGTCGGGCAGGCGGCTGCAATCTCGGTCTGGCTGGTGGCAATGCCGGAGGTGCTGGCCGTAGCGGTTGAGGTGCTGGCAGTTGAGGTCGGTGCGGCGGAGTAATGATCGGCCGCTGAGGGGTGGGTTGGTGGGGTCGTAGTGGTGTAGGCCCCATCGGTTGGTTAGGAGGTGGTCTTACGGGCTGTTCCAGTGGCAAACGTATCGGCTGCAGCGGCGGGGTTAGTTGTGGTCGAAGCGGAAGGGGCCGCAGCGGCGAAGGCCGAATGGGTGGAAGGCCGCGCGGGCTTGCCCCTCCAGGCGTTGTTGTTCTGGGAAGCATCGGCTGGCCTTTTGGCGCTGGTAGACCATCTCCCGGAGGTTGCCCGACGGGAACAGTTTCGCGCGGTTGACCAGGGGCTCCCTCCCCGGATGGAGCCGCGGGTGCTCCCGCTTGGTCCGGCCGGACCGTTATAGGGGAAGTATGGGGGGGTATCACCGGTGTATCACTTGGCTTTTCCTCCCCTTCCGTAGGCCTTTCAACGGGGGTCTCGTCTGGCGGCACATCCCCTCCCGTGATAGGAGGTTCGATGGGAGTCTCACCGGATGGCACAACCGGGTGATCCCTTCTCGGTGGAATTTCCCGCTGAGTGGGAAGTTCCTTGGGTTGTTCTCCCGATTCGCCAGGATAGGTGCCCCCCTCGCCGGTAGGTGACGACCGCTGCTGAACTTCCTCCATCGGATAGGAGATGACACTTTGAAGGGTAGCTATCTGTATCGCCATCTCTTCAGGAGACAGTCTTTCTCCTGCCCCCATTGAGGAAATTAAATGAATGGCGTGAGCCAAACTTTCTTCCATATCCATCAGCTTAGCTTCTAATTGTTGCATTCGACTTGGCCCTGGTTGTTCACTCAGGGAACCTTCATTCGCTGTACTCACCGGGGAGAAAGGGCCCCACGGAGGAGGGTCCCCTTGGACTATTCGCGACCTCGCGGCTAGAATTCCCTTGGCCATACCCGTCACGGCCGAGATGCTGGTATCTACCGCATAGGTGCGACCTTGTATCTGCTCCCAACTTTGTTCAGGGACTTCCGTTGGCTCTTTCCACGGAGCAAGTTCGGAATAATCCCAACTCAGGGCGCCACGGCGAGACGTGTCCCCCTCCATCTGCTCAAACGTCCTGTTCCAATATCGCCATGGTTGGCTGCTATCTAGTTCCGGGACGGTTTCTAGGCTTCGGCGCCCGTCCATCGAGACTCGTGGATGGAGTCCACCTGCCCGGCGCTCTCTGGTTTCTCGGGGTCTGGCTCCCCACTCCGACGGGGTGGGTACCGAGATCAAGGGGAGAGCGGTTGCTTTCGGCCTTGCCCCGAGGTTGCTTTCGGTCTCGTTCCGAGTACTGAAGTCGATGAGAGGCAGGGTAGAAGTGGAGGCTCCGGTTCCGTTCCCGGTTGCTCCCAGCTCCTGGGAGTCTTGGGTTTGCACCGGTTGATTGTCGGGAGACGCATACGGATCAAACAAAGGATCCCTGTCCGGGACAACCTTGGATTCCGCTGGGCCCGACTCAGACATGATTGGTAACAAAATGTCAGACTGTGGCTAGATAAGGTACTCTCTGCAAGATTCCCTTTAGAAGCAAGAATAAGTCCAATGTCTGGCAAAGGAAGCTTTATTGCAGAAAAGGTCCATTATAGTCCACTGTCCTGAATAGGAGACTCAGGATGGTACATGATCATTGTTACCAATGAAGAGCAAGCATAGGATACAGAGTAACAATACCCATCTGGAACAGCCTCCCCCCACAGTTCTCAAAACAACATCTTTCAGTCCTGGGAAGCTGCTCTCCTTCAAGGCCAATGCCTGGTGGAACGGTGTTAGACAAAACAGTCTCCTCTGGTGGGAATACTGCCTGGGAACTGGTGCACCTGAGGAGAAAATACTTAAACACTAAAAGCATTAGAAAATGGAGTCAGTATAGTTAAGATATATACTGGACCTGACAATGGGTAATGGATCAAATCCATGGAAGTTTCCCTGCCTTCAGTGGGCAAATGGTAAGCCTACATGTCAAGTCAAATTCCTATCCATATAGCTCAGAATAATTGACTGGCAGCACCTTTTTCAGGGTCTGGGGTAAAGTAAGTTCTTCCTGCTATCTGAGATTTCTTTTAATGGGAGATGCTGCAGAGAGGAGGCTGACATTGGGACCTTCTTCATACAAAACGTGCTCCATTACTAAACAGCAGCTCCTCCCCTGAAGTTGTTGATTTCAGTACAGCATAGCCAACCCCTATCTTAAGAGAAAGAAGCATACAATACTAGCACCACTGAAAAGAAAATTCAACCACTCCTTAATTAAAGCCTTCATCCCTCAGTTTAAGTACAATAAACATAATGTTTTTTGCACTGATTTTTCGTTCCACCATAAATATTTGTAGGGTATTGATATTCTTTTCCCCCATGTAACCTCGCCTCAGCAATATATTTATCCAAATAACTGGAAGGCATAATTTTCCCTTTTGTATGTATATTGTGAAATTACAGTATTAAAAAGGGTAATTTAAAGTGAGCACTTGGCAAATCCTAAAAGAGTTTCGGAACATGAGTGTGAAGAAATAGTTTGGACAGACTCCAAATCTGCAAACTAACTTAACAGTATTTATTTGATTTGTGAAAACCTCAAAGGACCACATCTCTCTTTCAGCCAATGGTTATCTGCAGATACGCAGAAGGAACTGTGAGAGACCAGGCATGAGCTGTCAAACTATTATTTCTAAGTTTCAATAACAACAACAACTAGCATAATCTTGTCATTATGATTATGATGGGGACAGAGAAATAGTCTGTGTATTGCAGTGAGATCCTTGGGGAGCAGATCCTATGCATCTCGGGGCACTTGAACTTACTACCCTACCCAGGGCCGGCGTGCCCATAGAGGCCAGGTAGGCAGTGGCCTCAGGCACGAGGGCTCTGGAGAGGCACTGGAGGAGGTGTCGGGGGCGGAGGTACACGCCGCGGAGCTGGTGTGACTGGCCTGCAGCTGCTGCAGCCTGCCAGCCCCGTGCTGCTGCCTCCGCTGCCCCCGCTGCAACATGCCCCCAGCCGGGCGCAGCAGCCACGAGCCACTGCTGGGGCGGCATGTGGAGCATGGAGCAGCCTCCACCTGCCACCCCAGCCATCCACCAGCGAATTCCCCCGGCTTGCGCTGCACGATGACATCATTGCGTGATGACATTATCGCACAGTCCATGGGGCGCACGTACTGTGCGAGCGCAGGAGGGGGGTTGCCACAGGTGCCAGAGATCCTGGCGCCGGCAGTGACCCTACCCTATGCAAAGGGCTGCCGAAAGCCACCACAGCCCGCCTGAAAAGATTCTATCTGGGAGCCCCTCTCACACTATCAAAGTGACTGCAATTTTCCCCACATTTTTCACCAATTGGCCTACCAAGCAGTGACACTGGCCAGGGGCTGCCAGCAAGAGGTCTTCTACTACAGCAGGGAGACCTGCCACTCCTGTTCACAAACCTAATGATGTTAGGATTACATTTATATAAATATGAGTAAATATGTACACCCCCCTTTCCTGGCAGCTGTGCCATGGCTTTAGCCAGGGGCCAAGCTTTGACTCCTCAGAAGGAGGAGGAGGCAGCACACCATCCTTGGCGTGCTGCCCCCTCCTCCGGGGACTTGGCCAGGGGGTGGAGACAGGTGCCATAAAAGGCAGTGCTGTCCCCTTGGCCAGGAGTTGCTCCGCATGATTATCCCACCCACCTCACCCTGTTTCAGTACAGGATTAGCCAGCTGCTGTTACAAAGCCAGGTAAAAAAAAAATCCCACTTTCCCCAAATTGACTAAGGAGGAGAAGAGGCTTTTAGCCTACCTTGTACTGCCAGCTGAGTTTTGAGATAATTGGCCTGGGTGGTGCTGGATAGGCTTGCCAGGAACAGGAGAAAGTTGGGAATTGGGAGAGGGCCAGTGAGCACCCCCTTGGCAATTCCCCATGGGTGGGGAAATGGGGTCTAACAGGAATGGATGGTATGCTTTATGGCTACCACCACCTGGGCAGACTGCCTCCAGGGAACCCCAGGTGCAAGTCCTTCTCTCATGCTGTACAGTTGAGGCTTTAGGAGCTTGAAGGAGGAGACCGTTTGCCTGGCCAGCTGGGTCGATGCCATTCCAAGAATGGCTCACACCTGGGGCAGTGGGCCTTGCCCCCACACAGATCAAGGCAGAGGTCCAGGGCTGACCTTGTGTCTTGACCTGTACTGCCAGTTGGTCTTTGCTGCATTTAATGGTTGATGTTGAGTTGTGGGTGAAGGGAGGGGATGGGTATTGCCCCCTGCTCCGCGCCTGATCCCAGCTGGGTAAAGGATGTGTGGACGTTGTCACCTGCTCTGCTCCTAGTTTAATAAAATTTTATTGGTGAGTGGAAAAACAAAAGAATTTTTTCCAAATTTAACACATATAATCCCATTTTTTCCCCTTACTCTGTCCCCCACCCTTTTCCTCCCCCCTCCCTATTGACTTCCAACAGCTTTCCAACCCTTAACCCTTCTTATTACTTAAATCTATTTCATTTATATTTTCCTACCAACTTTGAATCATAATATCTCTTACTCTAAGCACATTCTTATTCTTTTACATAAACTCTATCAAACATACTATCAATATAGTATATCTCATATCAATATAACATAACAATATAGTATAATATATAGCAGGGATCGCACTATCTCTTACTTTAAACTTATTCTATTTCTTTTCTTTTAGGCATATACTCCATCAAATACACTATCAATATAGTATATATTATAGTAATATATTATATATATATTGTATGCTATGCCACCAATGTAGCACAGCACACAACACCATCTAGCATAACCACATAATATGTTATAATGTAAAGTCTGATCCACTAACCCGTTATTTTATGTTATATATCATATATAGTATACCTCATTGAGATATCTATTTACCCCTTCTCATTATCTCATATATTCAATGTAAAATTCCCTTAAATATTATATTAGCTTAGATTATAACTACATTCCCCCTAAATGGTAAGATCCCTTCTCTCTTCTCATTGCGACATTGTTTTTTTTAAAATGTTCAAACTGCCACAGTTCTCCTTTTACATCCCACTTTTTTTTCCAAAAATTGTTTCAATTTCCCCCAATCAACAATATATTGTCCTAGGTCAAGATCTTTAAGTTTCCTTGTCATTTTATCCATTTCTGCCATGTAAAGCAATTTATAAATCCAGTCTTCTACAGTTGGTATTTCTTGTGTCTTCCATTTCTGCACATACAAAAGTCTTGCCGCTGCAGTCATGTAAAATAACAATGTTTTATACTGTGTTGGAACTGCCTCCATTCCCAAGTTCAGTAGCAACAATTCTGGGTTCTTGTTTATTTGTATTTGTAAAATCTCATTTATTGCTTCAATTATTTCTCCCCAGTACTATTTAGCAACTTCACATGTCCACCACATATGATAAAATGATCCTTCATGCTTTTTACATTTCCAGCATTTGTCTGACATATTAGTATTTCCTAGCACAATTTTCTTTGGTGTTAAATACCATCTGTAAATCATTTTGTACACATTCTCTTTAATGTTCGTACAAGTTGAAATCTTCACTGTATTTTTCCATAGGTACTCTCATGCCTCCATTATTATTTCTTTATGAAAGTTTATTGCCCACTTCACCATCTGGACTTTTACTGTTTCGTCCACCATAAGCCATTTTAAAAGTAATTTGTAAGAGCAGCTGAACCACAGACACCCTCCCTCAAATTCCCCCACCACCTACAGAGATGGCTGGCCAGCCAGTCCCATTGTTCCCTATGATGGGAACCAACTGCACAACAAAGAGTAAAACACGAACAACACAAAATAAAGTTTTTTAAAAATTATTTTCTCCCTTTCAAAGTACAAGTAGGCAAAGCATTATGACACATTACACCAGCAGTCCCCCACACAGAAAAATAACACAACTCACTTAACATCAGAGAATCACAAAAGCACAATTCCTGTCAAAAACACT
This sequence comes from Eublepharis macularius, assembly GCF_028583425.1. Classification (NCBI taxonomy): domain Eukaryota; kingdom Metazoa; phylum Chordata; class Lepidosauria; order Squamata; family Eublepharidae; genus Eublepharis; species Eublepharis macularius. The sequence goes on along the minus strand of NC_072795.1, from coordinate 131,936,706 downwards.
TTATTTCTTGAACAGCTTTACGTTGCAGGGGGGCACAGCAAAGGGCATTCCAGCATTCCACCTCACAAAAATAACACAACTCACTTCACATCAGAGAATCACCCAAACACAATTGCTGACAAAAACGGTGAAGTGGGTTGTATTATTTTGTGTAGTACACTGCTATCATGCCCTGTTGTGCCCCCCCTACTGTGTAAGATACTGTTGCCATGCCCTTTGGTGTGCCCCCCTGCTGTGTAACCTAAAGCTGTTCAAGAAATAAAGTGTTTTTGACAGGAATTGTGCTTTTGTGATTCTCTGATGTTAAGTGAGTTGTGTTATTTTTCTGTGTGGGGGACTGCTGGTGTAATGTGTCATAATGCTTTGCCTACTTGTACTTTGAAAGGGAGAAAATAATTTTTTAAAAACTTTCCCAGGGACAATCTGGCACTCAGAAGTGTGCCCACCATTGTGGCACCCATGGGCTGTGCAGAATTGCCCAGGGAAAGAGAGTTTAGAAGTTCCCAGCATAGGGAACAAAGGGAGAGGGCTGGCCTTTGCCAGCCTGTTCCTGGGGTTATGGGCGTGGGGCTGCTGGGGGTGGATTTGGGTCTGTGAGGGGCTAATGTGGGGATTTGGGTCTGTGTGTGGCAGCTGGGAGGGAATTGGGTTTGTGTGGGGCTGTAAGGGGTGGACTTTGGGGGCTGAGAGCACCTACTTGGGGAGGCCATGAAATGCCCCCCCAAGTGGGAGCAGGCTGAGCCTTGGTGGGGGGTGGGAGGAAAGGTGGGAGAAGGGCCCCTGAGGGTAGGGGGGCATTTTGCATGCAAAATGCCACCCCTGGCAAAGGAAGCCTTCCTCTTCATTTTTTCCCCATAGGAAAAAATGAATGACGATGAGCAGCAGCAACCTAAAGCTATGGCTTTTTTTTGGAGAGGATGGGGGCCTGGTTTGGGGGGCCATAACATGGCCCCCCAAAGTCCAATCGTTCTGAAACTTGGGGGGTTGTTAGAGGGGAGTTAGAGGAAGGCCCCCAACAATTTTGGGTTGATTCGGTGGGAAAATGCCTCCCCCAGGCTTCAGAGAAGCCTGAGGAGGCTTTTTCCCATTGAAAAAGCTAACCCGAATCAACCCGAATCAATCCGAATCGGTAAACCCGAATCGGCTGGGCTTCTCGATTCGGGTTTAGCAGATTCGGAAAACACGAATCAGGGTGCCTTTGCATACCCCTACTGCTGGGTAAAGGGTGGGCAGGCATTGCTACCTGCTCCAATCCATATCCCAGCTGGGTGAAGGTGGGGGATGGGCATTGCCATCTGCTTTGCTCCTGTTCCTTGCTGGGTGAAGGCGGGGGGTGGGGTGGGCATTGGCCTTTCTCTGCTCCTGATCCCAGCTGGGTAAAGATAGGGAGCAGCACTACCACTTGCTTCACTCCTGCATCACGTGACACCACTCCTAAGGAATACATAAGAATGATAAAGAATAACATAACATAAAGTGTGGATAGGTTCCTTGCCCCTGAGGAAGTCATTGACGAAAGCTGAGACAGCAAGCTGGCCCCAGTTTGGGCAGGGCGCAGATGGGCTTGGACTCCTTTCCCCCCTCCACGCTGCCTTCTACAGAGAGAATAAACAGATTCATTGAATTCACTTTTTCTTGTTACTACTTACCTGCTTTGTTGCATGTTCCATGGATCTTCTTGCTGACTGAGTTAGAAGAGATTTTAAGAATGTTTCTCTGAAGATATACATTTGCACAGTCGGTCGTATAGATTGCATTTTTGTATTTTTGTATGTCACGTGGATGCTATTTATTGATGTATATATATGTCTATTTTTCTATGTAATTTTGATGGAATTATATTTATTCTGGTTTCAAAAAATTTATAGCACTCTGTATAAGCACTTAGTCTGAATGTAAAAAAACAATGTACACTTAGAGGTGGATTCATTGTGTACTCCTGATTTGGTTTTCAGAGGGTTTGCTCCTGATCCCAGCTGGGTGAAGGTGGGGGATGGGCATTGCCATCTGCTCTCCTCCTGATCCCGGCTGGGTGAAGGTGGGGGATGGGCATTGCCACCTGGTCTCCCCCTCCTGTTTCTAGCTGGGTGAAGGCGTGGGATGGTCCTTGCCACCTGCTCCCCTTCTGATCCCACTGTACAGCAAAGCGAAAAGAGGACTCCTCCAAGTCTGGAAAGCTACCCAATGAACAAGAAAAACCTCGGAGGTACACTAAAGATAAATTGAATATTTTTTTAAAAAAATTGTGCAAAGTGCAAAGTGCCAAAACCTCCAGAGATGCAATTCACAATGAATTAATCCTTTTTTTTTGTTATTCTCTTGTAAATTACATTGGTTTCTGTGTGGAGTCTTTCCAGGAGACAATGTGGTTTAGTGGGGGGGGGGCATTGCCATCTGCTTGGCTCCTGGTCCCAGTTGGGTGAAGGTAAGGGGCAGGAATTACTACCTGCTCTGCACCTGATCCCGGCCTGGGCTTCCTGCCGTGGCATGCTCTCTGGAGGTCTGGCTGCCTCATCTGGGCTTCCCTCCACAGCAGTGCCCTCTGGTGGTGCACCAGGGTAGGAAGTGAGTTGTCTTGATACACTAAGCTTTTTATATAGTAGGATATATAACCTAGGTAGAGGCCTTCATCTATGGTCATTCTAATCAGTAACAAAATGTGTTTCACAAGATTTTTTGGTATAGGCTTATAATTTCCCCCAACAAAACTTGCAAGGAGAAACACCACCTCTTAGAGTAAATACACATTTACATGTACATATTTACATATGCACATTTACTCAGAAGTAATTTGCCCTGGAAGCTGCCACGTGCTGTCAGACCATTGACAGTGGATTTCAGGCTCATAACCTGCTCTTTGTTTCTTATATCAGATAGTTTTCCCCCTCCCACTCATCAATAGGGGTTCTGTAGGCAGTGCTGCCAAGAGCACTAAGGGGACAAAATTCTGGGAGCCCTGGTTACCCTGGGATTCCAAAGTACTGAGCAAGTCATGGAATCATAGAATCACAGGGTTAGAAGGGACATCTAGGGTCATCTAGTCCAACACCTTGCAAAATGTAGGAAATTCTCAAATATCTCCCCACCCACCCCCAGTGACCCCTGCTCCATGCCTAGAACATGTCAAAACACCTCCAGGATCCCTAACCATACTGGCCGGGAGAAAATTACTTCCTGACCCCAAAGTGGCAATCAGCATTACCCTGGGCATATAAGAAGGGGCCACAAGAACTAAGCACTGATGTAACCCTTCCTGCCCTCCCTCTCATGATCTGCCTAGGTTCGCAGAATAAGCAATGCTGGCAGATGGCCATCTAGCATCTGCTTAAAATCTTCGAAACAAGGAGAGCCCACCACCTCCTGAGGAAGCCTGTTCCACTGAGGGCCCGCTCTAACTGTCAGAAAGTTCTTCCTAATGTTTAGCTGAAAACTTTTTTGATTTAATTTCAAAGTCGTGTACTTTGTTGTCCCACAGAAACTGAAAATGAGAATTCGTTTGTTATCAATGCATCATGTTATTACAACATAATAATATGATTTGATTTATATACTGCCCTTATATACATTTGATTTATATACTACCCTTCAGGACAACTTAATGCCCACACAGAGTGGTTTACGAAGTATGTCATTATTATCCCCACAGTAATCACCCCGTGAGGTGGGTGGGGCTGAGAGAGCTCCAGAGAAATGTTTTGCTTTTCAGAAGACAAGATAAAGTCACTGCTGTAACTATTGCCTGGAATTGGAACTTCCATATATGGGTATATGGTCCAGGGCCCTGGAAGCGATCCTCCTTTGATATGCCGTGCTTTCTACTGGATCTTGAAACAGACTGTCCAGTTTCACCAAATATAGTTATGGAAGCAAGAAATGTGACTGATTTGAAAGAAAGAATATAAGGTGTTTTTGTTATTATTTTTAAGCTTTTTGTCCCCTTGGGGAAAAAAAGGTGGGGCTAATGTAAACTGAAATGAGGTAACTTTCTCTATTCTCATCCCCAGGCAAGAGAAATGAACGAATATGGCAAAGCTTGGATGCGTCTAATTGAGTAAATAGGGAACTTGGACTGAAGATCCATGTAATCCATCCTGACGTCCTTGGCTTCTGCGGAGACCTTTGAATAGGTAACTATGGATATCTATGTTTAATAGGCCTAGAATACTTTAGTAATTTAGATTTAAATTAGAGTAGGCAGGAGTGTGTGGACAGAGGCAATGGAATTTCTGTGTAACCAAGTAACTTTTATTCCTTTCTTATTTTCTTCCTATGCTTCTTAGTAGGCTTTTACTCTTTCTCTCAAAAAGCCACCTAATTAATTTCAGTCGAATTTGTGAAGTCTGTGGCTTCCTTATTTGTCCTACTGAGGCTATAAAAGGACCTCATTTTCCATTATTACACTCAAACCCTAAAAAACTTTCTATCATAGTGGTCACTTGCTCTTGTTTGCACCTGTTAATACCCCAAACATGCTGTTAATTGAAGGCCATTTTAGAGTTTATTGCATCGCCACTGCATGATCCCAGCCAATCAGGGATCATGTAGTGAACATTATGATGTCATGGCAATGCAGAGCAAGATTTGGTTGCCAGATGATGTCACTGAAAATAAATGAAGCCTCACATTGCCCTTCTGCTGAATGATGGAGCACATCTCTATTGCCAAACCAAGCAGGTAATGCTCTCTTTCTTGTCCCGCTGCACTGGCAGTTTCACTGCCTGCCTGTACAGCAGGATTTTCATTCTCGCCTCCCTCAAGCTGTGTGTAGTTACACAAGTCTAGTAATGCTGGAATGGGATCCACATTTGGTTTCAACTAGAAAACCATGCATGACTAGACAAGTCAAAGGAGTTTCGAACCAGTTGCTTAAAAAATGGAGGCAACTTTCTTTCATGACCTCAATAGCTTCAAGAATCTCTAGTGAACATTTTCACAGCTTTGTGAGGATCACCAGAAAACGGTGAATTTTTCATGAAAGACAAATTGGATTGGTTTAGTCTTGAATTGCAAATTCTGATCCTAGATCGTAATAATAAACTTGAACTTGAACTTGAATTGCATACTTTGCATGCAGAACCTCTTAGCTTCATTCCCTAGCATCTGATAAAAGGGATCTGAGATAGCTGCAGGTATTAGGAAAGGCCTTTCTTTGCCTGAGCCATTGAGCTAGATGGACCTTTTGCTGGGATTGATACTGGGCAGCTTCATACTTGTTCTATACTCGTTTTTATTGGAGCACACAAAAAAGAAAAATGTTTAATCCTCTTTCCTTTAGAACCCCAACTTTCATTTTTTAAAGTCAGTTTCTAGACCTCATGGCCGTGAAGATATTCTTCAAAGTGCATCAGAAATGTCTGATGTAATCTCAAAAGTCAAAGTAGTGGATCAGTATGATTTCTGGTGGTTTGAGTCAGAACTTCAGTGCACTACTTAACTCCAGCCCCTTCCCTATAACAAGCAAACCAGAAGAGACTGGGCAAAATTACCAAGTGGTATGAAGTCCTGCACTCAAGTCACAGCTGACTTATGGCAAACTCTGGGAGGGTTTTCATGGCAAGAGACTAACAGAGGTGATTTGCCATTACCTGCCTCTGCAACCCTGATCCTTGTTGGACGTCTCCCATCAAGGTTGACCCTGCTTAGCTTCTGAGATCTAATAAGATCAGGCTCACCTGGGCCATCCAGGTCAGGGCACCAAGTGGTATCCAATAAGATAAATGAAGCAACTTTCTCTAATTTGCATCATTTATACATATTGCAGAATGCAGCTCTTCTCGATTTTTGTTTTTTAAGGTTCATGGTGAACATAGGCTTCCTTATAGGTCATAGCACAACTGGGAGGTTGCATTTCTTTAACAAAGTACTTATAGACATTTTAAAATCCTTTTAAGACATCGCAAAATGCTACAATTTGGGTAAAGACACCAAAGGCTGGAAGCAGGCTGTTTATGAAGAACTGATAATGGCATATGGTATCTTCGGTTTCTAGGTCATTGGTTCAAATTCCTCCCTATTAGTCAGGAGGCTATCTGCTGGTTGCTGCTACCATTTGATCTGTACCTATTCCCTGTCATTTATCAGCAGGGAGAGCCTCTAATGAACTGGCAGTGCAGCCCCCAGCTGCAAAACACTTGTCTTCTGTGTCTGGAAACAGATGCCTGCTCAGAATGAGAATGGGATTGCTGCAAGCTGTAGGGAACAGAGGCCCCCCTCTCAGCTGGGACCATTTTATTCTGACCTTTTGGGGGAAACATTTTGAACACCTTGAGGGGGAAAATAGAAAAATTATGTGCAGTCATTGGAGTATTCATCTTGCAAGGCCTTGGAAGATTCCCCTTTATTCCAGAGCGTTTGATCACAGGCGCACACTCAATGGCCATTTCTTATCACTGAATTTGTCTGTTAAAGATATTTCTGATAGGAAAGAGTGCTAATGCCCTCCTTAGATTCTTTAGAAGAGAAGGTGTGGGTTTTATACCTGCAGCCCTGAAACTATTCCAAAAAAAAATCATTAGTACGACTCTTATATGGATCACAAATGGGACTAACTGCGAATCAGCACCGGATCCAGGGTTGCCCACGCCTGGGGCAACCCTTGGCTGACTGCCTCATGCACGCGCGCAGCGTGCACATGCTCCCCGCACTGTGTGATGACATCACTTTGGTGACGTCATCACGCAGGCTGGACGGAAGCAGCATGCGGGGCTGAGAAGCCACCCACCCCATTCGCCTCCCCGCAGGACAGGGGGCAGCCAGCTTGCCCCGCAGGACAGGGGGCAGCCGGCTTGCCACGCACCCCCTGCCCTCCAGGGCAGGCAAAAGCAGTGCGGGAGGCTGCGAGGCCGCCCACACCATTTCCCTACCTGCAGGTGAATGGTGCAGGTGGCCTCGCAGCCGCCTGCGCTGCTTTCGCCTGCCCTGCAGGAGAGGACAGGGGGGCGGCTTGCCATACACCCCCTGTCCTCCAGGGCAGGCAAAAGCAGCGCGGGGGGGCTGTGAGGCTGCCCGTGCTACCACCTGCGCTCTCCGGCAGCTGGGAGCTGCTCCCAGCAACCCCTCCCTGGCGGCGCCGGGGGCAGACTACCCCCCTGCCCCCCCTAGATCTGGCCCTGCTGCTAATGTTAAGATCTTAGAAATGGTCCCATCTAAATTTCTCAGATCTCTATTCAATGCACCTAGATGTACTCCTAATGCCATTCTTGGGCAAGAAGCTGGTTTGCCCAGAGTCTAATTAAAAATCTGGGAACATGTCATCTATTATTGGCTAAGAATTCATTTTCAGTCAAAGGGCTTATTGTTGTTAGCTTCTGACCCTTATCCTACATGGTCCTCTAAGATAGCTGATAAAATTAAACTGATTAGCTTGGACCTCGTAGCCCTGTTTGATATGGGACTCAACAAAGCAAAAGCTTTAATCGCCCTAAAATTAATTAATATAGAGTCCCAAAATGATGAGGCAATACCTCTGAGTTATAAGAGTTTTTTAAAAAAGACTGAGTCACACCATATCCCCATATCTTTTGGATATTACTAACAAAAGATGTAGATGGGCCTTCTCTAGAGCACGATGCATTCCCCTCTGCAGTTTTGTATGGGAGATTCTCTCACTTGCCTTTGCAGCAGCGTGGTTGTCCCAGTTCAAATAAAGTGGTCGAAAATATCACACACATTCTTTTGCACTGCAAATTCTATCAAGAAGAAAGAATACAATTAATTATTCCACTACTCTATAGATTTAAACCATTACAGTATTATATGGATTTTAGTCATGAAACCCTTCGGGTATATCTTTTAGAGGATAGCCACAGAACTGTATCTTATGCAGTTGCAAAATTCTGTGTGATAGCACTCAGAAAGTGGAATCACTTGATGAAGGAAACGTCAATTGCTGGGAAGTGAATTAATGGAGTGAGTTTTACTGTTAGATATATATATATAATTTTATCATTTATGTATTTCTCCATTTTAAGTATTTAAAAACTTCTCTTTTTTATCTGTACTTAACTTTGCTGGTCTTGGGAGCGTAATAAACCATTGATTGATTGATTGATTGATTGATTGATTGATTGATTGATTGATTGATTGATTGATTGATTGATTGATTGATTGATTGATTGATTGATTGATTTTTTCTGATAGAAAAACAATGTATATACTCCAGATGACATTAAACGGCATTAGATCTGGCTAGAACTCGGTACACAAAATGGCAGGTCAATTGCCTCCAGATACAATGCCTATTTCTGTGGGCCATCTACTGTAAAAGAACTAAGGACCTCAGCGAAGTTGAAATGAATTTGTTCCCTAAATTTCTCTTCTGTACATTTTGATCTTGACATCCCCCTCCATTTATTGCTGAATTCTGTGCACAGATCTGAACAAGCGCCGTTCCACTTTTACAGCTGCATTAATGATGAGAACAGGGCCCTACATAGCCTTTTGAAAGAGGGAACTGCAGTTTGGCTATGGATTTTTGTTTCAAAAAAATGCTAATCCAAATGCAGTACTTTTTTTTGTTCTGTAAAAAAACTACAAGACGGCATGGCATGGTACATGTTTTGAAATCAGTACTGCAATAATAAATTTTACGGATTTTCCAAGGTTGAGAGCAAATTAACAAATCAGCTGCAGCGGCAATGAATACTTAGGTGATTAGTCAGAGCAATTTGGATGACTGTACAAATAAAACAACTCACAGTGACTTGCTGTGTTTTTGCTGACTCAAAAGACTTCTCTATTTACACATTAGATGTTATAAAGATTGCAACCAACAGCTGAGAGAAACCTGTACATCACACAGTCCATGAAGTGCTCATGGTCATTGCTTCCTCTTTGGCTTCATAATGTTCTTCTTTAGACATTCTCCTATGGTGCCAAGCAGATGGCACCAATCAACCATAAAAACAAGCAAACCAGCAGGTTTTATATATCATCTGCCATTTTGCACGGACAGAGCAACATGCAACTATATATAAAATTAATAACCAAGCCTGTTGTGGGAAAAAATACAACAGGCTCTAGAAAGTGGAGGGCGGAGAGGTGGGCATTACCTCTTCCTCTGTGACTGACCCCGGCCAGGTGAAGGCAGGGGGCAGACATTGCCACCTGCTCTGCTTCTGATCCCAGCTGGGTGAAGGGGGTGGTGGTGGTATTGCCACCTGCTCCATGCCTGATTCCATCCAGATGAGTATTGCTGCCTGCTCCGTGTCTGATCCCAGCTGAGTGAAGGGGGAGTGGGCATTGATGCTTTCTCTGAGCCTGATTCTGGCAGGTTGAAGGGGGAGCGGGCATTGCCACCTGTTCCAGTTCTGATCCTGGCTCAGCAAAGGGGGGGACGGCATTGTCACCTGCTTGGCTCCTGATCCCAAGGAGACTAAATCCCAGCTTCTGCTCGGCTCCTGATCCCAGCTGGGTGAAGACGGTGGGCAGGCATTGCCACCTTCTCGATGCCTGATCCCAGCCTGGGCTTCCCAGTACAGCTCACTCTCTTGAGGGATGGGCTGCCTTGCCTGGGCTTCGCTCCATGGCAGTGCCCTCTAGAGGCACACCAGGGTAGGAAGTGAGTCATCTGGAATGTTTAGCCTTTTATATAGTAGGATGAGCTGAAAATACCACACAGAAATCACTGATTTGCCTTGTTATAGCAACTTTTGGAAGAATGGAACCAATTCGGGAAATGAAACTGTAACGACTCCTCCCCCTGCTGAGAAGTTTGTGTGTTTTGTTTTGGTTCCTACTACACACAAGCCGTGCAGGCAGGGCAGGCAGGGCAGGCAGTGGTGGGCCATCCAGCAGCATCTTCTTTTCTTTAACGGCAAGTCTGTCTGAACTCTTTATGCAACAAACTAGATGCAAAGGGGAGAGGCTAAGCGATAGCATTAACTCCATTGGCTAAAAGGGGATGTGAGTGGCACACATGAGTGCATTTTTTCTTCAGTGCTTCCTGGACATTGGCACTGAGTGGCTCATAGGAATGAAATCGCAAAAGGGTTGCTTTGCTCCGGGGAGGGGAGCAGCAGAGAATACAGTGCCGTTAGCACCAGCATCCCCATCGCCATCGTCATCCCTTTCTGTGTTTTTTATGCACAATGCAAGGAAAGGCTAGCAACATTCACATTGGGGGTGCACATATAGGTTTAAGGAGCGAGGGGGCTCTTTCCATCTTGAGCCCTTGGCTGCCACAAAAGCTGATGTTATGCAGAGTAGGGTGAAAATGGGAAAGAAAAAACAGTTATTAAACGAGAGACACACTGACAAATTCCCAGGCATGTGAAGCTAGTTCCTGCTGACTCTGCTTTGCCCGTAAGTTTCCCATCATTATGTGTGCTCATCACCAACACTTGCCTTCTTTGTGGTCCGTTGTTGTGTGAATTTTAATGTGCTTGAGGAGAAGCTCATTGGAAAGCCAGTTAGGTGTAGTGGTTAAGAGTGATGGGACTCTTATCTGGAGAACGGGTTTGATTCCCCACTTCTCCGCTTGAAGCCAGCTGAGTTACCTTGGGTCAGTCACAGCTCTTTCAGAGCTCTCTCAGCCCCACCCACCTCATGGTGTGATTGTCGTGAGGATAATACTACCACACTTCGTAAACCACTCTGAGTGGGTGTTAAGTTGTCCTGAAGGGCAGTATATAAATTGAATGTTGTTATTATTATTTACAGGGTTTGAAGTGATACCGTTTTAGGTTAAGTGTAAATAGAGCCTCATTTCCCCAAATTCCTTCTTTGAAGAGAAAACTGTGTGTGTGTATGTGTGTATGTGCTCACTGGGCAGCTGCCCAACACTTACCTTAACATGTACCTTTCCCAAGCATTCCTTGGGAGCCATAAACACGGAACTCCATTGTTGCATGCCCTTAATCTGGGTGGGCTGATGGTTTAGAGGGAGAACTGTGTTCTGTGTGATTTTGGTGCCCTTAACTCCCAGGGTCTTGTTTCTCCACCCCTCTCAAAAACAAGATCATGTGCCTGCGCATGTGTAGCCGATTCACACCGAATGGGTCAAAGTTCATGAAGATCCATTCCATTCCCGATCCATTCCAAGCCAGCACTGGCCCACCTGGAATGGAACCCTCCAAAACCAAAAGTGAAACAGAAATTTGCTCAATGCGCACCTGGTACACACCCAGAAAATGCACCTAATGTGTATAGTTTATTCTCTTGGTATGTGAAGTAGGAGTACAAAAAGTAGAATGACTGAAATTGACTTCATATCCTTTTCAAGAAGGAATGCCAGGAGCTGAATTTAATATCTTTTGTATGTGTTGTGCCACTGGGCACTAAAGGAACAGAGCCCGTCCCTGGCTAGATGCTGCAATGTAACAGATGGGAAAGCCCTCCTCACCTTTTCCTCTTGCCAAAGTAATACATTTAAAAAAATATTTTTAGTGGTATGCACAGATGCTGGGTCCTGTGGAGACTGGTGGGGAAGACTTGTTTTAAGCTATCCACAGTAGCTTAGGGTTTTTATGGGGCAGAGGGATTCCTTTTTCTGAAAATTCACTTGTTTACATTGTCACAAAATGGGGTACAGGGCCAAGCAGGTTTGCCACAGACAGGACATCCCTTCCAGGGACCTCTCTCTCCCCACACACTCCTCCACTCCTTCCTACCTCCTTCAGGAATAGGCAAGGGCTTTAACTGGCTCTCACCACTCAAGTTTTAGAGCTGGTTCTACAGCTGGTTCTAGAGCCAGTTTGATGTAGTGGTTAAGAGCGGCAGGACTCTAATCTAGAGAACTGAGTTTGATTCCCCACTCCTCCACCTGAAGCCAGCTTGGGTCAGTCACAGCTTCTCAGAGCTCTCTCAGCCCCACCCACCTCACAGGGTGATTGTTGTGGGGATAATAACAACATACTTTGTAAACTTCTCTGACTGGGTGTTAAGTTGTCCTGAAGGGCGGGATATAAATCAAATGTTGTTGTTGTTGCTGCTGCTGTTGTTATTTACAAGGGTTGCTCCCAGAACCCTTTAGTCAGGGTGGGTCCTAATGTATGGAGAAATTTGAGGTGTGAAGAACCCAGGCAGAATGAACAAAAAATGGTTTATTAAACAAATATTATAGCAAGTAAATAAATAGGAAAAATGTGGACAGACTCCCAGGGGGTTGCACCCTTAACTGCTGATCCATTAGCAATCAGCAGAAGGTGGCAAGTCTCTAGAGTTTGCCCACCACTGGCAGGCACCTCAGGAGCACACATGGCGCACACTCCCAAGGGATGTGACAACCTCACTTCTGGAAGTGATGTCATCTCACCCGCCGTGGGAATGCTCCCATGCTTGCTTTGGAGCTGGTTTTGTCTCCAAACAGGCCAAATCAGCCCTGCACAGAGCACAGGAGTGCTCCCGCAGCCAGTGCAATGACATCACTTCCAGGTGTGATGTCATTGTGCAGGAGCCACAGAGGAATATGCTGCTGGCATGCGCTATGTACCAGGTTCCCCCCCCCCCCACTCCTGCCAGCAAGGAGGGTATGGGGACCTGTTAACACTAGAGGCAGTATGAAGACATGAGAAAACTCACAATGGAAGAAGCTGACCAGGAAACAGCCAAACTCCCTAATGTGACTGCCTTGTTTGGTTCCTATTCCTGTCTCAAGATCTGATCCAAGTAGACCAGTCCCACCCCTCTGTGGCTTGAGGGCTGAACTCCCTCCAAAAGCAGCCTCACTGCTGTACTGCTTGAGGAAGTGAACAGACTTCCATTCTCCCCGTGCAGGGCCTTACATGCTGTCTCTCTGCCTCCTTTACATGGACTAGTGCCTGTTCTCCCTCCAATGTTTCCCCAGTCCAATCTTGAAGCTTGGAAGGCGCTTGGGAAATGTAGGCCTATTGCAAATTTACACAAGGCCATAGGCCTTTGTAGAGGTGCGGCTTCATTGAGGCTTATAGGCTGCTCCATCTTCAGCCTTAGGCCCGGAATAATGACGTATATATAGCCATTAATCCTGCCCCCTACCTTTTAAAAGAGGGATTTCTCTTTCATTTTTCTATGGAGAGAAACCAATGCATCCTTTTGTAACTTGTGGCAGTTGCTTTGTGTTATACACCACAGAGTGATACTGTAGCAGGAGAATAGGAAGGTGATTGGAGTAATTTAGGATGAGGTGATTATTACTTGGTAGGAAGGGTTTTATAAGTACGTCTTATAGCTGCTTACAGCCAAACTATATGTTGTGGATTTTGGTAAGTTCTGTTCCTTGGACCCGATTTAATTTTCCCGCAGTCAAACAGCAGCTGAAAAGAAGCTCACAGACGCACAGCGGGCTGAGGTGTCACCAAGGGCGAGGCTCAGGTAGAGGCGTGGCCGGATGGGAAAGAGGAGTAATGTCAGGAGGCCTCTTCTGCAGTGGGCGCAGCGTAGTTGGTGCCAATCCAGAGATGCTTGTACAGGAGCAGGATGCTTTCCTGCCCACCCACCGCTCAACCGGGGTGGCTGTGGGCCTGTCACAATTCTAAGGGTTTGGTGGTTTTGAAGCATTGGGCCAGATCCTTAAGGGGTGAGTGCAGCAGTTGGCCAGCTCACCCCTGAAGAAAAGGGAGGCAAGGGCTGACCAGACTGGCTGGTGGCAGAACACAGCTTGCCGTCCCATTGGGCTGGAGTGGTATGCCAGCATTGGACTGGAGCTGGGCTTTTATTCTAGGAAAAGAGGTGGTGGAACTCAGTGGGTTGCCAGCACTGGGGGCAACTCTTGGCAGGAGGTGGCGCTCCTGGAACCACATGTGCACGCGCAAAGTGCTCGCACGCTTCCAAGACCAATGACGTCACTTTGGGTCAGCTGGAACAAAGGGGGAGTTTTAAAAAGTTTAAATCACCCTCGACAAAAATGGTCACATGGCAGGTGGCCACGCTCACTGATCTACAGACAGAGGGGAATTTAGATTGCCCCCCGTGCTGCTCCAGCGGCATGAAGGGCGATCTAAACTCCCTTCTGTCTGGAGATCAGGGGGCAGGGCCGCCAGCCATGTGACCATTTTCAAGAGGTTCCGGAACTCCGTTCCAGCTGAAAAAAAGCCCTGGGCTGGAGTGTTATGCATCAAACAGAATGGGGCCTTTCAGTGTCAGCTGAGGATCCATTGCCTATATGCCTGGCCAATGATCCAATCTGCTGTAATCAATACAGTTGTGGCCATTCCAACCAAAGCAGAGGTGTCTGCGTATCTGTCACAGCTGCTGGTGCCCAGGGTAGCTGTCTGTAGGCCGCCACCACTCTGGTACAGGTTTCCGAAAGAAGGGCCCAGAGCACCTCACTAACACCTTTTGTTGATTCTTTCCCAGTAGGTTTGATTTAGTACATGACCAAATGAGGCATGAGGACCCAGGCAGAATAATAAAGAACTGTATTTAAAAGGTTTATTAATAACTGGTTCTTAAACTTGGTAGATTAAAGAAAATAGTAAAGGTTGGTGAACAAACAAAAATAAAATACCCTAACACGTCTAACTAGACTGCTCTTAACTGTCCTCTGGTTACTGGCTTCCAACTGTCTCGCCCCTTCTGGATGAGGGAACACTCCGTCTGCAGCAGCCTCTCCTCAGCTGCGCTCCCTAGAAGTGAACACCCTCCCCCTGTGATGAGGCCTTTTATCTCTTCTCTCAGGAACCATCTCCCTCCTTTCCTATTGGTGCAATTTCCCCCTCAGAATCCCCTCTTACCCAATCACAGGGGCCAAAGGGAACCTGGGAAATGTAGGCCTTGCAGTAACTTGAGTGCAGGCTTCCCCAGAGCCACTAGGCCTCACTAGGCCGAAGCTCATAACAGTATCATTTGCTGGAATCCAGCTGGAACATAGCACATAGGTAGCAGAGCGATTTGTAAATCCACAGAGGCCTTATTTGGCTCAGGATGACAACACAGAAGAGAAGGGGCTCTTGCCTTACTTCCCTGTGCTGTTTTCCTGAGCTGAAATGCCCCCAGGGGTGAGTAGTTTGCCGTACTTTGGAGTTGTAGATGCACAGAATATGCATGTGCAGCTTCAAAGTGTTGCAATGTACTCCCTCCCCGGGGGGGGGGTGGCATTTCAACTTGGCAAAATACCATATGGAAAGAGAGCTGGGTCTCGAGAACTTGATCCCATCTTGCCAAAATTCTTAACATATAGTTTGGCTCTTACACAAAAAGCGTTTACTACAAAGCTCTATCCAAAACCCACCAAGCTCTGTCTCTGGTCCCAATACAGCACCCAAAATGCATCTCTTAAACTAGCAATCCTCCTATCGAGACATCCTAAAATAGGCCTTTTAAAAGCATGAATAAAAATTACTAGCTTTGAAAATTTTGAAATGCAGAAATCAAAAATTATTAATCTTTTTAAAAAAAATATTTTAAAAAATTTTCTAAACAACAAAGGCGATACAGGAAAAAATGATAAGGAAAAACAGAAATATTCCTTACACTGAGGGAAAATTAAAATACCCTTGACACAGATTATCTAGAGAACAATCACTATACATCATTTGAATATTATGTTCAAGCCCACAACAACCGTTATCAGAGACATTTTCTCTCTCTTCCACTATGTCTCGCTATTAAACCAAAGATATCATTGTAAAGTATTTAACAATATTTACCGCTATACCCCTTCCACCTCCAAATCAATAGCTCCAAACACACCATGATCTATACATTTCATTACTATACTACAATGCACCAAACTATACTAATGATACTAAACTAATCAAGTTAAATAATATATGTTTCCATTTTGGAAAATCTTAGGCTCATAATAAATAATATTTCAATAACCTTTATCAATCTGAGCTCCTATTCACATTTATTTTAAAGAGAGAGAGAGAAAATGATTAATCAAGAGATGTTATTTTCAGCTTTAACAATGAAACTTGCTTGGAATATTCTAAACGTCCCTATGAGGTGACTGCTTCTAAAATCAAACAGCTTTTTGGGAATCCAATTTCCTAGCAGCAGAATGTCCAAGTGAGATGCAAAAACTGCAGATTAAGCATCAATAAATGGTATTTAGTTTTGGGTTGTGAGTTTTACTGCCGGGTCCTCTGTATATTGATGGCATCAGGACAGACTGAGTTAGCTGGCACCAGACTAGATAGAATTATAGCTTTAATCGGTTTAATCAGCAGATTCTTCAGCTAAAACTTCAATTATTTAAAACAATGCCACTCCACATAGAGTTGAACCCTTCTACATTCATTGAAGTCAATGGGCTTAGAAGCGTGTAACTCAGTTTAGGATGGGACTGTAATAGGCTGGAAGTAATTTTAAATTGGAAAGGCACATTTTTATGCCTGCAAATCTGACTCGAGGTCACTTTTGTTTGTTTGTGGGGGTGTGGAGGGAGTTGATTTTGGTACTGGTGTGTAACTTGTAATTGGAAACGAAGAAGAAGGCCTTTCCTAATCTTTCTCCGTTCTCCTAATCTTTCTCCATTCTAATGGTAGAATTCATGGCAGTTTTTTCATTACATTTTAACTTCTCTCACCCCTTTTTTCAGTGTCTGAAAATCAGGGTTGTTAAGTGGAAACCTCTTAATTTCTCTTTGCCAAATTTCTCCTGAAACCCAGCAATGCTTTTCTGTTCCTCTTTTTAGGAATTTGAATCAGTTTTGAATCAAACCCTCTTTCAAGAAAAAGAAGATTTGATTTAGGCGTTTAAAGAAGTAATGTATTTAGTTGAAAAATTAAGAACAAGATGAGACATTAAAGAAACAATTAAACACAAGCCAAGATTAGTCTGAACATATCCTTGCTGTATTAGATTGCTTTTTACCCTTGGTATATTACAGTGGCACAAAAACAGGCAGAAGTCCACAGGTGAGGAAAGCTGCACTATTACGTGGTTAAAAAACTCAAAGATACATTAATGAGAAACCAAAGTGATTCTTCTTTTGAAAGAAGAAAAGAGAGTAAGAGGAACCAATTGCTAAATCTTAAAGAGAAAATTTTGGAAAAAGAAATCTCCCCCCTCCCGTCGTAATAACCCTACAGTGAAAAGACTCCTGTACTGAGGTTTCAGTCATATGCAAATGTAATGAAATTTACTTGATTAATTCATCACAGAAGCATTTAAAAAGTGGGTGATTACTCAACTACCAATTCTTCAGTCTCAAGGCAGCCCTGCTTCATGATATCTATGCTCCATTTTCCTGGTTCCAAAAAGCAAATGTGCCCAACATTATATAAAAGCTGTCAGAGGATTAAAAATCAGAGGAATTTATGAAGCCAGAGATACAGAGGCCGTTTTCACAACCTGCTTCCGTAATGTTGCGAAACGTCGCACAAAAAACGCAGAAGATCTTCTCGTGAGAGTTTTGCGCTATGTCGCACAAAACGTTCGCAAGAAGACGCTATCTTCCGTGTTTTTTGCACGACGTTTCACAACGTCACGGAAGCAGGTTAGTAGTGTGAAAACGGCCTGGGCTATCTGTCTGTTTAAGCTTGTGCTACTTTCCTCTGCGAATTAGCAGCTTTCCAAGATTTCATCTTGGTCTTTCTCAAACCTGCTTCCTTGGATGGTTTGAACCGGAGCTGTTAGGGGTCAGTCTCAAGAAGATTTTTCTCCATGCAGTAGTTCATAGAATCATAGAATTGGAAGGGGCCATACAGACCATCTAGTCCAACCCCCTGCCCAGTGCAGGATCAGCCTAAAGCATCTCTGACAAATAATCATCCAGCCTCTTCTTGAAAACTGCCAGTGAGGGGGAGCTCACCACCTCCCTAGGCAGCTGATTCCACTTTTGAACTACTCTGACCGTGAAAAAGTTTTTCCTAATATCCAGCCGGTACCTTTCTGCATGTAATTTAAGCCCATTGCTTCGGGTCCTACCCTCTGCTGCCAACTGGAACAGCTCCTTGCCCTCCTCCAAATGACAGCCTTTCAAATATTTAAAGAGAGCAATCATGTCCCCCCTCAATCTCCTCTTCTCCAAACTAAACATTCCCAAGGCCTTCAGCCTTTCCTCGTAGGGCTCAGTCTCCAGACCCCTGTTCATCCTCGTCGCTCTCCTCTGCACCCTCTCAATTTTGTCCACATCCTTTTTGAAGTGAGGCTTCCAAAACTACACACAATACTCCAGGTGTGGCCTGACCAAGGCACTATAGAGAGGGGCTATGACCTCCTGCGATTTTGACGCTATGGCCCCTTTGATACAACCCAAGATTGAATTAGCCTTTTTGCCACCACATCACACTGACTGCTCATATTTAGTTTACAGTCCACTTTTACCCCAAGATCCCCTTCACATATACTACTGCCCAGAAGTGTATCCCCCATCCATTATTTGTGCTTCCCAAATTTGTGCTCTGCTGTCGGACAAATCAGTTTTGCCTTTAGAAAATGCTGCTATTGCCAATAAGCAACTTGGATCAGTAATCTGCTAAACATGATTCTGACACAATTTCTGTTTTGCAATATCTTCAAAAGAGAATGAGATAAATTGCCACTCAACACATTCCAACATGGTTTTCTTTGCTGGTATTAGCAATGAATGAACTCTGCCCCCCACCCCTCTCTAGATATGGCCAGATAATAGCTGCGTGTCATATCAGTTCTCATTTGGAATCTTTGCTACAGAAAAATCCAACTACTGTAATTGGAATAAATTACTGAACTAACCTGTGTCAATATAACACAACCTCCTCCACCTCTGGTAAGGCTTTCCCTTCCAAGAATCTTGTGCTAGATAATGTGAAGTGGTGAGAGGCTATATTAGGATCCAATTCAGGTCTTAATCCATTTTTACCCTCAGTGTTGCAGATCCTAGAAAAAAGCAAGAGTCCAGTAGCACCTACAAGACTAATCAAATTTGTGGTAGGGTATGAGTTTCCTGATGAAATGAGTTGTGGCTCATGAAAGCTCATACCCTACCACAAATTTGGTTAGTCTTACAGCTGCTGCTGGACTCTTGCTCTTTTCTACTGCGACAGACAGACTAACATGGCTATTGATCTTGTTGTAGATCCCGTTTGTGTTTATCCTTTCTGTGATCAAGTTTAAGAATGTTCCAGTGGAGGGATGCAGTTGTAGAGCAATCTCATCTGACCAATTTTACCATCTCATTTTAAATCAAGGGGGGAGGGCATGATCTTTTCTGAACAGCAACGCTTTCCATCAGAAGCCCCCTTAGAATCATAAGGTTGGAAGGGACCTCTACGATCATCTAGTCCAACCCCCTGCACGATGCAGGAAATTCACAACTACCTCCCCCCACACCCCTGCAGTGCCCCCTGATCCATGCCCAGAAGATGGCAAAACACCTCCAGGATCTCTAGCTAAACTAGCCTGTGGAAAATTGCTACCTGACCCCAAGGTAGTGATCAGCATTGCCCCCCTAGTCGGAATGAGAGACAGATACAAAGTTTTGGGTTCTAAAACGGGCCGCTTTATTAAACCAACAACAGTAAACATCAACTACGGCAAGGGCCTAACTAGAAGTACAGGTCAGGCCCTGGGGTCACTCTTGGACCCCGCCCTGACCTGTCTGGGCAAGCTCCGGCTGCCCCGGGTGCGAGCCATCCACTGGGACCCGGCCTGGCTAGACGGAGTGGTTCACCCCTGTAAAGCTCCCCCACCCAGCCGTACTGCAGCAGGGGGAGACTGGCTTGTCCAGAGGTTCCCCACTCAGGGCGTCTGACCTCGCAGCTGGGCTGTACGGCAGCCAGCCGCTCCTGACAGACCCCAATTCCCCACCAATGGGGAGGTGCCAAGGGAGCTCACCAGCCCGCTACAGAATTTTCCCTAACTGAACTCCTGCTCCCTGGGACTATAACTCAGACCCACCAAACCAATTAACCCTGCCCGTCTCACAGTACGAAGTAGGTGAAAAAACTCCCATCCCACGGCCAATTAGGGATGGAAAGATAAAAAAAATTCCTACCTGGCCCCATAAAGGCAACCGGCTAGTCCTGTACTGCAATAGGGTGAGGAGGGTGGGCTGAGCACGAGGCGCAACTGAAGACCTGGGATCGGAGCAGCAAGCAAACGCTGCGAGACTCCACCCCCAGAAGCTGACCCACAAACGGATAGCTAGCCGTCTGCCTCCATCCTTCCAGGGCCGCAAAAGGCTGCCCCCCAGCCTAAGTGGCTTGAGCCACTGACTGGGAGGGCAGAATTACCCTGGGCATGTAAGAAGGGTCCAAAGAACTGAGCACTGATGGAACCATTCTGCTCTCCTCCTCATGATCTGCCCAGCTTCACAGGATCAGCATTGCTGTCAGATAGCCATCTAGCCTCTGCTTAAAAACCTCCAAAGAAGGAGAGCCCACCACCTCCCGAGGAAGCCTCTTCCACTGAGGGACCGCTCTAACTGTCAGGAAGTTCTTCCTGATGTTCAGCCGAAAACTCTTCTGATTTAATTTCAAGCCATTGGTTCTTGTTCGACCTTTTAGGGCAGCAGAAAACAGCTCCGTGCCATCCTCTATATGACAGCCCTTCAAGTACTTGCAGATGGTTATCATATCACCTCTCAGTCATCTTCTCTCCAGGCTGAACATTCCAAGCTCCTTCAACCTTTCCTCATAGGACTTTGTCTCCAGGCCCCTCATCATCTTTGTTGCCCTCCTCTGAACATGTTCTAGCTTGTCCATATCCTTCTGAAATTGTGGTGCCCAGAACTGAACACAATACTCTAGGTGAGGTCTAACCAGAGCAGAGTAGAACGATACCATCACTTCTTGTGATCTGGACACTGTGCTTCTGTTTATGCAGCCCAAAACTGCATTTGCCTTTTTAGCTACCATATCACACTGCTGACTCATGTTCAGTGTATGGTCTACTAAGACCCCTAGATCCTTTTCACACATACTACTGTCAGGACAAGTCTCCCCCATGTGGGGATGGACAATTATCTGATAGCATTGTAAGGATACTCTGAAAAACAGCACTCCAGTTTGGAAGCAAAGGTGGAGAAAAATTTCATATGGAAGAAGCCTAAGTAATAATGTTGTTTTCCCATTGTGAAAACTGATGCTGCAAGGAAATTGTTGAAGTCAAGCCTGGGAAGAATAAGTGCTTCAAGACAACCATAACGTTGCTAGCATCTTTACAAAACTTCCAGCTGGAAAAAACACCTACCCTTTTTTTGAAAGAAAAAGACAAGAACTAAGGAAGATATCTTCTAATACAGCTTTTTCTGTTTTTTAAAAAGGAAACTCACTTTTCCAAATGTTTCTCTTCAACTTAATTAGGTCCACATTGCCATAAATGTATCTACATTGATTTAATACCTGTTTCCAAATACCTCATCCAGGTCCAATAACGACAAGAGTGGTATTTTCCAATAAGCCAGGTAGACCTCTAAGCACAAAGTATGTATGAGAAGCAAATTAGCAGGGTGCATCACTAAATATAAAAGGGAGAGATGGCAGAATGTGAATTCCTGGTTTCATTAACACATTGCATAGCATAATTTAGGAAATTAAAGGAAACATCCCACTGCAGAAAAACATTACTGTAGTTTCAGTACATCCTAACATGCTTTCACTCAACCATATGGTTTGTTTTATGGCTATCTTGGACTTCAAATCATTCTACCAGGACAGAAAAAGACTTTAGTAGAGATAAGTTTGATCCAGGTGGACTACATTTTCCAGGTCTCAAAGCAGGCATCTTTAAAATGAATGCATGGAAAAAGGAAGAAAAATTAAATCCTTGTATGATTTCCTCTTATAGCCTGCTAATCAGATAGCACAAATTTGAGACTGTTAGATGAAGCTTTCTGTAGCTTCTTTTTCATTTAACCCTGAAGATGCTGTCTTGCTCCAAAATGCTTTTTTTAAATAAGATTTCTTGACTGAAAGGACTTGCCTTTGGCTTAAAGGGAGTCTCATGGTGATATGAGCTTTATCTGTTGATGGCATTTTTGTCCCACCCTTCTGCCAAGTAGCTCTGGACCAAGAACAAAAATGGAATCCCACACCTTGGTAATTATACGAGAATCTCTAAAGAAAGACTATAGAAAGAGTGCTGCTATTTTTTATATATGTGTACAATGCTTTTAAATGTTTTATATGAAATGTTTTAAATGTTTTAATGCTGCTATCCGCCCTGAGCCTGTTTGCAGGGAGGGCAGAATACAAATACGATAAAATAAAAATAAATAATTAAAATATAGTACAAAAATACTGTATGAATATGTATAACACAGGCCTAAAGTGAAAAGTGCTCATAGAGCCAGTTTGGTGTAGTGGTTAAGAGCACGGGACTCTAATCTGGAGAGCCGGGTTTGATTCCCCACTCCTCCACAAAGCCAGCTGGGTGACCTTGGGTCAGACACAGCTTCTAGCTCTCTCAGCCCCACCCACCTCACAGGGTGATTGTTGTGGGGTAATAATAACACTTTGTAAACCACTCTGAGTGGGCATTAAGTTGTCCTGAAGGGCGGTATATAAATTGAATGTTATTATTATTATTATTATATGCTATAAACCTCAATTTCAATAATTTAATAAACACGATACATATTACAAGTATCCATCACTAACAATAAATAGGCTTTCCAAATAAATAATCAAATACAGAAGTACAGAATATCTCATATATAATAAGGTGACAGCCAATTAGAGGTATCAAAGTCCAACTGCACCCATGCATGTAATGTAAGTCTCAATTAAGTAAGTCACTACTTTCTTATCTCTTGTAGGTGCATGGAAGAAGGTGCTCCCAGAAAAACCTGTGTGAAATTAGGTAAGTATATCTGGTAGAGATACTGATGTATATTTTTATTCCTGATTCTCTGTAGGTGGACCCAGCTCAAAGTTCCTTCATGAACCTGACAAGGGGCCGGCTAATTTTAGACCTGTTTCATAAAGCTTCATCAGGAGTCCTGTCATGAGTCAGCTAGGGCTCAGCGATAGCGAGAACTCCTCAGGGGAAGAGGAGCCCCATGCAGCCAGCCTTGAACTAGCACAAGCCAAGGACTCCTCAGGAGAAGGGGAGCTAACAGAAGCTGACCAGCAGGAGGCCGATCAGCCAACACCACCAACAGCTGGGGCAGAGCCAACACCCTCTAGGTCTGATCCAGCAGGCGAAACTCAGCTGGCCCCAGCCCTCCAACTTCACCACCCTTAGAGCACCATAGACGGAAGCTGAGACTGGAACTGCAGGCAAGGAAGCAAAGTGCACGCCTCCTAAGCCAGTGCCAGCTGCTCTCTGATGATGGGAAAGAGTAGTTGCAGGATCCTTTCCCAAGTAATTGGCTGAACTCATGGTCCTTAGTCCTGGGGCTATAAAACCAGCCCAGAGCAGCTGTTGGGTGTGGATGCAACAGGTACAATTTTTATGAAGTCATGCACTCTTGCCTGTTTCCTGAAAGCCTGACCTCGGACTGCCTAACCCTGCCTCACCTGGCTGCTGGAACCCCAACCTTGGACGGAATGACCACGCGTTGCCTAGCCCCTGGAATCCCAGCCTTGGACTGGGTGTTGGAGCCCAGTCCGCCTCCCAGCACCGGTACTGGGAACCTGTAGGCCAGTACAGGTCTTCTGACTGATCCACAATTATATGTAAATTTTCCTGAAACTGCTTTGGCACACCAGAATTATATGCTGTGCACTTAGCTCAGGGCAGCTGACATGGTTTTCTTCACCTTTATTTTATCCTCACAACAACACTGTGAGGTACGTTGAGGGAGAATAAATGGCCCAAGGTCAGCCAATGAGTTTCAGGACTGGGAGTCTCATGTAGAGAGACATCTTACATGAGGTCACTCAAGTGTAGAGAGATGCAATGGCTGTCAATTTCACCTCTCTACAGGCAGGATGTTTAAAAAGACAGAGCCAGAGACCACTTCTCAGATGATTTGTTAATTTCATCTTTACCTCCCCAAAGGTCTTGTCAATTTCACCTTTCTTTGGGGAGATGAAGATGAAATTAATAAACCCTCTGAGGAGGAATCTCCAGCTCTATCTTTTAAAACTACCCTTCCCGGGTAACATTGTGTCTCCCTACACTTGAGCATCCCTGTGTAAGATGTCTTGTGTAGAGAGACTCTGGGTAGGGCTTTGAACCTACACCTTCCCAGTCCAATTTAGCCTTTGAAAGATTCCAGTGTGTTCCTCAGCCACGTGTCGCTTTCTTCCTTGAGCACAGTCTTGCAAAGGAGGCGGCAGGAAGGTGAAGGATATTTAAATAAGGGGAGAAGGAAGAGGTGACAGAGAGTAGACAAGTTTTGCCAAAGAAAAAAAAGTGTGTGTGTGTGTGTGTGGGGCGGGGGGGGGGGGTTAAGCAAGAAAAGTAAGAGCATGCTACTGAGGCTTTTAATAGCAGGACAACAGTTTAGCACTTGAATCAAATAATATGCCATTTCAATTTAAGGGCAATTGTCTACATTTTCCCTTGTTCATTTCATCTCAGGCTGCAAGCTTCAGTTTGACCACTAAATGAATGTAATTTTGATTACTTGATGGAGCCTGATTAGAATCCATGCAAGCAAATTTTAATTATGCCATGAGTTAGGGGGCGTGCATTTATTTTTGAAGCTCTTTTGATTCTGGTGCATATTTGTAATGAGAATTGGAAAAAGAAAATAATAAAGAGGGTCTTTTTCATGAGATTGGTTTTGTTTATTAATTTGTAAATTATCTTTCACACATCCTGAAATAACTCAAAAGGGAACTTACATTGAAGTTTTGGTTATTACACTAATTCATTTCAAAGCAATCATTAATTGATCAGTTAAAAGGCAGATAATCAGATAAAATCCCTCAGTCGATGAATGGATGTGTTCTCAACTTCTTTGTCTTCATCTATGAACCTTTTTGAGCTCATTCCTCATTTCTTAAGAAAATGAGTGCTCCCAAAAATGCAGCAGCCAGAGGTAGCCGAGCTGGCAGCAGCAAGAGACACAAGCAGCTTATCACTGCTGCCAGCTCCCTCTTACCACTGCCCATCCGTTCTGCTCCCTGTGGCTAAGGAGTACTTTTAGTAAAACAAGGCGAGCTGGCGGTAGCGAGAGGGAGTCAAGAGGATTGGTTCGAGTCACCTAGAGAAAGGCACCTCTGCCAGGAAGAAACCTCTGCCAGGGAGAAGAGGGATTCTCTCCCTTGTGCCTCTTGCCACTGCCAGCTGCCGCTACCCATGGTTCCTTCTTACTACCTTCCCGTGGAACCTTGCGGGGAACTAATAAGTGTCCTCCATGCATCAGGCGTCTCATCTGTTTTGGCTCTCAGATCTGTTCAGTTTACTGCCATCCAAGCAACCCAATGATTGAAGAAAAACTGACTTCCTGTTTACCACCAGCCAATGAACTGGCAGGTGTTTGGGCATCCCTAGCTAATATTTGGCTTTTAAAATTTACCAACTAAGGAAAAGGCTTAAGCATTCCGGTTGGAAAAGGAAACATTAGATAATTTAATGGTATTTAATGACTGGTAATATATTACATAGCTGTTCTCTATTTTGTGCTCTTATTCAGGCTCCACCTTGGGACAGACGTTCCTGCCCAAACCAAAGAAACGCCACACACAACATTTGAATGGTGTTAATTTTTTCCCCATTCTAGATTATTCATTTCAGCATCTCATCCTTTGTAACATTTTGCCATGTAAATATTTTGTATTTTATTTCCACTAATTATGGTAGGGTTTGGATGAATCTTTACTACAGTTTAAAATGCAGCCCTCTAAGAGAAGAAAGCGGGGAGATGGGCAGGATGGGTGAGTGAAATGTGTTATGATTAGATGGTATCCTTACCCTAGGGGGTGAAGTAAGCTGCAATTTAGTAAGAGTTGTTCTGAGGAAAGGAGTTCAGTGCACTGTTCTGGTGTTGAACAGGGCTGATCGGGGTGGGGGGGGGAGAGGAAGAAGGAGTTAGGTGCTGTAATCTCAGGCACATCTCTGTTCTACTTTCTTTGTAGAAATTATTAGCCTATATGGCAAGTGGGGAAAAAGAAGTCTTTTTGACTGAATCCATTTAGAAACTTTTGAAGGTCTGTATCTATTTTGAAACCATTACACTTATCAACTGCTCTGAAACCATTGTGTATGTACTTATTAATCATATATCTAATCCCGAAGTTGCCCTGATCCATGCAGATTATATACCTGAAGACCAGGGACACTTCAGAACAAACCAGAGGCTTCTGCATCATTGGGGAACCCCTTAGGTTGAAAGAAAACCTTTCAAGTTACAAACATAAATGGTTTAACAAGTGTACACTCTGTGCATAGGTATTACTTGCCTCTACTTCCCCAAAAGTGCACACTAGAGTGGCTCCACAAGGCCTGGTCAGCATTGGTAGTCTCCTGTTAGCCCATCTGGAAGAGAAAATAATTTTGCCACGAGGTAGTACCAGGACCTTGGTGAAATGGCAGGGCTTGTTCTGCCCTCTGCCACTTTGGGACAAATGGAGGAGTCCAGCGGGCAGAAAAAGGAAGCTGAGCTGTGATGTGCCAAGCCCCATGGCTAGTACTGTGGTGCACTGAGCCTCACAGACCCAGGATCCTGCTGGTCCAGGCAAGCACTGCTACACGGTGAGCCCCACTGTGCCTGAGCAGCCCATGGCACAGAGGGGCTCACTGCTCCCAGTCCACAGCCAACAAAAGGTGGATAAATGGTATGGTTGGGGGAGGAGAAAAGCAGGGACCAGAGGGTGTACATGGGTGGGCAGGGAGACCACCCTGAAGGGTGCTTGCCAAGGGGAGTGAGCAAAAGGGAATGGCATTGGATGGGGGAAAGAAGGAACATGGGAGGGGTCTTGGGCAGGGGGAAGGAACAGAAAAACATCTGTAGGGTGGGAAAGGGACAGGGAAAGACCATTGGGAAAGGGAAGAAAAGAATACAAAATCACAGAATCACAGAGTTGGAAGGGGTCATACAGACCATCTAGTCCAACCCCCTGCCCAGTGCAGGATCAGCCTAAAGCATCTCTGACAAATATTCATCCAGCCTCTTCCTGAAAACTGCCAGTGAAGGGGAGCTCACCACTTCCCTAGGCAGCTGATACCACTTTTGAACTACTCTGACCTAATATCCAGCTGGTACCTTTCTGCATGTAATTTAAGCTTGTTGCTTTGAGTCATATCCTCTGCTGCCAACTGGAATAGCTCCATGCCCTCCTCCAAATGACAGCCTTTCAAATATTTAAAGAGAGCAATCATTTCCCCCCTCAATCTCCTCTTCTACTTGGGAACTAAACATTCCGAAGGCCCTCAGCCTTTCCTCGTAGGGCTCAGTCTCCAGACCCCTGATCATTCTTGCCACTCTCTTCTGTACCCTCTCGATTTTGTCCACATCCTTTTTGAAGTGAGGCCTCCTGAACTGCACACAGTACTCCAGGTATGGCCTGACCAAGGCAGTATAGAGAGGAGCTATGACCTCCTGCGATTTCGATGCTATGGCCCCTTTGATACAACCCAAGATTGAATTAGCCTTTTTTTGCTAACACATCACACTGACTGCTCATATTTAGTTTACAGTCCACTCTTACTCCAAGAACTCTTTTGCATACACTACTACCTAGAAGTGTATCCCCCATCCTGTATTTGTGCTTCACATTTTTGTGGCCCAGATGTAATACTGTGCACTTATCTATTTTGAATTGCATCCTGTTCACAACTGCCCACTTCTCCAGATTATTCAGGTCTTGTTGAATTTTACCTCTATCTTCTTGGGTGTTTGCCACTCCTCCCAATTTGGTATCATCAGCAAATTTAATGAGTAGCTCGTTTACCCCTTTATCCAGATCAGTGATAAAAATATTGAAAAACACCGGGCCCAAAACTGAGCCCTGTGGCACCCCATTGGATACCTCCCTCCAATCAGATGAAATGCCATTGACCACCACTCTTTGGGTGTGGTGCTTTAACCAGTTCCCTAGCCAATGAACTGTCCTATAGTCCAGTCTGCAGTCTTCCAGTTTACCCATTAGAATGTCATGGGGAACTTTATCAAATGCCCTGTCACAAAGCCTTTGCCCTGTCACCAGCACTGTCTTTTAAACTCCCCTTCCCTGCTAACATTGCATTTCCCGACACATGTTCCTCATGTGTCAGATGTCCTGTGTAGAGAGACTCTTAGATCAGTGTAGGGTTACCTGTCCTACAAAGGAAAATATTGGGAAATTGCAGGGGGCAGGTCCTGGGAAGAGTCAAGTTTCAGTAGATAGGACATCACATCCTCTGGGGTGCTGTAGGAATTTCCCCAATGACTATGTTAAATATTATTATGATAGAAGTTGGAGGAGTTCCTAGAGTGTCCCCATTGGTGATATTCCCCTCATCACATTTTTTCTCCGGCTTCTCAAAACATTGGAAGTAGGGATTGAGGGCTGGGGAAGGGATTGCCTGCTATCAGCAGGCAAATGGCCATTGTAGATCAGTGAGATCTTTAAACTGGACTACTCTCCTCTGTAAATGACACCTTGGTCAGAGAGTGAACGTCTGAGAAAGCCAAGAACTGAGACCTGAGTGAAATTACTGATCACATTCTTTGAGTGTTCACTTCAAACACACCTGAGAGAATGTGTGAACTGCAAGCTGTAGCTTCAGTGAGCAGCTTTGTTCATTTAATCCCTCCATCCCCAGTTCAGCGTCCATTCTGAAATGTGATGTCGTTGGCCTCTTTGTGTTGGCGAGGTTAATTTCTGCTACGCTGCACATCACCTAAGTGCTGCATGAAACGAAAAACAGAAACATTTGCTTAACTGTGTTAAATGTCCTCATTATACAGAGGCATGGAACCGGGCCAGAAACCCTGTTCCAATTACCAGCGAACCATTCAATCCATCTGCAGAAAGGTAGATATTATAACACTTGAAAAGGCACAGTGAAAAGTTGATCCCGGGAGCAAAAGGCAAGGCAGAAAAGATAGTCTACATCCGTTAATCCATATAATCAGAAGAAAAAGAAGGGATTAGAGGAGGCAATAATTGAAACATACCTGAGGTACTTTTTTTTTTAAGGCTAGGCATTATTGGCTAAAGAATGAAAGAGAAATAATTCCACACCTAACACCAGGAATCATTTTCTATTGAAGAATAATGACTCAAATGTTATTATACCAGGAATATTCTCCTTGATGGAGTGAATGTAGGGTTGTTTGCATCAGGGCAGTAGTCTCTGACCAGAACCAGAACTGTACTGACTGGGAGGAAAACAGCCCCAGGATTGGGTCCTCATGTCAGAAAGGCAACCAGGCTCCTCATTAATTACTCATTAGGCAAAGGACCCTAAAAGGTCAGTGGAAGCCAGGGGACAAATGAGGGTGAGCTGATGTCCTTATCTCTGGAGGATGGTCCTCTTTAAAAAAAAAAAAAGTCATGGCCTTTGAACTATTTGGGTTTTTCATCTGTCCAGTAAAATAAGCTGATGTATCTGTGGAGGCTAGAGTTGCCATTCGCCCGTTGGGGGCGGGGATCCTCTGTTCCCACCCTCCTTCCCTTACCACCCTGCATCTGGCTGGCAAGGGGGTGAGGTGAGGGAGTAGGCCTTTCACACACACTCCCAGGGGTGTGTGATGATATTAGTTTCTGGAAGAGAAAGCAGGCAAGTGCTGCCCCTCCCCCCACCAGAAGGTTAAGAGGATCCGGCAACCCTAGTTGAAGTTGAATTCCTGAGGAGCCACATGTTACCCAAAGTTACCTGTAGTAGAAAGAAGAGCTGCTCAAGCTAACCAGGCTATTTGGGGAGAACTAATGAGAGGAAGCCACAAGGTTGAAAACCTCTCAAGAAATAGTTAGCACCTGGGTAGCAGATAGAGCCGGCACTGTTGGGAGATGTATTTCTATCCTAATTATGGTAAGGGTGTGTAAATTTTCCTTGACAAATACCAAGTAGCGTATGCAAATTTTGACCTTTTCCCACCCTCTATTTTTAGGAGTCTTGTCTTCTTTCTTGAGTCATCCATAGATGGGTCCCCGAAATGGAATTTAGGGTGGGCCCAAGCAGGCCCAACATATCTAGTTATTATCTTGGAGTCTCAGTGTCTCTCTACACAAGACATCTTACATAGGGATGCTCAACTGAAAGATCTTACACTTTTTCTCCCATTGTGGATACACATGCACTGCTAGGGAGGCAGAGTACACTTGAATATAAGAACACACAGAAAGTAAGTCACTTGAGTGTCCCTGTGTAAGATGTCCTCTGTAAATACTCTCAATTTAACCTTTAACTTAAGGACAATAAAAAAAAAATTAAAGAATTCAATTTCAGTTTAAACCTTATTTTGATCGAAAGATCACACACAGAAAGACACTTTAAATAGATGGTCACCGTCCCTGGAATGCCTTGGATAGTCTGTCATTTCTTTCTTTGCTTGAGTTAGAATCCCATCCTTGGTAGATATTGGAGGTGTGCCTCTAGGACACTTTTGTGATCATTTTGAAACTGTAGCTATTGAGTGAAAGCTTTATTATGACTGGTGCAGCATTGCCAGGTTGGTTTTGAAATATGTTAGTTATCTTTTGTTCTCACGATTTTTAAAAAAAATAATTTATTTAGAAATTGAAAAGATTTAGCAATGGAAAGTGCATAGAAAACCTTATACAAACAATGCTTGCAGTTCATGTGAGACTTACAGTAACTTATACAAATAACAAATCTAAAATTAGTTTATAACTTAAGCAAGCACTACATTTAAAAAGAAGCTAAACTGATAAAGGTTAAGATGTAAGAATTTTAGTAACAGAACTTAGGCTGAATCCACACGTACAGGCATAGCGCTAAACTGTTGGAATGCCAGCATCTTTCTGACATCATCGCGCTACAATGCCGCTTTCGTGGCATGATGACGTCAGAAATCACACCAGGGAGACGCTGCCGTTCCAACAGTTTAGCGCTATGCTGGTATGTGTGGATTCAGCCTGTTACATTGTAAATCTCCTTCTCTCCTTGGTTACTTATACAAAATTTAATATCCACTATTTTACTAATCATTCTCTGTGTTCCATCCTTTTATCTGTATATTAAATTATATTGTCACCTGAATTGGTGTTCATTCTGGCCTCAATAATAAAAAAGTCCCTCCATTTCCCCCAAAATCCAGCTCTTATGTATATAAGTAGTTAATTTAAACCATTGAGCTAAATTAGTATATCTTTTGTTTTCATGATTTTTGTGGTCATCCCTTTCCGTGGGGAAGGGAAGGGAGGACCAACTAGAGGCTCCAGCTGTTTTTGCATTAACGGCACCAAAACCTCACAGAATACAGTCCTCCCTCTAATCTAAAGAACCCCTAAGTTCCAAGCAGATTGAATAAAGAGGGGTGGTTTTACAGACCCCCAAATTAGGTCTGTCTCTGCACAACTACATGCGCCAGGACTGCAGGACCTCCATCGAACCCATATTCGCAGTGGCACAGGTTTTCTCCATGTACCTCCAAGATATCCCATCATGCATCTCCACTTTGCACAGATAGGAAGCGGAAGATATAGGAAATAAAGACACTCTGCATTGCCGACTTACTGATCGTGACTGCATACACGTGCCATTATGGCTACACTGGAGCAGAAAATTTTGTATGCGTGCCTGGACCAGGACATGTGCTGATTGATAGAATGCTGGACATGGGCATTTGGGGTAAGACAGGACTTCTGACACTCGCTCGGTCTCGTGTAATTCGTATCGTGTGGTTCGACTGTCAGAATTCCATAGAATCCCATGGAACTTCCATATCCCTGTGAGTCTAAGTATTACCAGGAAACATTTACTAACTCAAAAGGAGGGGGGGGGAGAGATCCCTTCCCATGAAAAACAATCAATACAGTCTGTAAAGCAGTTTATATAGTACTTAAAGTGTATATTTAAAGTGCAAAGTGCCAAAGTCATACCTTAGGAATAAATAAACAACTCTACGGGGAAAAAGTTATAAATACAACATCCAGCACAATACAAAATGGGTTCCAAATATACAATGATATATGATTATGCTAAACTCTCTCCAAATGCTGTTCCTACTGGAAAATATCAAATGGACATTCCCATACCAAGGTAGGTATAGGATCTCAATGTTGCTCCTGCCAATAGGTAATATTGTCCCTTCTCTCTTAAGGTAGCAACCCTGGGAAAGTCCAAAACTCAAACGCATTCCACTGAGTGGTGGGTGTGCAAGTCCAACGTGGCTCCTGCCAATAGTCAATGTTGTTTCTTCTCTTTTGGAGGTGACAACCATGGAAAGTCCAGCTATAGAACTTAATGCTGCCTGACAGGCTGCTAGCTCAAGCCAGTTTCAGAAATCCTTTTCAAGAGCGTACACAGAAACAGTTGACGGCTATCCCAAGAAATCAAGACACATGATTGCAACACACTGAAAAATCTCTGTCTTTCTTGTTTGGCAACATTCATTATCTAACAAGAGTTATTACTGCATTTCCACTAAGAGGCCATCAAGGAACAAAAAATCAACATATGGGAAGTCTCATGTTTCAAAACAGCCTAATAATTGTATGATGGTAGTGACTGAAGAACCTAGGAAAGTTAAATGAATCCAAAATAAAGGGCCCGGTATTAGAATTGCTAAATAGTGAACAATACCAGTATACGAAAACGCATGCATTTATTCCAAAATAGTTTAAAAACAATTACAGGCCCAAATAGAGCCTCGATTCAGATTAAAGTCATACAGGAATCTCAAACAAGGACCAAGTGCGACCCTGACCAAGTGTGTTTCAACTAAGTGGCCTTCTTCAGTTGTCAAGCACAGTTATTGCATATTAGCTCCAGAAAATGCAATGATATTACTATCGTTAGTCAATATAGGACCAAGTTGGAATTGTGTTCTAATAAATGTCAATAACCCATGGCAGAGAAGTAGTTCAGGGGCCTCGTTAGAAATCACCTTCTGCCCTAGTCAGGTACACTAGTCAGGTAATTCAATTGTGCACCTTCCTATTCTTGTCCAACAAAAATCAATTCTAAGACAAGTGTCATCTGAAGTAATACTGTAGTATAGACTGAGTGCACTCTACACTACCATGCTACTCCACACTGCACTTAGAATCGAATTACCCCTCAGAAGATTTCTGTCTGATTTTTAATCTGAGGCTCTATTTGGGCCTGTAATTGTTCTTAAACTACTCTGGAATAAATGCATGTATTTCTGTATATTGATATATATTTGCGTTCACTATTTAGCAGTTTTAATGCTGGGCCCTTTATTTTTGGATTCATTTGACCTTCCTAGGTTCTTAATCCATTTTGGGAAGTTAAGGTCCCCCCCCCCCGCCCAGTCTTTGTCTTTTTTATGGTGGCAATGACACCAGTCAGTCATGG
The DNA here is from genome assembly GCF_028583425.1 of Eublepharis macularius. Classification (NCBI taxonomy): domain Eukaryota; kingdom Metazoa; phylum Chordata; class Lepidosauria; order Squamata; family Eublepharidae; genus Eublepharis; species Eublepharis macularius. Next base: position 131,903,532 of record NC_072795.1, on the reverse strand, counting down.
GTAGGCAGCAAAAAAAATACCCTGAGAGGTATTATGCGTGGCTGAGGAGCTATGATAGCCTATCCTCAGTTCCACAAACATGCGTTATCATATGATATGAGACCAGTGGCCATAGGGCAAGCAATTTATACTACCAGAAGCCTGATGTTGCTTCCTATGGTGTTGTAGACTGCACTTATGACATACATTGGAATGAACATCCTGCAACTGATTATGTGTGTGTTTATTCTGCACCTGGTACAGATATAAGAACATGGCCCATAGGGAAGCATAGATGGTTGCACATGCCCCTGTGCAACATCACCTAAGCAAGTGCCAACAGAGCTTCTCTGTCCCCGGATGCTACCTCCAAAAGAGATACCACATAGTGTATTTATTTTACACCAGCCATGTGATCTGTCTGTCTGTCTGTCTCTCTCTTTGAGAAGCCACAGCACAAAACTCTGACCCCACTACACGCATGCACACAATACAGTCGTTCATGCATTTACAGCCAGAAACCCCCAAAGGTCGTTGCCATGGCAACCCTGGGGTCCTTAATGACCCTGACTGTTCAATGATTTTGTTTTGTTTGAGAGTGAAGGAATAATAAGTCTTCTTCCATCCCCCCCCTCCTCCCCTCTCCCTTCAAGCAATCCCCCTCCACTACACACTGATGCACTGTTCATTATCTGATTCGAAGATCGGCCCTGGAGACAGGGCAGCAGCCAGTTCTGAAAGACAAGCGCCTCTCCGCAGACAAAGGATGGGAAAGGAATTGAGCGTGCTTAGAATACTGCCACAGAGGCGGCCTCATTAATTCCATCACTAGCCCAGTGAGTTTAAGAAAGTGCCAGGGGTATTACAATGGTTTGTTGCAATATGTTGCATAAGTGAGCCCCAAATCGCTGTGCAGTTATTTAGAAAGTACATCTCGCAAACCACTAACAGGAATGCTTTTATTAATGATGTATACCAGAAACGTTGCTAAGACAGCGGCTGCTACTCTGCAGCAAGGCCTATAATTTTAATGATGTGATGAATAAGGCAATTAATGTACTTCAGTCTATTTCCCACATGCATCATATTTAACTTCGGAAAAGCTAAAGAGATTTCTGAGAGGGGAAATAATTGCATTGTTAAACGGCAACGTTCTCCCTCTTTTGAGCGCAGACCGCCTGCATCTGCCGCAGTAGACTGAACTTCCTTGTTCCTGGAAGTCAAATCCGGCTCGAGGCACCTGGTTACAGAGTCACTCTTTGTACTAATAGAGAAGGATGTCAGCTGATTAAAGAATCTTTTCATTGATTACTCATCTGCCGTTCCACCCGGTTAATTGATTACATTTTGATACTTTTGCAGCTTGCCAAATACCTCTGGACAGGTGTCCTTTTTGAAATGTTGAAATAAATGTGCAAGGCAACGGGCAATTTAATAACTAAAAGTTATCAACCATCTATTGTTAGAAGGAAAGACCATCTTAAATGTTTTCTTTGCTTTCCCCAATACAGTAATGAACATACCCAAACCAATATATTGTCGAAGGCTTTCATGGCCGGAGAACGATGGTTGTTGTGGATTTTCCATTTACCTCTGAAGATGCCAGTCACAGCTGCTGGCGAAACGTCAGGAACTGCAATGCCAAGACCATGGCAATACAGCCTGGAAAATCCACAACAACCATGCCTAAAAAATATATATACCCTTTCAATAGTGGATAACGGGGGGGGGTGGATTACTTATCAATTCAGTTCATGTCTTGTTGTTGTTGTTGTTGTTGTTGTTGTTGTTGTTGTTGTTAATATTTCTAACTCGCCTTTCCCACAAGTGGGCTCAGGGTGAGGTACAACAGATTATAAAAATATAATACAAATATTAAAACCATAAAACAACAGTTCATCATAAAACCAACAGATAATAATAATAATAATAATAATAATAATTCCAGATTCCTGCCCTTCAACATACAGGAGGACGGAAGCGGACAGATAATGGACTGCAACCCATACGTGGGTCAGCAAACGAATGGGCACTACATAGCCCCGTGCTGTACCCATATGTTGGGCAGCCGGCCAGTGGACACTGTATAACCACACACTTAGTGGGAGGCTGGTGGGAGGCTCAGTGAGGATCTTATGCTGGCCTCAAGCATATGCCTGGGGGAACATCTCCATCTTACAGGCCCGCTGAAATGATAGAAGATCCTAACTGGCACAGGTGTCCTCAGACAGAGACTTCCACCAGGTTGGGGCCAGGACCGAAAAGGCTCTGGCCCTGGTTGCAGCCAACCGAGCCTCCCTGGGGCCAGGGACCACCAGCAGATGTTTTCCAGCTGATCGGAGCATTCTCTGGGGCACATACGGGGAGTGGTGGTCTCTTAAGTATGCTGGTCCCAGTCCGTTTAGGGCTTTATAGGTCATGTGTTATCATCGAATCATAGAATCATAGAGTTGGAAGGGGCCATACAGACCATCTAGTCCAACCCCCTGCCCAGTGCAGGATCAGCCTAAAGCATCTCTGACAAGTATTCATCCAGCCTCTTCTTGAAAACTGCCAGTGAGGGGGAGCTCACCACCTCCCTAGGCAGCTGATTCCACTTTTGAACTACTCTGACCGTGAAAAAGTTTTTCCTAATATCCAGCTGGTACCTTTGTGCATGTAGTTTTAGCCCATTGCTTCACGTCCTACCCTCTGCTGCCAACTGGAACAGCTCTTTGCCTTCCTCCAAATGACAGCCTTTCAAATATTTAAAGGGAGCAATCATGTCCCCCTTCAATCTCCTCTTCTCCAAACTAAACATTCCCAAGGCCCTCAGCCTTTCCTCGTAGGGCTCAGTCTCCAGACCCCTGATCATCCTCGTCGCTCTCCTCTGTACCCTCTCGATTTTGGCCACATCCTTTTTGAAGTGAGGCCTCCAGAACTGCACACAATGGACTTCCTGTTTGGGATCCATGGAGGTCTAACGCAGCTCCACTTGCGGAGCTGACCGGACTGCCGTTTTAACCGGCCGGCGGGGTGAAAATAGCCCGTGGCCGACTGCTCTCAGGCGGGGAGCAGGCAAAGAACGCTCAAGACCCTAGGGTGAGCTAGATCTCGGACGAGGGGGGGCTCTACACAACGAGTCTCCCCCCGATCCTTGAGGTCCCACCTTGCGACGGGTCGGCTATAATCTCTGCGGCAGTTTTGGGGCCAATTCGGCTGGCATAAGACCTACATACCCAAGCATCGATTGGGGGAAGAAGCTGAGAGGAGAACTTAAAATCGAAACAGCGATTATAACCCGAGAAAAGTGAAGAGAAGGTAAAGATCATTATCTTCTGAGACGGGACAGATTGATAAAAACAGAGAGGAAAAAAAGTAGATTTTTAAACTGCAACAGACTAGTGAAAAGGAGGGGAAGACTCGGCAGGAATTGAATTTAAAAAGAGACTAAGTTTAAAGAAGTTATTAAAGAAATGGGACTATTGTTTTGAATACCTGTGGCTTTGGAGCTGTGAGAAAAAGACATCATCGCGAGATCTGCTGTGGGAAGACGGGAGACAGGAAGTGCGTAATAACAATAGAGTGGCTGGAGAGAAGCGGCCCTTGCTGGAGGGCAGGAAGTAGGGAATCGCCATTTTTGAAAGGGGAAGGGTCGCGGCTTCAGCGGAAGAGGAAGTAGGCCATCTTGGATTACAAAATCATAGAGAAACCATAGAGAAAAGACGCCCGACATTTTGGACTCTTTAAAATTTAATTTCTATAAGAAGACCGGGACATTTAAAATAGAAAAACGTTAAATTTTACGCCACGGAGTTAAGGAAGAGAGCGGATTCGTGGGAGCAAGCTAAAGCAAGCCCCACGATGTCAAAAAAAGAGTGGCAATCGGCAATAGAAAACCTGGATAAAAACCTGGACAAAAAACTTTTAGATATGATTAAAGAACTTAAGGACACGAAATTGGAGCTGATAAAAGAGGTTAAAGAGGTTACACAGACAGTAAAATCGGAGCTGTCAGAAGTGAAAAAAGGTATGGAAACAATACGAAGTGAATTACAAGGAACGCAGCAGAGAGTTAAAACAGTAGAAGACGCGATGGAGAATTTAGCAGACACGCAACAAACAGAGATGAGATTGGTGAAGGGGAGAATGTCAGTTGCAGAAACTAAACATATGGAGAAGCAGCTACGTTTTCGTGGCTTGCCAGAAGTGGAAGGAAAGTCAGCGCAAGAACAGATGACTGAGGTGTTGGCTGAGTACCTGGGGAAGGAGGAGGAGGAAGTTGTGGCTATCCTAGATGTGGCATACCATGTGAATTCGAGAATAGCAACCCAGAGGAAACTACCAAGAGATGTGATTGTGCAGTTTACAACACGAAATATGAAAGAGAGGATTGTGACAAAACAGTTTCAAGATCCATTGGAGATTGATGGCAAGACAATTATTATAATGAAGGAACTGCCCAGATCAGTGTTACTGGACCGGAAAAAATATAAAGTGTTAATTCAGATTTTGAAGGACATGAAAATCAGGTACAGATGGGAGTTACCGGAAGGAGTGTCCTTTGAGTTTGGAGGGGCCAAAAAACGCATCAGATCTGAGCGAGAGATGGAGCGATTTATTAAGGACAATGAAAAAGACTTACCAACAAGATCATGAGTATGGAGTGTAAAGTATTATCTTGGAATGTAAATGGACTAAACTCACCGAATAAGAGGAAAAATACTTTTCACTGGCTACTAAAACAAAAATGTGACATTGTTTGTTTGCAAGAGACCCATATCAGAAAGCAGGATGTTAAATATTTAAAATCTGGAAAATTGGGCAAAGAATATGTAGCGGCCTCCAACAAGAAAAAAAGAGGAGTGGTGTTGTACATAAAAGAGGAGCTACAGCCAAAATTTGTTATGAGAGATGTGGAAGCTAGATTTGTAGCAGTGGAATGTATTTGGAATTTAAAGAGAGTGTTGGTAGTCGGACTTTATGCACCTAACGGTGCAAAAGAAAGCTTCTTTGAGGATTTAAGGAAGCATTTAGACGATCTTGCATACGACCAGATAATTCTTGCTGGAGACTTCAATGGAGTGACAGACTTGGAACTAGACAAAAAGACTACAACGGCACAAAAGAAAAGAGGACTATTACCAAAGCTTTTTTATGAGTTGATTCAACAAGAGACTCTTGAAGATGTATGGAGGAGAGAATATCCTAAAAGCAGACAGTTTACTTTTTATTCTGCAAGGCATTCTACATTATCAAGAATTGATATGATCTGGGCCTCAAAAGACTTAGCATTATGGACTAAGGAGGTAGAAATAATGCCTATGGTAGGCTCAGATCACAACCCAATTATGTGGAAATTTGGAAAAAAGAGAAAAAGGAAAGCATGGAGAATAAATGAGGACTTGTTACAGGAAAGAGAGAATATGGAAATACTGAGAAGAGAGACAAAGTTTTTTATACAATACAACGTGAATAAAGAAGTACCAACCAATAAAGTTTGGGATGCTTACAAGGCGGTTGTAAGGGGCATACTAATGGACTTAAATGGTAGAGCAAGAAAGAAGAAAGAGGAGAAAAGACAAGAGATTGAGGAGAAAATAAAAGCCAAAGAAATACAGCTAAAAAAGAGACCAGGGAAAAAGAAGGTATACCAGGAAATTAAAATACTTCAAGAACAGCTAACAGCAATGAGCAATAAAGAATTGGAGTGGAATCTCAAAAGACTGAATCAAAAAGCGTTTGAGGGTGCTAATAAACCTGGGAAGTACCTGGCATGGCAATTGAAGAAGAAAAGGGAAAAGAAGATAATAAATAAAATTTGCGAAGATAACAAAACGTATTTGGAACAGGCTACCATTAGTAGAGCCTTTTATAAATTTTACGCTAAGCTGTATAATAAAAAAGAAGTAAAGAAAGAATCAATAGCGTCATATTTGGAGAAAACCAAACTTCCAGAAATCTCGGAAGCTTGGAGAAATAAGTTGAATAGTGAAGTAACTGACGAGGAAATAAGTAAGGCAATACAATCTGCAAATCTAGGAAAGGCGCCAGGGCCAGATGGACTTACGGCTAAATTCTATAAGACAATGGCTAATGAACTGGCACCATTCCTAAAAGAGGTGATGAATGGGGTTTTAAGGGATCAAAGGATTCCAGAAACTTGGAGTGAAGCGAATATATCATTGATCCCAAAAGAGGGCCAAGACCTGACTAATGTGAAAAATTATAGACCTATATCGCTACTCAACAATGCCTATAAAATTTTTGCGAAGATATTGGCGGAGAGATTGAAGGGGTGGCTCTCGGAAGTCATAGAGGAGGAACAAGCAGGCTTTTTGCCAGACAGACAAATAAGAGACAACTTAAGGACAGTGATCAATGCTATTGAATATTATGACAAGCGTTGTGACAAAGAGGTTGGTTTCTTCTTTGTTGACGCTGAAAAAGCGTTTGACAATTTAAACTGGGACTTTATGTTTGCCACTATGGAAAAGCTACAATTGGGAGAAAGATTCATCAGAGCAATTAAGGAAATTTATAGAGACCAGACTGCAGCAATTGTGGTGAATGATGAATTGACCAAGAAATTGACGATAAGTAAAGGAACAAGACAAGGTTGCCCGTTATCTCCATTGTTGTTCATTTTAGTATTGGAGATTCTGATGATACAAATACGTCAAGATGATGAAATTCGTGGATTAAAAATAAAGGACTATTCATACAAGGTCAGAGCATTTGCGGATGACATAATGTTAATTGTAGAGGACCCATTGGAGAACATGCCAAGAGTGATAGATAAGATCAAGGAGTTTGGAGACTTGGCAGGTTTCTTCATTAACAAAAAGAAGTCAAAGATATTATGCAAAAATATGACTAAGCAGAAACAACAATTGTTAATGGAAACAACGGATTGTGAAGTAACAAGTAAAGTGAAATATTTGGGAGTCGAATTAACTGCAAAGAACATAGATCTATTCAAAAACAATTATGAAAAACTATGGACTCAGATAGAGAGAGACTTGATTAAATGGAATAGATTGAATTTGTCATGGTTGGGCAGGATTGCAGCAGTTAAGATGAATGTGTTACCAAGAGTAATGTTTTTGCTACAGACAATACCAATCATCAGAGACTCCAAACAATTTGAAAAATGGCAGAGGAAAATATCAGATTTTGTTTGGGCAGGCAAGAAGCCTCGAGTGAAAGTGAAAGTTTTACAAGATGCAAAGGAAAGAGGCGGAATGCAACTGCCCAATCTGAGACTTTATCATGATGCAATCTGCCTAGTTTGGTTGAAAGAATGGATGACATTAAAGAACAAGAAACTATTAGCCCTAGAGGGATATAAAAAAATATTTGGATGGCACGCATATTTATGGCATGACAAAGTAAAGGTCAACTCGATGTTCCTGCATCACTTTGTTCGGAGAAGTCTATACATAATCTGGAAGAAGTACAGAATTTATCTACAAGAAGGAACCCCTTTGTGGGTGGTTCCATATGAGGTGATAGACCCGAGAGCTGTTGATAATGAACAACAATGTTTAACGTATAAAGAAATAACTAAAACTGAAGCATCCAAACTTAGAATAAAGACACAAGAGGAACTATCACCTAACTACGATTGGTTCCAGTATAGACAGATCAGAGACTTATATAATTCGGACTCTGTAAAGGGAGGTATACGAATAGAGAATTCGGAACTAGAGCAGACCCTTCTTAAAGAAGATAAGAAAAGAATATCCAAGGTATACCAAGTACTGTTGAAGTGGTATACCGAGGATGAGATAGTTAAAACACAAATGGTGAAATGGGCTATAAACTTTAATAAAGAAATAACAATGGAGGCATGGGAATACTTGTGGAAAACTACAATGAAGACAACGACATGTATTAATATCAAAGAGAACATTTATAAAATGATCTATCGTTGGTACATGACACCAAAGAAGATTGCGCTAGGGAATTTGAATACTTCTAATAAATGCTGGAAATGTAAGAAGCATGAGGGCTCCCTCTATCATATGTGGTGGTCGTGTGAGGTAGCCAGGCAGTACTGGGGGGAAATAATAAGAGAAATGAGTGAAATTTTACAATTTCAAATTAATAAGAACCCAGAACTCCTGCTACTGAACTTGGGAATGGAGGGAATTCCAGCCCAACACAGGACGTTGATATTTTATATGACAGCAGCAGCTAGACTTTTGTATGCGCAAAAATGGAAAGTACAAGAAGTGCCAACTATTGAAGATTGGACTTACAAATTGCTGTATATGGCTGAAATGGACAAGATGACAAGAAAATTGAGAGATCTGGACTCAGGGCAGTTCAACACAGACTGGGAGAAGCTGAAACAATACCTGGAGAAGAAATGGGAGGTGGGAGGAAAACTGTGGCAATTTGAGAACTACTGAAGTATTGAAGTAGAGGGGGGAGACTTTACCGGGGGGAGAAGAGATAAATGTGAATTAATAAGCAGTCAGATTAATAGATTGACATATATATAGATATATATAGGTTAACAAACAGAACATAGAGAAAATAATTAATTATAAGGACTAAATATAAGGAGCGATTAACTAACAATATTTTCTTTTTTTTCTGATAAGTTTTGTACCAAACTGAATGTCTGAAGATATAGATGGGTCAAATTGATTGACTACGTGAGGAGAGATATATAGAACTATTATAAAAAGATAGAATGAGTAATATATATAGAGAATAAGTCAAATTGTTTGATATAAACGAATGTATGATCTATATGGTTTATGATATATAGAAATACCTGAAATTGAAAAATTGGGATAAATTGTTTATCTAAGATGGAAACAAAGGCTTACAGTTTGGGCATATAATGTTAAAAATAGTTAAGGATGTACTGCTTAGAATAATGGAGAATATATATTTGTTTTAGATAGAGGAAGCTAATAAAAGTAAGGGAAAGGGGACAAAGGGTTGGAAAGCTGTTGGAAGTCAACAAAAAGGGGGGGGAAGGGAGGGGGTTAGAGATGAAAAAATTGGGGAAAATTGAATGTAAATGTGGAAATAATGGATTCTAACCCAATAAAAAATTTTCAAAAAAAAAAAAAAAAAGAACTGCACACAATACTCCAGGTGTGGCCTGACCAAGGCAGTATAGAGAGGGGCTATGACCTCCTGTGATTTCGATGCTATGGCCCCTTTGATACAACCCAGGATTGAATTAACCTTTTTTGCCACAGCATCACACTGTTCTTGTATGTGTGTAGTGATCACAGCAGTCAAACATCCAACAACCTATTTGTCTGCAACATCACAAATGTGTCCATTTGTGGAAAAAAGATGATTGTGCACGGATAATTAAATGTTGCTCCTTGCAGCTGCTACCCCTTCCACCATCTTGGATACCAAAGATACCTCCTACTTAAAAGACACATTGGTACAAGGAAACTATCGGTTATACTTCATACTTATTCTGTGTGCCTTATTATGACAGCATAACTTACTCTCTGTTACAGGCTGCTGGATTGATCTGCCTCAGATCCATTCACAGATGCTATTCTCACAAGGTCTCTCTCCCCCTCCCCCACACTGATAAAAACATTTTTAAAAACTTCTTAGAGGGATGTTTCTCGGGTCTTGTAGCTTGCAATGCAGTGCTCTTTACACCAAATGATTTGTGTTCGAACAGTAGAACACTTGAATGACCTGACCATGTAATTCAGGCCTACATGCCCTCTTTCTCCGGATTTAGTTTGCTGACTGGGCAGGCACAAACGTGTCCACAAATTAAACAGAGATGTAAAGGAAGCATGTCTAGCAAGGCACAACTAGAGGTGTGTGATTTGGTATTTCCAAATAGAATGTATACCTGAATAATACCTTCCCAGTATTATTCAGGTATATTTGGCATACCTTGATAATTCGAGATATATTTGGGTATACTGGATATTGGATTCCCAAATATACCTGAATTATTCAGGTTTATCTAGAAAGCGTTGTGTCAGTCATTAAAAAGTTGTCTGGCTTCTCCATTCAGTTCTTTCCCAGGCTTTTCCCCCTCAGGGCAGCAGGAGGGAGTGAGGCACAAAGGGTGCATGAGTGAGTAGCCAATGGATGGAAGACCTCTAATTGAAATTATATGATGGGAGAACTTTTTTCAAATTCTTGCAAGAATACAAAAGCCAATAACAAGGGTCTTCATTAAATAGTACTGAATAACTTCAATCTATGCAAATTAATATTTAACAATGTATTTAATGATGCAAGTTCTTATTACTCTCAATGAAAAAGTGCAAAGTGCTATTATAAATATATACAATAAATATCATTCCATAAATACAATTACATGAATAGTATTAATGCATCAATATCCTATAAATACATACAACCATACTCCAAAGACGCTCCAATAAATATGAATGTTCCTAAATTCAATACATGTAATAAATCCAGTTCATTCCGTATAAACCATTAGTCAAGTCATTCCAAAGTACACTCCATCTCTTTCATATAGCTCAATACACATTTGGGAACAGTTATCATTAAATAAACGATATATTTTTTCTTGAGAGATGTACTTTTCTTGATGCGGGGGAAATGAAAACAATGGAAGACCAGAATATGATGGGTGTCACCAGTGGAAGCATTTACTCATCCAAATTTACTAAACTGGGAGAAAACATATAGATATGAGCAACTACTAGGGAAAGATGGACAGCTAAACTCAATAGAGGAATTAAAAGAACGGGATATACAGATGGACTGGTGGTTAAGAGCACAAATCGAATCCAGATTTGCCAAAGACAAACCACAAGGATTCTGTTTGGAACAGTCCCCCTTTGATAAATTGCTATTGGAGACAAATGAAAAAAATAATTAAGAAATTATTAAGAAGAACTATTTATATCTAATACAATTGAAAAGGGAAGATGAAGTCATAAAAGACTGCAGGACAAAGTGGGCAGAAAATCTGGGGCATGATATAGATCTAGAACAATGGTCACAGATATGGAAGATGAATATTAAAATAAAAGTCAGTTCAATTCAAAGAAAATTTGTATAAAATGTATTATAGGTGGTATGTGACACCAGAGAAACTGGCTAAAATGTATCCAGATATATCCAACAAATGTTGGAAATGTAAAGATAAGTTAGGTACGTCTATCACATGTGGTGGTCATGTGAAAAGGCGGCGAAATATTGGAAGATGATACATGGGTTACTTCAAGAAGTATTAGACATGACCATACCTTTCAAACCTGAGAAGGAAAACGGGTATTTATTTATTTACTTATTTATTTAATCACATTTCTAGACCGCCCTCCCCGTCAGATGGGCTCAGGGAGGTTTAACAACAGTTTAAAACAGTAAAAACATTAAAAAAACATTAAAACATTATATCAAAACAATTAAAATTGGCGGATATAAAATATTAAAATACAACATTTTCCTGCATGGGTGGTAGAAGGTCTTCAGTGGTATGGCCGGCGAGAGGACAGCCTAGCCCCTACCAAATGCCTGGCGGAGCATCTCCGTCTTGCAGGCCCGGTGGAAAGATAACAAATCCTGCTGGGCCCTAGTTTCCTTAGACAGAGAGTTCCACCAGGTCGGAGCCAGGACCGAAAAGGCCCTGGCTCTGGTAGAGGCCAGGCGGACCTCCCTGGGGCCAGGGACCATCAGCAAGTGCTTAGTGGCTGATCGAAGCGACCTCTGGGGAACATTTGATGCTTCATGTAATTACGGCAGCAAGAATAATATATGCGAGGTATTGGAAGAAGCTAGAGATACCATTGAAAGGAGAAGTGATAGGAAAAATCTTAGAAACAGCAGAAATGAATGTCTTAACAGATCTGATAAAAGAACAAAGTAGGGGTGATCTGCAGAAAAGATGGACACTGTTTTATAGATGGATTAAATTAAAATATGGAACAAGAAATTAAGTATAGGATATGAAGATTAGGAGAGAATACTTACTAGAATCAAGCAGGGTAGCCTTACAGGAAAACTAGGTTTTGAATAATGAAAACAAGACATAAAGAGGAAGGAACTGTAGAGATGGAAAATGAATATAATATATAGTTTGTTGTTATTATCGCCTTTGATTTCTTATGAGGTCGTGTTTGATATCCCCTGAAGTGATGTCTATGTGTATATGTATGTATTCTTTTTGAAATCAATAAAAAAATTAAAAAAGAAAAAAAAAGGAAGACCAGGATATGTTCCGCTCAATGCAAAGAAGCCACCTCCCTCATTCAGCCCGACAAATCGTTAGCAGACTTTGTTTCACAATCCTTGCTTTATCAGGGGCTGTACCTCTAAATAAACAATATTTGAATGATAAGGATTGATCATTGGGCACAAAATATTTTGCGTTTCAAGAGAATTCATGTAGAGGTTTGCAATGGAAGGTGCGGTCGGGCACCCCATTGCAACCCCTCTTGTTTGTAAGTAATAATCAGAGCGATAATGAAAGAAATTGTTTTCCTTGATTAGATCGGCTAAGGACAGCATAAAAGGAGTGGGGGGGCATATTTTCCCATTTCCTTAAGTCTTCTTCAATTACTAACCTCGCCCTCTCGAGGGGTATGGAAGTATACAGCGAGACCACATCAAGAGTTACGAGTAAAGATCCCTTAGGGATATATAACTTCACTATTTCTAAAATTAATTGAGTGGTATCCCTTAAGATGGCCAGTGTTTGAGAATACAAAAGCCAGTCTTGGCTCCGAGCAGATTCCATTTTGAGTGAGATTTCTGGAGACTGTGCTGTTGAGCGCTCTCAGACTTTGGCTGCTCTGGGAGTCTGTCTTTTGGATTGACCACTGCTTTTTGGATCTGCACATTGGATTACTGCTGCTACCTGCCTGGAAGATGACCTGAAGAACTTCTGCCTACTTGGTTTGGTTGAGTTACCACATTGGCCCTGGATTCTGCCTGGCTTCACTTTGGTTCTGCTGAGATTCTCTGGTTTGGGGCATTGGTTCTGTTGGGCTTTGTTGGTTCACCTTGCATTGGGTCTGGCTTTCGGCCAGGGGTTGCCCCTGTGTGTTTGGTTAAGTTTTCTTTTCCCCAGAAAGCCTTGAAATCCCCTCCATAGGAAACAATGGAGAGTGACTGGGGACACCATTTTCAAGAGCCACAGAATTGCACCTCATGGACCAATCTTCTTGAAATTTGGGAGGTCTGTAGCAGACAGGAAGTACTAGGTCCTCCATTATTTTGGTGGCATTTTCATGAAAAACGCCTCCCCCAGACCTCTGGATAATTTCCCCATAAAGAATAATGGCGCCGAATATATTCGGATTACCAAATACAATATGGATCCAAATACTATACCAATATTTTTGGACACAAATATCAGGAATACTAAATATATATATGGTATTCTGAATACCAAGATCTGAATAATACCCCAAAAAACAAGACTGGCAGTTGGACTAGGGCCTGAGAGATCCAGGTTAGAATTTCCACTCTGCTATGGAAGCTTTCTCTGACTCAGCCTAACTTACCTCACAAGTGGTTGTGAGAATAAAATGGAGGAGAGGAGAATGACATAAATCACTGAGTCCCTGACAGAGAGTCTCTCTACAGAAGATGCCTTGGCACATGTTTGTCAAGAGTAGGGAGATGCAATGTTAGCTGGAAGGCATAGTTTAAAAAGACAGAGCCGGAGGAGATCACTCCTCAGAGGGTTTATTAATTTCATCTTCGCCTCCCTGAAGGCTCTGTCAGTTTCACTTCTCCAGTCTAAAACTGTATGGGATCACAACCAGAGGGCAGCGAGGAATGGAAACAGGCTGGAGCTGCCTTCCAGAGCCGGGCTTGGACCTGGAGAGGTTGTAATGGGCTGAAGTTTCCCTTCCAACATTTCACAGATCCTTCACACAGCTCAAGTGTATAGCAAAGCCTTTTCCCTGCCACCAGCTCTGTCTTTTTAAACTACCCTTCCCGGCTAACGTTGTATCTCCCAACACATGTTCTTCATGTCTCAGATGTCTCATGCAGAGACTCTCAGTCTTCATAAATGGAAAAGGTCGATGAATTGTCTTAATCTGGAACAATTCATACATAAATACTGTCACACAGCATTTGGGATACTTGTTTGGATACTTATCAATTTTCTACCAAAATAATAACAGTAATGGTAATGGTAACAATAAAATAAATATGTTGCCTACGAAGCCGCTTGTGCTGAAAGTTGAAGCTATTATCACACAAGGCTAAAACTTGTCAGCAGGCCATTTGCTTCTAACTTTGATCAAAAATATTATGGTGATCTAGTAAAGAGGCTTGCCTCACATGTAAACAATCTGTTCGGTCACAATCAGTTCAAAAGTCAGTTGCGTTCGTGTCCAGCAGCAAAGAATGCCTTTTAACCTGTAATATAGGTGATGAGGAACATTTTTAAGATGCATAATTAGATGTTTTTTTCACTCTTGAGCTGGTTTTTTCACTCTTGTTTTATTGTATTTTGTAAGAATATTTTAACTATGAAGACCATTTTTTATGGTTCAATCATTCTACCATGATATGAGCTACCCCAAGTAAAAGAAAGGTGGGGGATAAACCTCTTGATAAATAAACGATTCTCAACCTTGCTGATAAAAATTAGCCTTCACTGGTTAACATACCCCTCACCAATTCGTTTGAATGGATTTAAACTACTAATTGAAGTGTTCAGTCCCAACAAAATGATTTGTGTTGATAGATCCCAAGCAATTCTGTACGATCTCCAGGCATATCCACGTATAAATATGCCACCCAATTCTCCCTTAAAGATTAAGTTCTTCACCTCATTCATTTATTTAGAAAATGTATGTGCTGCCTCTCCAGAGACCTGCAAGAGATATCTTAAACATTAAATAGTAACACAATAAAATAATAAAAATACACGAATTATCAACTACAAAAGTATTAAAAAAGCTTAGAACAACATTTAGCAATGTAAAGACTTTAAATGGAAAGCTGATCATTAAAAATCTTATATAGATAGAACTGCTCAATCAAAATACTGGTTAAAAAGAAATGCTTTGGCCTGGTATCTAAAGGATAGTACAGGTGGGTGTCAGGCAAGCATAAAGGGGAGGACATTCCAAAGATAAGGTGCCACCACAGAAAAATCCCTGTTTCATAGCCCTTAACTTCATCTTTGAAGGTAGGGGCACAGGGCTTGGGAATAGGATCTTAACTTACAGGCTGGATAATATGGAAGGAGGAGCAGAAAAGAGCAAGAGTCCAGTAGCACCTATCAGGGCCGGATCTAGGGTTGTTGGCACCCGGGGCAACACTAGTGCGACCCTTTGCCCCCTCCCTCTAGTCTGCCCCCTCCCTGGCGGCGCCGGGGGCAGACTACCCCCCCTGCCCCTCTCGATCCGCCCCTGGCTCCTGTAAGACTAACAAAATTTGTGGTAGGGTATGAGCTTTCATGAGTCACAGCTCATGAATGAAGAAGTGAGCTATGACTCACAAAAGCTCACACAGTACCACCAGTTTTTATTAGTCTTGTAGGTGCTACTAGACTCTTGCTCTTTTCTACTGCTACAGACAGAGTAACACGGCTACCCATTTTGGAAAGAGGAGGTGCTTCCTTGTCACATACCTATGGTGCATCTCATATCATGTGTATACCAAAGGGCAGAACTAAGTGTTCATTTCACTCTTGCAATTGGATCACATCTGATCACATGCTACAGTTGTGAAGCTGAACAGGAAGAGCAAGATATTCAGGGGAGAGTCAGTGGGTGAGGGAGCCAATTCCTTCCCCTACTTAATGATTTCCCACCACATGCCCAACTATCTCCTTACAAGCAGGGTTGCCAACCAACAGGTAGAGGCTGGAAATCTTTCCAAATTATAAACTGTTCTCCAGACAACAGAGATCAGTTCCTCTGGAGAAAATGTCTGCTTTGGAGGGTGTACTTTATGTCATTAATAGCAACAGAGCCTGTTGTGTAAAGAAATACAATGGGCTCTAGTAGTGGGGTCCTGGGAGGGCCATGCCTCTGACAGCTCCACAGCTGGTGCGAGGGCAGTGGGAAGGCCACACAGGGGAGCATGGCTCCCCCACACTGTGCCTCCCCATTGCCCCCACAGCCCCTCAGAGGCGTGCCATGCTGACAAGTGAACTTTTATCCTGGTGCAGGCACACCTGCAGTACATCTGCGCCAGGATAAGAGGTGAGTCGTCGCCAATACGACTTGGCTTTTATTTTTAGGATATCCTGCTGAGGTCCTTCCCCCCTCCCCAAATCCCACCTACTCCAGTTCCACCCCCAAATCTCCAGGAATTGCCCAACCCAGAGCTGGCCACGCTACTCACTAGTGAGGGTTCCGAACTGATTTTATTTTTGCTGCACTGTATCGGGAAAGTGGAAGAAGTGAGAGATTGGGGCCGAGGGAAAGCGGTGGGTAAGGCAAAGTTAAGCATTCCCTTCTTGCCACTTTCCTCTGTCCGTCGTCATCGTGTTGTGCAGCATTCCGCATAGCTGCACAACATAGTCCACAACACATAGCTGCACAACATAGTCCACAACACATAGCTGCACAACATAGTCCACAACAATAGTCCACATAGCTCCGCCTGCCACTGGGTGTCTTGTTCTGCTCCAATATACATTGATGGCGAGTCATTTTCTGTTGACTATTCACTGCACTGGCCTCTTGAAATCAATTATAACATCTTGAAAGGTTCTCTTAGAAACACCAGCTGCTAATCATGACTAAAAGGCTGTCATAAGCACTTGGGAAATTATCAGGGAAGCTACAATCAGAATGGTACGATGAAACAGAATCTATTATGTAAAACACAAACAAATAAGGGGAGAAGACGTTCCAAACCCTCTGTTCTGCAGCAAGGAAATTGCCATTCTGTGCTTAGAAAGATCGCATTCTCTGCTAATGATACTTTGCACAGATCAGTACCAATGGGGATTTATTTGGTATAAACTCACTTCACCAGGGAGTCCCCAATGCCTGGCACTGGTCCTGCTTCAGAATCTGCAGTGGCATTCCAGCTTGGTTTCAAGGGGCAATGTGCTTTGTTTCTACAATGCTTTGTGGCAGTCGTCTTCAGTTCATGGGTAAGAAACCTCAGGGCTCCACTTGCCAGTCACAAGTCTGTGGAGACTCACAGCCAAACTAGATGAGACACCAGACGTGAAAATGGCATGTCAGTTTCCCGCAAGTTGTGATGGGGAATGTAGAGAGGCTTCTCATCTGACTGCCGTTGCTGGCCCCGGTGGAAGAAGGGCACCCGGCGCCAAGCTGAAACCTCGTGTCCGGGAAGGTGCAGCAGCCCTGACTGGCCCCCTCTCAGCCCGGGCTGGGAGAGTGCCTTTCTGGGAAGGCACCGGGGCCAGCTGCAGCAGGTGTGGGGCAGGCAAGGCAGCATGCCATGCGGGTCTGGGTCGGGTGGAGAATGGGGCAGTGGGTCAGCCCACCAGATGATGGTTGCAGAGGGGGGTGATGCCAGCTGGCTTCTCCTTGGTAGCAGAAGCCGAACACAGCTCCCCCTCTGCTGGAGAAGAAGCCAAGGGAACAGCTGTGGATCCCCCCTTTCCAACCCACCCGTCTTACTCGCTCATCCAGCGTCCATGTTGCGGGCAGGCTGAGCACATGGGAGAGAGCTGGAGAGCAAGTCCACATGCTGCTCTGCAGCTGGAGAGCTCTGCAATGCAGGTGAGGAGAGGCCCCAGAGTTCTTGCCCCTCCGCTTGAAGGAAGGTGGCAGGCAGCAGGCACAGGGTGGACGAAGCAAGCTCGGGGCGGGCAGCAGTCAGACGAGATGCCTCACTACATTTCTCATCAAAACTTGTGGGAAACTGAAACATGCTGTTTTCGTGTCTGGCATCTCGTCTAGTTTGACTGTCAGCATATTTTTCTACTGTTGTTAAGAAGGACCTGTTGCTACTGCACATGCATAGAGAACCACAACTCTTGTTACTCTCAGCATTCACATGGAGATGAACATACATGAATCCATGAAGGTGCCTTAGACTGCATCAGACCATTAGTTCCTCAAGGCCCGTATTTTCTATTCATACAGGCAGCAATTCTCTGGGTCTCAGGCAGAGGTCTTTCACAGCAATTATTACCTGGTCCTCTTAACTGAAGATGCCTGGGTTTGAACCCGGGATCTTTTGCATGCCAAGCACTGAGAGACAGCCCCTCCCTTAGAAGGGCAGGTATGTTTGTAACTCGCTGTGGAAACATCAGTAACTCTCCACCATCTAGAGGTTAACATTTTTTATTGTATTTATATTAAAGGTTATGGTAAGCAGTTGTATTAAGAAATAACTAGTGATTCTGCCATTAATTGTAATTGTTAAAAAGGAATCGATAGTAAGGAGCAACAATGAAATAATGAGGTCTTTCTTTTTATTATTAGTTGTTAGTCCCTGGCAGTTAGATCCCTCAAGTTCTCCACAGTTAACATACAGGTGTTCCCATTGAAGCAACTTTCAGTTGAAGCAACTTACAGTTCAAGGTGTTTACACAAAGGTAGCACTTGCCAGAAGCACTACTAATTATAGGGAAACTTCCCGCCCTTTGGGTCTGTTGACATTCTGGTGCAAAAACCCCAAAGAGTTACATGGGAACTGATTAGTTTAGGCTAGACAAACTACAGGATGAAATCATCCCAGTCTCTGAGAAAAGATACATCGCTCGCTGCCACACCTTGCATCCAAGGACACTTATCATAGAAGTGAAAGTAAATACTTTCAACAGATAACAGTCAACCCCCACTGGTCCACTACATTACATGTTAACAGTTAACACACACTCAGATGATTTATGCAGTATATAGAACACAACCTTAGCAGAGTTATGATCAGCATATTAATGGCAGGTATGCAGGCATACATGACATTAGTATTATTAATATTAAAAAATAAGAAGGAATGGGTTCAAACTATGCTTGTGTAGCATAGCTGGAAAATATATACTAGCTAAGTTTAATAATTAATTAATTTCTATCTTAATATTGGGAAAACTTTTGGTTATAAACTCTGTATTTTTATAATCTTTGTAGCACAAAAGCATATATCGGTTTTAACTTTCCTTCCCCCCTTTACCCTTTTTCTTCTGTACCCCCCTATGAATTGAAAATAAAAATATATTTTAAAAAACCTCTTCACCTCCATGATGGCATCAGGGCACAGGGATGCTGCAACTGGGCACAGGGGAAGAGGGCCCTTTTTCTAGCAGGACAGCTAGCTGAGGTCACTCCTTGATAAAAGATGCCCCATGGGGGGGAGGGGTCAAAAGTGGAAATTGGATCTAGAAAGAATGAGAATCACTGCTCTCTAGTGGGGAAAGCTGTGTCTCAGATATAAAGTCTCTCTACACAATACTAAGTACCTAGGGACACTCAAGTGCAGGATTGTATGTGTAGTCCTCATTTATGTACAGGCTGTTCTTGCTCTGAACATGTGCATGCCACTTTCACAGGAATTCCCTTTGTGTGACTGCATCTGCAAGTGATTCCTGGGGGGGGGGTGTGCAGATTCAGCTCTGTTTCTGCTGCAAGAACAAGTACTGTAGGCTTCTTTGACTTGTCTGTTTGCATTTCTTTAAGGTGTGCAAAAGTGTCATGGTCTGCATTTCAATGAATATATGCAGGGGAAACTGGGATACTTTTAGCAATTGAGGAAGAACTGATGTAGAACACATGAAGCAAATTGAAGTGTGACTGTGAGAGCGAGTTGGGGGAGACACACGTGAAATGAGGTTCACTTGAGCGTCCCTAGGTACTTAGTAACGTGTAGAGAGACTCATAGTTTCATACTCTTTTTCAGACACAGGATTGCTTCCACAAGTCATAATGAGAGTCCTCACAAAGAAGCACAAAGACCATGTGTGAATGAGTAATCTTTTCGGTGTCAAGATCTGTGTAATTGTCGATTGGAAAACATGTCTATCAGTTGCATCATCTGGTGACTCCATCTCAGCCTCGATCCCTGCTGAAGAGGGAGGAGAAGTCACGTCTTTTACCGGTGAGCAATGACAGGCAGTTGCAATAGAGCGGTGGGGATTATGGCTGCAGTAGTCTGCAGGCATATCCTTTCTGCTTTGTTAGTGGAACCTGGTACCAACAAGTGATACCATCACCTTACATTCATACAGGGATCCAACAGGCCCCTTGAAAGCTTCACGCTTGCATGATGCTACAGCTGTCACTGCCTGGCCACTGCTAGTGTTTTCGTGCCATTTCAAGTTGCAGTGGCAAACCAAAATGGCGGCCAAACTCTGACAGAGTTTTGTATTGTTGTACATGTCCATGCATAGTTGTTGCTATTTCCATCTGGTACAGTTGCCCCTGAATTACGGTTTTTAAAAGTGAGATTGATTTTACAAATTTGGGCTTCCTCCCAAGTTCGTATGGCTATATATTGTAAGTGTGGCTGGCTCTGTCACACAGATTTACTGGGCCTCATGCTCTTAGTTATGGGGTAACTCCATGTTCAGAAGCAGTAGACCCCTGAATTCAAGGTGCTGGGGTCAGGAGAGGACAGCTGTCTTCAATCATATCCTGCTTGTGGGCTTCCCATTGGCTGGTGATGGTTGGAAGTAGAATGTTGGATTTGATGGATTTGCTGTTTCATCCACCAGAACCCTTCTTGCCCAGCCTGTGATCTTCTAAGTGCAACATGTGTGGTTGCCTGTCAGATGTTTGACATCCTTTCTGTCCCTCTCGTAGAGCCAAGCTACAAGTGACAAATGACACTTGAACAGCAAGTGAACAGACTCACGTGTATTCCTCCCTGTTCACTTGCACTCCACTACGTGATTGAGAGCCAAGCTACAGGTGATGCCTGACACAGGTTGGACACTGGTCAGCTTACCTCAAGTTTTGATGGGAAATGTAGGCGTCCTGGTCTTACAGCTTGGCTCTCCATTTAATTGAAGTTTATAGAAACCCCCACACACACACCCAGCAGAGGGGAAGGTGCACCCAGCGAGAGCCTAACATCTGCACTCCCCTCCCGACTACATGTTCTCCCTCCCATAGACTGCCGCTCTGTAAACTTCAATTAAATGGAGAGCCAAGCAGCAAGACCAGACTGCCTACATTTCCCATCAAAACTTGAGGGAAGCTGACAAGTGTCCAACCTGTGTCAGGCGTCACTTGTAGCTTAGCTCTGAGTGGAGGGCAAGTGGAGCGCAAGTGAACAGGGAGGAATACATGTGAATCTGTTCACTTGCCGTTCAAGTGCCATTCGACACTTGTAGCTTGGCCCTGTGATAGGCAGCTATAATAAACGATTGATTCACTACACATTTTAATCAGACTGCGTTTGTACATGCCTGCCTTTGGTCTGTTTGATCGTTTCTATGGCTAATTCTGACAGTATAGTGGTAGGCTGAAGATTTTCCTGGAAGCTAAGTTCTTTTCATAAGATGAGGAACCTGTCTCATCCCAGAAGGAAAGGTGGACTTTTAAGAGGCAGAGGGCTAGCAAATCTGATGTGATTTCCCAATATACACATAAGCTAGCTCCATAGGGGGTGCCCGTCTTCCAGCCCACTGAGGATGCTATTATAGAGTATTGTTTCAATGATCTGAAATATAAGCTTCAGTCAGAAAATGCCAGAAATAGTTTCCAGCTGTTACAGACTGATAGAAATCTGTCACAGGGGACATCTTTGGATTACAGTAAAATCAGGAGACACAGTCTGTGTATCTCTGTGTGTCTCCGTCTGTCTCTTTGTCTCCACCCCCCCCCCCCCCCCGCCACACACCATTGTACATGAGTGCCAGAGATTTTTGCTAGAATGTCCTAATGGTACACAACAATAGAAGAGAACATGGAATCAAGGAGAGCTGAATTGTGGCTCTATCAAGAGGTTTGGGAGCTATATCAAGGGTGTTCCTGGATTTGGGGGGGGGGCACACAGCACCAAGAAGACCCCGAATGGGTCTTTTTTATCAAGTGCCCGAGCAGTTCCTTGATCTAAGAGGTTTGTAGACCTGCAGCTGGCAACGTAAATGTCTGAGACAAATTACAAGGCAACACCAGTGCTACAGTGAATGATGAAAGTGCGCTTGGAAAGGCAAACAAGCCGAGCATTACAACGGCCACTTAATGGGAAACACATTTATTAACATCGAGTGCGATGTCTGTAGGTTCTTTCCCCCACTGCAATCAGCAGAAGATGCCATTGGCTTAAAGAGATGAAAGAGCACAGTGGATAAAAACGGAAGGTGGGTGTCTCCCCCCGCCCATCTTTCGATTCCACTGTATTCTGCCGGCGCTCTCAGCAGTGCGACCAGCTCTTGGCTTCATCAGAGAGGGAACAAAAGCCACACTGGCATGAAGAGAGCAACTTGATTTCACAGGGTCTCTCGGGAAAAGTGTGCCGGAGCCAGTTTCAGAGTTTGGCAGGCATGTCCTTGAATAAAAAGTGGAGGAGGAGAAGGGCAGGAAGGGAAGAGCAAGCAAGGGCTCCAGGCTGTACATGAGAAGCTTTCGCACACAATGAAACAGCCCTGACCTGGCGTCCTCAGTAGGAAATTTATTCAAGGCAAGCCGGTACACTTTGCTGAATGCTACAGCAGCACATTTGCCTGTCTTACTGTGCTTTTGCTTTCCGTAGCTGCTCTTCGTGAGCTTTCATTACAGTTTTACAGACCATTTGGGATATTCACCCTGTTCTGCGTAGGAATATGGCAAGCTGTCAAGAGTGGGAAGAGGAGAATCAAAATGGGAAATCACATCTACAGCTAACTGTACTGGCTGGCTCTGTTCGGCTAGGATTTGGAAGCGACTTATAACTCTGTGTTGGGGGTGTGTGTGGAGACAACACCGTGCATCCTTCCTTCTCAGCACTGCCCACCCCCCAGGTCAATCCTGACAGCCACCAGGCCAAGTGGAGTGACAGACGTATCCAGGGCTTTTTTTTCTGGGAAAAGAGGTGGTGGAACTCAGAGCCAAGCTTCAAGTGACGACTTATGCAGGTTGGACACTTGTAAGCTTCCTTCAAGTTTTGATGGGAAATGTAGGCATCCTGGTCTTGCAGCTGTAATGGAGAGCCAAGCTGTAAAACCAGGACGCCTACATTTCCCATCAAAACTTGAGGGAAGCTGACAAGTGTCCAACCTGTGTAAGGCATCACTTGTAGCTTGGCTCTCAGTGGGTTGCCTTCGGAGAAAATGGTCACATGGCTGGTAGCCCCGCCCCCTGATCTCCAGACAGAAGGGAGTTGAGATTGCCCTCCACGCCACTCGGCAGCGTGGAGGGCGATCTAAACTCCCCTCTGTCTGGAGATCAGGGGGCGGGGCCACCAGCCATGTGACCATTTTCAAGAGGTTCCAGAACTCTGTCCCGCTGCGTTCTAGCTGAAAAAAAAGCCCTGGAAGTATCTTATAAAGAGCTGCACGCCAGCTAGCTGATCAGTGGGACCACCACTCTCCATATGTTCCCCAGAGGGTGCTTCGATCAGCTGGTGGTCCCTGGCTCTAACCAAAAAGAGGCTCCCTTAGGAACCAGCCTGCCAACAATGAGGGGGATCACAATTCACCAGTTCAAGCAACAAACACACAAATCTGCTAGTCACAGTGCATATAAATAGTGAATAAATAGTACAATAAATAATTACAATAGATAATGCTGAACAAAATTCCTAACCATACAGTCAAAAGCCCATCTGTGCAAACAAGTTCATTAACTTTTTCTGCTTTCTTCTTTCCAGGGTTGGGACTGTGCGGTGGATCCATTTTTCTGAACCTGGAAAGAAGAAAGCAGAAATGGTTAATGAACTTGTTTGTACTTTTACCATGGAGGCTGGCATCCTCTTAGCAGATTTTCCACCTAGAGTGTGGTTAGATGTGACAGAATACGAGTGTTATCTTGGTGTTTTCCGCAAACTTGTGTTTACTTTCTGTCCATTTAAGATAGGGGGAAGAGAAATAATACCTCCCTATAAATAAAGGTGCACAAACTCATGTCTTTGGCAGTCTTCCAGTGTGTGAATCATTCCTCTGAATGTATCCCAGCATGCCTTTCATTTCCACTTCTGTTTTGTATGTTTTCAAATGCCCGGGCTGTTTCTTATTGACACAAGGAAACACTTCACTGTAAATCTGTCAAAAGTTTTCTAATCGTTCAGTTAAGTACCTGTGAAAACTCCCCCCCCCCCCAACAAGGACTTTGATACGCAGATGGAACCATCCAGGTCTATTTCCAATATAAGTTTCCGTCCTTTCTTTTGAATAATATATCCTCACATGTTGTTAATTCTATGGTTAGCATGAACCAAGGTAGGCTTTTATGTGGGAGAAAGGGAAAACCTCAAATCCACCAAGATTGAAATGAAAATTAGATTTTGCATAACTCCTTGCTGCAACCTGAAGAACATGTTCCTAAGCGTAAGTCCCACTGAATAAAATAGGTCTTAATTCTTTTTACTATTGTTATTGTTATTGTTATTATTATTTATTATTATTAATAATTATTATTATTATCATCAGGGCTCATTTTGAGGGGGAAAGTGCAGGAACGCAGTTCCGGCAGTTCCCCAAAGAGGTCATATGTCAGGTGGCCCCACCCACCTGACGCTCGGCCATTTGGGGCCTGTTTAGGCCTGGATTGGGGCCGAAACAGCCCAGATCGGGCCTCTGACTTTTTGCACTTTGCACTTTTTCAAAAATATATACTTGAAATATTTATGAATCTGTGGGTATATGTGTTTAACCTCTTAAACTACCTGTGTTTAACAGGTAGTTTATTAGTTGAGAGCTTTTGAGCACCCAGAGGAACCCTCTTGTAGTGTTTGTGTTTTTCCTTATTAATACCAGGCAAACCTAATTTCATCAGATCTTGGACGCTAAACAGGGTCGACCTTAGATAGGAGTTGGATGGGGGACTTCCAAAGAAGGCCAGTGTCGCTATGCAGAGGTAGGCAATTGAGCACCACTTGCCTTGAGGTCTGGTTTAGAGACTTTAATCTCGGGGGAGGGAGAATCTGGACATCGGAAGAGAGAAAACTGGCAGTGAAGTTTTTCCAATGAAGACACAAAGATGCCTTGTACTTAATTAGGCCACTGTTATGAATCTTTGTATTAACAATTCTGACTGGAAGCAGATTACTGGGTTTCAGGAAGAGGCATTTTGCATCATCTAATAACTAATCCTTTAACTTGGACTGGAACCTAAGGCCTTATACATGCAAAGTATCTGCACTGCTGAGTCACTTTAATTCAGTGCCACCATCCCCTCTGGCTGGCTTGCCCTGATAAATAAATCGTTATGTAGACCCCAGAAATCTAATTAAAGGATTCCATGTTTGGGCTGTTAGCAGAGTCTATCGTATGGCATAGGAAGCGTGGTTATAGGTGGTTGTCAGCTCGTTCTGCTGGCTGGTGTGTGTGCAGGAGTGAAAATAACAAAAGCATACACTTGGTTTATATTTGAAAAAGAAATAAGAGTTCTTTATTGTAGGAACTCCATACTCTGATAGGAAAGGAGGAGAGACAGATCCTAACTACCTATCTAGTCTCAGGATGGACTTGGATTGCAGGACAAGGCCTGCATCCATGCTGCCAAGATGGAGGGAGGAGAAGGAAAGGGGTGTTGCCTGGAACAAAGCCAGGAAGAGAAGGGGAGAGAGGGAGGAAGTCAGGAGGAGGAAATCCTAATATGCAGTCTGCATATTAAAGGACAGTCAGAGAATTAAATAATAGTAAACAGTAAGCAGAGTGTCCCGACCTCTCTATCTTTCTAACTCTTTGGTTTGTCCCGCTCTGAAACCAGAGGAGAGAGACAGCACTGAATCCTCCTCTTCCAACATGCCCAAATACAAATCTCTGTCCCCCCATTATCATTCCCTTTTAGTTGAGACAGATACAGGAATATCAGCACTCTCCTTTGGGAATCCAGATACCTATCTCAGCCTGGCACTTTGGCTCAGCTCACATGCCCATCTGAGCCTAAACCATCATTCCCTCCTATTTGAAAAAATCCAGACACTCAGCCACAACCCCTCCCTGTTGGCTTAAACCAAACCTTTTTCTCAGGACAAAATGTCCTTCCTTCCCTATTGTTGGGTGAGCCCAAACTCTAAACGAATAGCCGTGCCAAGATGCTCAGCCAACAGATGTACAGGCATGTTGCTATCTCAAATGCCTAACACTGGCCTTCTTATCGGTGTAATTTAAAACATTTCATTTTAAAAACTGCTTAGTTTCTTGGTAACACAAAGGCTGACCTCTTGATAGGATGTGCTGCATTGGTCTTTTTTTTTTTTTAAAAAAAAATGAATGTTTTGTTGCCTCCAT
This sequence comes from Eublepharis macularius, assembly GCF_028583425.1. NCBI lineage: Eukaryota > Metazoa > Chordata > Lepidosauria > Squamata > Eublepharidae > Eublepharis > Eublepharis macularius. The sequence continues at coordinate 131,877,317 of NC_072795.1, read as the reverse complement.
ATTGTAGCTGTTTTTGTGACTTGATCATTGTGTGCCCCAAAACAAAATCCAGATGGCTGGAGTCTGTCTACAATGGTCACTTCATTCTTTTCTTGGTGCATCATTGTGGGTTGGTAGGTTAAGAAGCTTAACCTTAATTGAATCAAGTAATCCTCTCAAATCTCCCTCAACATCCATTCTCTCCAGTCCGGCCTTATTCATCCTTTCTTGGCTAATATGAATGGAGATCTCGATCCCCCCTTTTCTGCCTCACCTGGTTTTCTTGGGAGTTCATCTGCTCTCCATATCGGAGCAGCTGCAGTGTCAATAAAGATCCAGGTTTTTTCTCTCTCTTCCTTTTCTTGACAGGGACCTGCACAATGCCTTCTCTAGACTCTCATTATGAAGTGCCACTCATTCTCTCACTAGCTTACAGTGATTAAGAATCATTTTATTTCAGATCTGTGTGTCAATTGGCATATTTATTTCTAATCAGCTTTTAAAAAAGGCATTATTCACGAGGTGCTTAACCAGGTTACTTAATTTTCAGTCCGTGTTGCTATTGATTTCTAATACCGTTCTTCTCAAGATATGGCACGCTGTTCTGTGTAAGCATTCCCTTTATGAAATAAAAGGTCTTTGAACTTGGTATACTGCCAATTACTAAATCAGTCAACTTTTGTGTGTGTTTAATTTTGTGCCCTTATGGGATTAATATGTGTCACGGCTTCACACCTAAGGTGGCTTCACACATCACTTGGTGGCCGCAGCATCAAGCAATGAGCTGTACATGTGAAGGCACTGTCACACATCTAACACGGCAGATAAAAATTCCCATCATTCCAAAAACTACACTTTTCATTGAAGTAAGTCCATACATATAGCTGTCAGCAATCCATAAAATGTTTTTATGCATTTGCGCAATGTTTAGCATGTACGCCTTCAGAGACACCATCATCACTACAACTACAATGGAATTCTGTTCCCCACAGAGTTGCATAGTGGTTAGAGTGTCAGACTAGGAACTGGGAAACCCAGGTTTAAATCCCTACTCTGCCATGAAAGCTTGCTGGGTCAGTCACATGCTTTCAACTTCACAAGGCTGCTGTGAGGTTGAAATAGAGGGGAGGAGATCCGTTTCAGCTGCTTTGGTCTCCAATGGGGTGAAGTAAATAAATGAAGTAAATAAATAGATTTATGTCATATTAAATTCTTATAAACTACGAGCCCCTGGGGACAGAAATGCATTTGTAAAACTGCTATAAACCACTCTGAGCTGATGGAATAGAGTGGGGGTTATAGAAATCAAATAAATGCAGCTAAATAAGATCTTGATCCACAAAGCTAATCAGTTTGGAATCCATACTAGAGTATTGCAGTAGCTTCCAAAACCATCCATTGTATGCATGCTTTCTGGAAACATACTGGGTTACTAGTTTCACTTCCTCCAGTTTTACTCAATTTTTTTCAGGAACCATATCTAGCTGGCAAGTTTTACATCATTCCTAGTTGCATGATCAGGAAATGGCCCATTCCACATGACACACTTTAAGCTCCCAGTACTGAGTATTCACACCCATCAGCGCTGAATCGTCTCGGGCTTCTAGCATTCTGCACCGTATGACCTCAAGGCGATTTGGTGTCTACTTTCTTATTCCAGATGAGTTGAGAAGCATCTCTTTCAAGTTGCCTTTAAAAAAACGTTTCAGAACATGCATACAACGTTGCAGTGCTGGAGCCCAGTTTGTTCACACACACACCCTTCTCCCTGTCCCTATATTTACTGATTGGGCAGTCTCGTGCCCACCAGTTTTTTTTCCTGAACATGAGCCCCAGTTGTAAAGAAAGGAAATAAAAAAGTAAACCCAAGAAGTGATCAGTGGGGAATGTGGATTGCCCTCAGGGAGTGGGATGCACATTGTGCTTAAGGATACCTTAAGGAATGCAGGAATGTCACACAGCTTTGTGACTCTCCCCTAATTAAAAAAAAGGGGGGAGAGATTGCATGCTCATTTGCTTGAGGCTTGATTCAGGCCTCTCCTAACGCCAAAGAGGAAAAGAAATAAAGATGTGTGGAGAGGTGGGGAGAGAGGGAGTGGTTTAGACGCAGTGCTACGATCCTTTCCTGAAAACAACTGTGTGCCAGCCAAGATGTTATTTAGATTAAGAATTTCAAAATTAGAGGGGATATTACTGCAGTAACATTTCAGCATTACTACCCTATTTGTTTGATTTTTTAAAAAAAGATGGAAAAGGAATTCTGAGCGCTCAAGCAGTTTCGACAGCTGTTTGAGAAAGGAGTAGGCAGCCTACAATTCTTCCCTGTAAACTTCCTTATGTGCTAGTGAAGATTTTGATCGAGTTTTTTAGATTTAGAATTCAGAAATTAGAAGGAATATAAGTGCAATAATGTTCTGGCATTACCGCCCTCTCGGGAAAAAAAAGGCAGAAAAAAGTTTGTGGAGCTGAGTAGGGTGGGTGTGGTTACTGGCAGACAGACCAATCAGCTCTTGGGAGAAAGGAAGTGGGGGGGGGCAAGAAGCAGAATGGGAGTCTGGTGTTTCACTCAGATCTAACACGCTGCAGTGTTGACTAGGCCGCAGCTTTAAAAATAAATGGCAGAATATGTGCAGGGGAACAAATGGAGAAAAGATCGGCAAATGTCATATCTGTATCCCATGACTCCCTTGCACGTGTGGAACTCTGGAGAACATGGGCAGCAGAATGGGAAACAAAATGCTGTAAAATGACTGAGCAGAAAGGGCCAAATGTCTTGAATCATTTAAAAAAAAAAAACTTTGTAATATTTATATCCTGTTTTTCCCTGAAAAGGACACAAAGAGGTTTGCAATTAAAACTATGTATAAAGAAACTAGTGAACATTCGTTGTTGTAGATTTCCCGGGCTGTATTGCCGTGGTCTTGGCATTGTAGTTCCTGACGTTTTGCCAGCAGCTGTGACTGGCATCTTCAGAGGTATAGCAAGTCTTTCAGTGCTACACCTCTGACGATGCCAGCCACAGCTGCTGGCGAAACGTCAGGAACTACAATGCTAAGACCACGGCCATACAGCCCGGAAAATGTACAACAACTAACGTTCTCCAGCTGTGAAAGCCTTTGACAATAAACTAGTGAACAACAAATGAAAAAAGCAAAACGAGTACATCTGAAACCAGTCCTGGATTTCATGGTTGACTTGACTGAAGTCACAGGCTGGAAGCCACAGGGCTAAGAATCAAAGGGCCAATAGATCTTTGGCGCTTGCCCCTTGGCTCATTTCCAAGGGCTCTTGCTTCTGGCTTGGTCCAGACTTTACAAAGTACCTGGGACAGGAAGGGGGAAATCAATCCCCTGCAAAAATGTTCTACAGCCAGCAAAGATGTTCTTCCTTGAGTCCCTTCAGTGACTGCAGTGAAACAACTCCAACAACAACTCTCTTCTTCATTTCCAGCAAGGAGGCATTGTCAAAATAACTGTTAAAAGCTGTTTCGTTCAAGAGCGGCATGAAAGCATTTGTGATGTCACTCATGTCAAACCCCATGTGAGCAGTAAGTTAAAGCTGTCACCTTAATTTCCGTACCAGGTGAACAGAGCTGGCATTCCACAGTCTGGGATTTCATGCTTTATTACAGCTTGGGCTCCACACATTTTGCCTTGCTCTTTTAGATACCCCTGCTCAGGTATCAGCATTGTTGTTACTTCCATTCTTTTAAATGGGAGTCCATTTGTTATTAATCTCAACATGAAAACAAATTCTCAGCGAATGTTTATGTAGCATTGACCTCTCTCTGCAGTTGAGTGTGGCACCCCCACCCAGCAGAGGAAGAAAACTGGCTCTACAAGGAACAAGCGGAGAAAGGTATTCTGATTTTGCTGCATCCCTAGCTATTGTAATTCATTGAATAGCTTCAATGTTATTAGACGGTTTTCATCAGGTCTCCTCCCCCTAGCCTTTCTACCAAAATACAGCTGCAGAAAAACACCCCTGTTTAGTGTTTAAAAGGCTGTATAAAAAACTTTATTTAAAACTAATTATTTGGGTTGCAGATCAGCCTCATAAAATTTATTTTTTCTTTTTTTTTTGAAAAAAATTTTATTGGGTTAGAATCCGTTATTTTTTCATTTACATTCAATTTTCCCCAAATTTTTCGTTTCTAACCCCCTCCCTTTCCCCCCCTTTTGTTGACTTCCAACAGCTTTCCCACCCTTTGTCCCTTTTCCCTTACTTCTATTAAATTCCTCTATCTAAAACAAATATATATTCTCCATTATACTAAGCAGTACATCCTTAACTATTTTTCTTATTATATACCCAAACTGTAAGTCTTTGTTCCATCTTAGATAAACAATTTATCTCATTTTTCCAATTTTAAATATTTCTATATATCATAAACCATAAAAAACTTACACATTTAAATCAAACAATTTGACTTATTCTCTATATATTACTCATTCTATCTTTTTATAATAATTCTATATAACTCTCATCACATAGTCAATCAATTTGACTCGTCTATACCTTCAGACATTCAGTTTGGTGCATTATACAAATCTTATCAAAATTTATTTTTTCCAACACACATAGGGTTAATTTTTTCCTTTCTTTTTTTCTTTTCTTTGATTTTGTGTGTTCTTAAACTATTTTGCCGCTGCACCGTTATGGAAATGTGCCACAATACACTCTAGACAACAACCCTTGCCATACACACTGTATTTAAAAATAAATGCTCCATTTATTTTTTTTAAGAAAAATCTTTCCCCTTGTTCCACTTTTATTTTTTTCCTCCGAAACGCAATCCTAAACAGAGTTACTCTAGTCTAAGCCCATTGATTTCAATGGGCTTAGACTGGCATAACTCTCTTTAGGATTGCACTGCCTCTCCTACTTACAATGGTTCAGGTTGGTTCCTCCATGTTCAGCTGCACAAGAAGAAACCATTTTTATTAAAGGAGGGCATTCCCATGCACAAATGTACACCTACATTAATCATTTTTAAATGTTATTTTGAAACTTCCTAGCTTTATTAAACCACATTGGATTTTCACCAAAACTGACAGAACAAGAACCCTGGAATATTTGTGAATTTTTGACAGACTACAGAATTTGGGGGGGGGGATGAAAGTGTACACTGGGTATGAATAATGTTGGTTGCGAACTGTGAATGCTGAAGATTAAAACAATTTTTAAAACTTCGATAACTCAGCCATTTCACATCATTTTTTCCGTAAATTAGGCCAAATTAAACAGTCATAAATTTGGCAGGATCTACTTTAACCTTATATAGATTTTCCATGCCAAATTTCTGGCTGATTCTCTTGATTTAATGATTAATAGAATTTTCAGGTGTTATAATGGTCGAATGCTGTTGAAAAACTAACATGCCTTAAGTATAAACTGCTCCTGTGGCCACATAATTTATTAAGTTTACACATGCACCAAATAATTATATTGGGGGCAGTGAAAGAGCAAGAGAATTGGTTGAAAGGTGCTTGAAAAAGCAATGAATGCTACGAGGCATCCTTTAATGGCCAATAAGGTTGATAATCCTGTTACCCCAATACCATACGTCTGCCCCCTGGCTATTGAAGCATTCCCCTTTTTGCATGTCAGGCACAGCAAAGACATGTGTAAACTGGGCAAATTATGGGATCCTGCCTATGTATACTGAGATCTCAGATCTGGATAGAGCTCTAAATGGGAGTGAGGAGATTCCCAGAATTAATCGGGCAGAAGACAAAATAAAATTAAAGTCTTTATTAAAAAAATATAGAACTGGAATATCGAGAGGCATCTAAACACACTTGCAAGTGCATGCATGTGCATGCATACACAACGCATTCAGTAAAACAGTAAAAATGCTAAACATAACACCTAACACCTAAAAAATAAAGCGGGGGGAGCATAACACTTGCTCTGTAGAGTATGGAAATCCTATAGAGTTCTGAATGGAGTGTGGAGCTGAAAAACCAAGACCAATTGTCGCTGTGGCAATTGGTGCCCCTGCGCCACTTATGATCGGGGGGAGGGGGACCATCAAAGGCTGTGCTCCCCCAGATGGACCGACCCCCTCTCCCCAGGGTGGTATATTAGAGGCAGTCACTATGGTGGGAGGCGGAATGGATCTCCCTCTCCCCACTCCCGTTACTACTGGAAACTGTGTAGTCGGGAAGTATGTGGGCTTCCATGAACTGTGCGGGAGTTATTAAAAGTGCGGGAGTTATAAAAGCAATTATTGGTCCCTGGCCAATCTGTGGAGCTCTCCCTCACTCCATTAGCAATGGCTGTGGCAGAGAAGTCTTTGACTTTGACTCCTGACCCTCCTCGCACGGTTTCCCAGCTGATTCCGCCAGCAGGATCCTCATCTCTTGTATGCTTTGGACGTCATGTTCCCATTCTTGTTGCATCTGAGGGCCAAGCTACAAATGACGAATGACACTTGAATGGCAAGTGTATTTCCCCCTGTTCACTTGCCTTCACTCAATCCACTTGCCATTCAAGCGTCATTCGTCACTTGTAGCTTGGCCTATTGTTGCCTGGCCCTGTTCCTCTAGGGATCGATAATTCTTAGATCCGTACACCTCTTGTAGGACTTGTGTGCGCCCCAGCGAAAGGTACCATGTAAAGAAACTCAGTGTGGGTCTCTCCTCTGACCCGGTTGGCTACAGCATCTGGCCCCCGATGAGGATTATTGGCCCAGCCGCAGCTTCCGATTCACTTGCATCCGTGGTGCCAGTTTCATCCTCAACTGTAAAATCCAAAAGGTCTTGCCCATTACCAGGAGGTAATCCAGGGTCCCCCTGTATTTGTATATTCCCCAACACCGATTGTGTTGCCGTCTCCTGTGGCACAGGCAGCTGTGGTGTCTGGCCCCAATTCTGGTTACTCGGCCCAGCTGCAGCTCCCATTTCACACAGGTTTAGAGTGGTAAGAGCGGTAAGAGCGGCTGTTCCCGCAGGGTTGGGGAGAGAGAATGTGCCCGTAGCTACACCGATGGAATGGCGGATTGTTGAGACCCTCGGGCATTGACTTTGGGGAGTATGGGAGAAACTGGGGGACCCTGGATTACCCCCCAGTAACGCACTAAGCATGCCCATGGTCAGTGTGATGATATCACTTCCCGGAAGTGATGTCATCACATCTATCCAGGAGCGCAGTGCATGCACGAAGACACTAAAACAGGTAAGTCCTAGGTCCCACCCCTGTCACTGGGAGGGTATGAGACCTGGGAACCCTACTAATTCTCTACCTAGGTATCCCATCTTTCTCCAGCCTCTCGAATAACAAGCAAGTGTGGTAGCTAACATTCTGATTTACTGTGTGTTGTGCTTTCTGTGACAGAATCTTGGGTTCAGATTACAGCCTGGATATTTGCCTATCTATTATGACCCCTAGCATGTCTCCATCCTGCCCAAGAGTCCCAGTCTTCAGTCATGAAAGCCTTTCATTGAACGGGCAGTGCATTTTCTCAAGATGTGGCTTCAACGCAAGGGCGCATAAGGGCTCTGAATGACTCCAAGCACTGAACCGCACAAGCTACTAGGAAGACAGCTTCCAGTATCTAGGTCTGAGTTGGCTCAGCATCACAGGAGACTTCTTTCTCTCTTTCTTCTTTTTGTATCAAAGCTCCTCCTAGTCAAGAGGGCACTTCATAGTGGCATGGATGTGCTTTGAAGCGTTCATCAGTGAACTCACCTCGGAAGCTGACGAGTCCATTGCTTTTGACAAACCCTGCGGTTTGCATGAGTGACGCTTAAATCGGATTGGGAGTGTGGTTTTACACTTCCCATGTCCTTTTTTTTTGCCAATGAAACATAAGGTGAAAACACACGAGTAGGCTTTATAAATATAAGTCAAGAAATGTAATGAAATAAAATGAAATCAATCCCAAATCTAGTTTTACAAGAAATTCAACTCCATCATAAACATACAGATAAGTCGATATATATGAAGAACGATCCAATAAATAAATAAATGGGGCAACAAAACAAGAAGTCAGTCCACAGATAAGCTTCCAGCAAGGTAAGTAATCAATCACATAATAATCCAATACAATGAAGTATAATCTGTTGCATGTTCAATTTCAGGTGGAGCCGGTGAAGGCGGGGTGCACCAAGCAGACCTGCACCGCCCTTCACGCAGCGCCGGATTGAAACCACAGTTTCGTATCAACAACCTCTTCAGGGGCGAGAAGCTACCGCCATACAGCACAATAGTTAATAGTATACAATTCACAGCACCATCAAAAGTACAATCAAAAGTACAATCAACACAGTCAAATCCGGCGTCCTCACATAGAACCTGCAGTTGGCCTAACCCCTTAGTATTTATGTGTTTGACACTTCACCCACAGGATTCCTTCTGAAGCTGTTATGGCTTAATTCCTTCTGAAGCTGTTATGGCTTAATCGGTCAAAAGACCAGGCCTAGTTTGTCTAAACCCCTTCCCCTTTGATAACATGAAGCAGAGGAAAAAAGGGTCCATCGTAGGTCATTGGGGAAACCAAAAAAATAGCTGCTCAGCCTCAAAATGGCAGCCAGCTATTACCATGATATTTTCAGGGAGGGTGGGTGGGTCAGAAGCAGGTGGCAAAAGCCTGTCCTGGGGAGGTGCTGCCATCTTATGATGATGATGATGATGATGATGATGGATGCCACTGGATTTATATACGGCTCTTTGAGACAACTTAATGTTCACTCAGAGTGGTTTACAAAGTCTGTTATTATTATTCTCACAACAAATACCCTGTGTAGTGGGTGGGGCTGAGAGAGCTCTGAGAGACCTGTGACTGACCCAAGGCCACCCAGCTGGCTTCAAGTGGAGGTGTGGGGAATCAAACTTGGTTCTCCAGATTAGAGTCCCCCACTCTTAACCACTACAGCGAACTGGCTCTCTTATATGCCATATGGCCATTCTTGTTAATTGACTGGTCCTGTTACCGGAATTGGTCTCCTTGTGAGTAAGAGAATTTGTGGGAGAAATAGCAAGCAAGGAAGACAGCTATGCAAAAGGCTGGTGACTATGGGATCTTGTTCACCAATGTTTACATGGTCTCTTCCAAAATAGCCAATGAGGCTGATGCTTAAGTTCAAATAACAATCTTTTCTTAGATGGAAAAATGCATGCATATACACACAAAAATACAGGAGAAAATTTTTACACACACATAGAGTCCTAGGAAGCTAGCCAGAAGTTGAGTTAGAGAGAGGGAATAAGTATATCTACCTATCCTAAAGAGTAGTCCAGTCTGCGGGAGAAGAGAGTAGCTTCAAATGCCAGCATTCTTGGCCAGGAGAGGAAGAGGCTTCGGGCAAACTTCAAGGGAACTGCACTTTGTATCTGTTACGCGTGTACAATGTTAATGAGGTCAGGGCACTACTTTTATAGAGTAAAATGTGCCTTGAGGTGGGATGGTCCACATAACTGTTAGAACAAAGACTCCAACGGTCAGTTTTACAAAAGGTTTGATTACCTTGATTGGTAGCTGCCGGGGTATGTGAAAGAGAATGCAAAATTTGTTCTAGCGCTGCACAAAAGGGCAGTTTGTTCATGAAGTCCACCGGAGCTAAGTTGATGAATTTAGTTGGGGAATGTACCTTCCCAGGAATGAATTGTAGATACTTTGGAATGTCATTTGATTAGCTCCTGAATCAAGGACAGGAGATCTCATCACGGGAGGAGGGAAAGGAATGTGCTAATTGGGGGTGACTCTATGAGTTCTTTGTCGTGCTGGATTCCTTAGGGGCCGGGGAGCCTGTAAATCCAATCACCACTGATCACTCTGCATTCCTATGTGGCATTCCATTCATGCCTGGGTCTCCCGGGTGGGACTCAGTAATTGTTAGCTGTAAGTCCTCTGGCTGCAATACAAACTGCCATTTTAAATCCAGAGGCCTAGTCACCTTACATCACAGGTAGCCATTTAATATCACATGCAACCATGTTAAAATGACTATTAAAGATGGCGGAGGCCGGGCCAACTGCTTACAGTTAGAGATGGGCACAAACAGCAATACGAACAAAAAAAAGCCACGAACAACCCAATCTGCTGTTCGAGAACAAGCTGTTTGTGAGGCCCCATTCTAAACAAACAGGTGGTCATTGCAAGCATTGTTCGTTGCTGTTTGTCAAGTCAGACAGTCTGGCAACTGGCAATTCCCTTGGCAACTTAGGCGAGAATTGTCTGAACTCTGTCTGAACTCCTGCTGTTGCCCTGGAAACGCCAATCTAAGCCCAACTTAGCTTGATAGGCAAGTCTTCCTTCCAAGTGTGGAGCTCCAAATTTGTTAAAAGAGAGCAAAGACCATGGAAGGGGGGGGGCTCCCAGCTCTGGCTAGTCTTTGCAGACAGTGGGGAGGGAGAGACAGCCGCTGTTGACATTTTGATAGAGACAGGGAGAGTGCATCGGTGCTTGAATTTTCTTTGTGTGTGGTGGGATATGGATCTACCCCTTCAGGTTCCAGGGCTGCTGCCAGGCTCTGGGGCCAAGCTATTATTTACTATTGGGACCTTTCCTGCTGCCTGCTCAGGTAGGGTTTCTGGTAGTGGTTTAGTAGGGATCTACCCCTTCAAGTTCCAGGGCTGCTGCCAGGCTCTGGGGCCAAACTATTATTTACTATTGGTACCTTTCCTTGTGCCTGCTCAAGTAGGGTTTCTGGGAGTGGTGCAGTAGGGATCTACCCACCCTCAGGTTCCAGGGCTGCTGCCAGGCTCTGGAGCCAAGCTATTATTTATTATTAGTACCTTTCCTGGTGCTTGCTCAGGTCAGATTTCTGGGAGTGGTGTAGTAGGGATCTTGACCAAACTTGGATGATGGCTGGAGGAGAGCCTGCTGGCTCCCATGAACAGCCAACCACGAACATGTTCATGAACAGAGTCATGTTCGTGGTTGTTTGTGAGTAGAGATGGGCATGAACCAGAAAAAACCCGAACCATGTGGTTCATGGTTCGGCAAATTTCACAAACCATGAACTTTCACGAACCTGCCCCTGGTTCATGAACCAGTTCATTTGGTTCGTGAAAACATCACATCCAGGTCAGAAAATCATCACTTCTTGGTCAGCAGAAGTTCACTTCCGGGTCAGCAGAAGGTCTGCAGGAATTCCATCCCCTGTTGCCTAGGAAACTGACTGATTGGCACCAGGATGTCTGCAGTCACGAACCAAAAAACGAACCACATGAACCAGCCTAAAGTTCGTGGCAGTTCATCAGAAATGGGATCTGATGAACCACGGTTCATGAACCACGAACTGGCCTGGTTCGTGCTTAATTTTGGTTTGTATTTCGGTTCGTGCCCATCTATATTTGTGAGTCCCTGTTCGTGGATGGCAACGAACATCATATTTGTTTGCTTTTTCTGTTCATGCCCCTCTCTATTTACAGTCCCTTTTAGCATATTCAATCATGCCTCATGCCTCATTTGAGTGAAAGGGGATAGGGGCAAACACATCCTTGGCTACATTGCTGTGAATGCCTTATCTTTGGGGAGGCTCATTGTGGTAATGCTTCATAACTGCCACCTAAAATGGACAATGTGCAAGATGAACCATCGCCCTCACCCAAGGCAGCTGTTGTTCCATTTTCACAAACACTCGTTTGCGTTCCTTTGTGCTCGGAGGCTAAATTAAGAGTTGTTTCTAAAGAGCTGTGCAGTTTGCAGATGGGATGTGCTCTGAACAGTAAGGGCAAGTCATTATTTTCCAACTTTTCTTCTTTTTTTTTTGTAATATACTGACTGCAGTCTGGGAGAAGGCATCTCCAACACAAAGCCTATTCAGTCTGTGAGTACTTTGCCTTTTGCCTTATTCATGAGTAAAGGATGCAATGGCACGACCCAACATGTCAATCAAACTTCAAATTGGGATTTCTGGGGCTATCATAGCAAGGTTAAATGGCACTGTATACAAAAATATTCCACTAATGAAACTACGAGTCAGACAGGGTTACTACAAGCAAATAGTTTGCTGCAAAAGAAAACACACATGCACAAATGAATGCCACAGCTGTATATCAGAAGCATGCAGAGATATAACAGTGCAGACTTTTAAAACATCCATACATTTGTAGAATTCTTTTATTTTCTCTATTTTTTCTCTAACAAATACTTTTCAGAATATTTGATGAAAATTTAATGTTCCTTAATAACGTACATCACATGGTAGATCCATCCCCTGCTTTCCCTGATATATTACATTGACAAATTCTTATGCTTTGTGGATAAAATCTGGAGGGGGAGATGGTTGTGACTAAAGGCATAGAGTGTACAAGCTGCTTAGAAATGTGTGTCCCTTAGGTTGGTTGGGTTACATGGATTTAGGAGGTAATAAATGCCTCTCTGTTGGAAGGTACCACTCTGACTAGTTTGAAAGTGGTGGTTGAGAAACCCTCCTCCTGAAGAAGGCATCTTTGGACCTGAATGAGCTAAACCACTATCACTTGATAGCTACCATTCCTTTCTTGGGCAAGTATTGGAGAAGTGATAGCTCTGCAGCTTTAGATGGTCCTGGAAGAAACAAATTGTTTAAACCAATTTCAATCTGGATTGAGGCCTAGGTTTAGGATGAACACAGACTTGGTCCCTCTGACGGATGATTTTATCTGGAAGAGTATTAGGGGGAGTACACTCTTGTCAATTTTCCTGAACCGCTTGACATCTTTCAGTGGTATCCTTCTTTTTTTTTTGAAAGTTTTTTATTTTTCAATATCTAACATACAAAACTACAATAACAGTAACTACAAAAGACTACAATAGCACAAGGGAAGGGAAAGAAGGGAGAAAAAAGAGAAGGGAAAGGAGGGGTGGAAAAAAGGGGAAGGTAACCTACAAACACTAAACACTACACTTCAATGCTTTCCCTTCATACTGCCATAATAAAAAAATAGCTTTATAAAGTAGTGATGGAGTGGTTGATCATACAAAATACAAGTTACAATTCAAATTAAATCTTTTTCCCTCCCCTGGGCCTCGGACGCAATTCTCTCTGAGCAGCTACAGCCGCAGCGCTCGTTGCCTCCCCCCTCCCTTCAGGCTTCGGATCCTCTTCTTTTTGCTTGGTGTCTGGCCCAAATTCTGGATTTTTATCCACACAATCCCTTAGCTGATCTTCCGAATTAATCTTGTAAGCTTGATCTTTATAACTAAACCCGATTCCTTCCAGGAGTAGCCATTTGTACTTTATGTCCCGTTCCCTCAAAAGAGCTGCCAACTTCTTGTACTTAAATCTTCTCTTCCGAACTAAAAATGGAACGTCCTTCAATATCTTGACTTTATTTCCCAGAAAGTCTAACTCCGCATTGTATGAATTATATAGGATACTGTCCCGGACCCTCCTAGATGAAAACTCAATAACAATCTCACAAGGCAACTGCCGCTTCATTGCATATTTTGAGGATGCCTGACGGACTCCCAAAATGGCGCTTTTCTCTTCTTCTTTAGTTGCCCTCGCAGGTGTCGCTAAAAGTTTCAGTGGTATCCTTCTGAAGAGGTTGGGTTGGGTTGGGAGGAGAGGATGAGGGGTGTGCATAATGAGTCCCACCTGTCAAAAAGTTCATACCTTCTAGCAGCAAGCAGGAAGCTTGCTTTCCTGAACGTCAATCAGATGCCAAGGGGAGAGAGATGTTATATTATTAATTAACTCTGTTGGCAGGAAAGGGAAATGAGATCGCATGTGAGTACATCTCCCCCCACCCCCATCCCATCGCTACCTGGGAAATGGCATTATCTCTTTCTCTGCCAATTGGGTTCCTGCAGGGGGGAGCACTCCCCTCCTATCAGCTTTGGAAATTTTTAGAAGGGAGACTTCAATCGTAGGCTGCAATTTCAAAGACACTTCCTTGGGAGTAAGCATTATTTTAAAAAAATATTTTATTTTTTTATTTTACAATAACAGATACAATAATATCAAGCATATTAAAGCACAATGATATTATAACAATAGTATCTTACTATATAATTGAGTAAGCATATTTCAGACAACTCACTTTATACCTTGGTGCACCACCAGAGAGGGCTGCCATGAAGAGAAGCCTAGGCAAAGCACCATGTCCCTCCAGAAAACGTACCATGGTGGGAAGCCCAGGCCAGGAGCAGGATGAGAGCAGGTGGCAATGCCAGCCTCACACCTCCACCCAGTTGGTATTAGGTGCAGAACAGGTGGCAGTGCCCTCTCTGCGCCTTAACCCAGCTGGTATTAGGAGCGGAGTAGGTGTCAATGCCTAACCCCCACCTTAACCCAGCTGGTATCAGCAGTGGAGCAGGAGGCAATGCCCCCCTTTGAACCAGTTGAGATCAGGAGTGGAGCAGTTGTTAATGCCCCTCTGCCTTAACCAAGCTGGTAACAGGAGCAGAGGAGATGACAATGCCCATCCCCCCATCTTAACCCAGCTGGTATTAGGAGCGGAGCAGATGGCAATGCCCACCCCCCTCCTTCACCAGCTGGAATCAGTGACAGAGGAGGAGCGAATGCCTACCTGCCGTCCACTTTCTAGAGCCTGTTGTATTTTCCCCCCACAATGGGCTTTGTTGCTAGTTGTTACATATCTCTTTAGTTGTCCATTGTATTATAACATTCTCTCCGTTTTCAGATAAGCCTTGTGGATTGATGGTTTTAACTGATTTGTAGAGTTTTCAAGAATGTGAATAGAATGGGAAGTAAGCACTACTGAATAATGGGAATTACATCAGTGTAGACCTGTTTAGGATTGCTTCCGTAGTCTTTCAGGGCGCTCTCTTTTTCTGAGTCACATGCCAAACAGGTAACTATTCCCCCCGTCCAAAAACAATCCTGCCTTCCCCCACAGCAAAAGGTCTCTTTGGATAGGGCAAATAAAGCCAATCACTCTGCCTGCTTCCTGCCTGCACTTGGGTGACGGAGAAGATCGGCAGTGAGAACATCCCATTTTGCAGCAGAATGCTGAGAATCAAAAGGAAGGTTTTGGATTTTCCCCTCGTTTGGGGAACTAAGCACAAGGAAATGAAACCGACAGGCAACAGTGGAATGTAAAGGTAATAAGTTAATTGGCATTATAGAAAAAGAAAAAAGTGAACATGAAGCAGGCTTGTTTTTAATGGTCTGCACCTGTTGTAGCGCTCTCCTACTTGGACTTAATGGACTGCACCTGTTGTAGCACTCTCCTCCTTGGGAAAACCCCATTGCCCCACCCATCCACACTCACCTTCTACGGGTCCATTGTTGGGTATCTGAGTGTGCTATTGTGCTTGAGGGAAAGCTCAGTGGATCAATGGTTTAGACGAAGATTAATAGTTGATGCTGTTTTTCATTAAGCACAAAAACCGCTGCCCCAGAGCAGCAGTTGATGCTGTTTTTAGTTAAGTGCGAAAACAGATGCCCACTCCTAATCAGCCATTACCGTCCTCTTCAGGAGCTCTGCTCTAGGTGCCCCTGTCATCTAAGGCGAGGTGGGTGGCAAACCAAGAAAAAATCTTCTCTTTTGTGGCACCAGAACTCTGGAATTCTCTCCCCAGGAAAACAGCAGAATTAGAGTCCAGTAGCTCCTTAGAGGCCAACAAGATTTTCAGAGAAGGCTCTGAAGAGGAGATCTCTGACTCTTGAAAACTTACACCCCTAAAACCTTGTTGGTCTCTAAGGTGCCAACTGGACTCATATCTTGCTATTCTACTGCAGGCCAACATGGCTACCCATCTAAAACTCTCCCCAAGGAGATTCATCTGTTCCCTTATTATTTTCTTCCCCCAGTAAATGAAGACTTTTTAGTTCATTTAACATTCCTTTATTCTCGTTTGTTTTAATTTACCATTTTACATAGATGAATGGTTGACTTAAATGTCTTTTAAATTGTTCACTACTTTGAGATCCCCAACTGGGCAGAAAGGTAGGACATAAGTGTTTAAAATAAATAAATTATCCAAAACGTTTATTGTGGTACATAACCAGCCCAACAACAACCTAAATGAATCTACAAAGTACATAAAAGAACGGTGTCAATATCAGCGAGAGCTTAAAATGAACATTAAAAAATAGGCTGTAAAAATCTTTGGTTTTATGCTGTAATGATTCAACTCAGGTGAATTTACAGGTGTAAATATAAAAATATAAATATAAAAACAATATAAAATTTAAATTTAAAAATTGAAAAATTTAAAAGCCAAACTCACGGAAACAAATAAAACAGGAGGACTCTAGTATCTTGTGTCCAGTGCCCTCTGTAGTTGGTCATTGTGTGTTCTAAGTGCTGTAGCAAGGAATCTAGCGTAAGTCCATGTGAGCTGCGGAGTTGCATCAGATAATAGCTTCTTAGTGATTTCTGAATCCGAGCAGGTGGGAAACATCCTTAACAATGGATGTAAAATTTTCTTGTGCACTTCCTGGTAGAAACTACAGTGAAGCAGTGTGTGTTCTATAGTCTCAACCAGGGCTCATTTCAAGGGGAAACATGCGGGAACACAGTTCTGGCAGTTCCCCAAGGAGGTCACATGTCAGGTGGCCCCGCCCACCTGACTCTCGGCTATTTTGGGCCCGTTTTAGCCTGGATTGGGGCCGAAACGGCCCGGATCGGGCCTCTGACAGGTGCTGGACCCCTCTCCCGCTCAGCAGTGGCCCAATCCTGACCATTTGGGGTCCCTTTTCAGCCATTTTCAGGCCCTTTTTTGCCATTTTGTGCCAAATTTTGACCCTGAATGGCCAGGATTGGGTCCAAAACAGCCAGGATAGGTGATGTCAGGAGGTGTGGCATATGCAAATCAGCCATGCTAATGATGCAGTTTCGGTGATGTCAAGGGCTGTGGCATATGCTAATGAGTTATGCTAATGAGTTCCTCCAGCTCTTTTTCTACGAAATGACCCCTGGTCTTAACCAAGCCTACTCCACAGGGACAGACCCTCTCTGCCATTGCAACCTTTTTGTGACATCCCTCGACAACCACAGAGGGAAAAATATTATATTTGGCCATGGAGAAGGCCCTGCAGTAGGATGAAATCTCCAATGAGGACAGGTAGGCTGCTGGAGTGACAACACAGAGCGATCTCATTGGGGCCAAAAAGTGTGGGACTCTGCTGATATCTCCCTGCCGTTCAGTGGCATAGACCTTTTGCTTGATTAAGGCCCTGGCTTGCTCCAGGGGTATTATTTGGAGGGACTCAGGGGAAAAACCTAACAGGTTCAACTGATGGATGTGATCGTCTACAGATTTTGAGTGAGGTGTACAATACCCACCTCTGTCCATCCTTCACTATTTAATCGTGTGTGTCTGTGTCCTGATTGGGTGTGCAGAGAAAGCACCTGATATCCTTATTGGATAAGGTCCAATAAACTGAAGCTTAATCCAGACAAGACTTGGGGCCAGGCAGCAGTACTGAACCTTACAACGAGATTTGCTAACCTCCAGGTAGAACCTGGCAAGCTCCTGGAATTACAATTGATCTCCAGACTATGATTATTAGTTCCCCCGGAGAAAATGTCTGCTTTGGAAAGTGGACTGCATAGCATTATAACCTGCCGAAGTGCTTCCATTTCCCATTCCTGGAAGATACATCGGTCCTGGATCCATTCCAGTCCAGCTTCTGTTCAGGTCACAGGACTGAGACAGTGCTGGTCACCCTCATGGATGATCTCCCTAGGCAGCTGGATTGGGGTGGGTCGGCACTGCCGGTGTTGCTAGATCTCTCAGCAGCATTTGACACGTTCAACTATGAACTGCCTTGCAGTGGCTTGTCTCTTTTCTCCATGCTCGGGGACAGAGGGTGGCACTTGGGGGGAAGTTATCAGTTTGCAAACCATTGGCGTGTGGTGTCCTGCAACAGGTGATACTTTCTCCTCTGTTATTCAATCTTTATATGCGCCCCCTTGCACAGCTGGTTTGATGTTTCGGACTGGGTTGTCACCAGTATGAGGATGACACCCAGTTGTATCTGTTGATTGACAGCCAGCCTGGCTCTGCTCCTGATGCCCTAGGTAGAGCTTTGGAGGTCGTGTCTGGGTGGGTACAGCAGAGCAGACTGAAGCTGAGCATCCTCCGACATAAAGTCAAACTTTGACACTGAGAGATCTCTGTCTTTCGGTGCTACACCTCTGAAGATGCCAGTCACAGCTGCTGGCGAAATGTCAGGAACTACAACGCACAGTATGAGATTAGTACAATACAGTATCAAGGACATTTCCATAAACAGTGCTATAGGTTAAATAGATACAAGTTTAAAGGACATAGTAATAGCAAGAATCCAATATAGAGTAGAAAAAATACTGAAGCAGAACATAATCAATCCTAGGACTAACATTAGACAACATGGAGCACAGGTGGTACATAGGAGTACATATTTAAAGCAACAGATAATATGTAAGGCAATATAGTGATGAAATCTATGGTCCCTAACTCATTAACGAAGCATCTGAGACCCCGTCCCTACAATACAGCCCTCCCGTTTTGAGTGAAAAGCCTTTTTGAATAGTTTGGTTTTGCATTGTTTATGAAATATTAATATTATTAATAAATAATAATTAAAAATAATAAAACCCTGGCTTCTCCAGGCTCCATCCTCATATTTCCAGGAACTGCTCTACCTGGAGTTGGCAACCTTACTTATGACCTGTTGACTCTTTAGGTGTGCAAGGTATGAAAAGTGAGACACAACACGTCATGTTGACTTTTGAGCCAAGGCATGCTGAAAACATCGGGGACTATAAAAGACAGTAAAAGTGCAATCTTATGCAGACCTACTCCAGTCTTAGCCTTTCGATTTTGATGGGCTTAGAATGGAATATGCATAAAATTGCATTGATTGTCTCTCAGAGTACCTGAAGCAGAAGGAATTTGTTGCTGAATACCCATCGTTTGCTAAAGTTGCATCCTAGTCTATCCCCATGAGTTGATTGTCGTGCCTTCATTCTGGGATGCAGTGGAAACATCTGTAAATGATGGTTTGTTTTGAGGGAAAACATGACATTTATACGCACACCCTATGGCATAATTGGGGCACCACACTGTACGGCTATGTTTTACTTTGGCTGGAGTCTCTCTACAAGTTAATCTTCATCATTTTTTCTGTAAGAGGTAATGCCCTTCCTAGCGTTGCACACGCAACTCAGTACTCTTGCTAGCTTTGACATTTATATCCTCTTCTATTTTAAGCTGAGAGCGATTGTAAAATATTTAAGAAAGAAGTAAAAGTCTAGCAGGAGAGCAAGAAAACAAGGAGATAAAAATACCATTGTGATAGTCTAGAGAGGGGAATAAGTGAGAAGATGAATGCCAAGACACACAAGGAGAAGGAAAACCTTGTACAGCTTTTGGAGGATCACATCCATTTGGGACTGCAGACATGTTTGAATGCTCTCCTATGTTGAACGGATCAACAACTTACTGGACATAGAGAAGTGGCATGACAGAGAATGCCAGCATACTCTTTTTCTTATGATGCTAGCTTTCTGTGCAGAGTTTTGTGTATGGGGGAATCAAACAAGAAGTCTAGGAAAG
The DNA here is from genome assembly GCF_028583425.1 of Eublepharis macularius. Classification (NCBI taxonomy): domain Eukaryota; kingdom Metazoa; phylum Chordata; class Lepidosauria; order Squamata; family Eublepharidae; genus Eublepharis; species Eublepharis macularius. The sequence goes on along the minus strand of NC_072795.1, from coordinate 131,857,891 downwards.
CTTGAACACCTGCCTGTTTAGCTTACTTCCTGTTTGCCAGTGATGATCTGGCAGCCAACTAATCAGCGGGCTGTTCGGTTGTTCACAGGCCTCAGCCTGTTCAAATGTATTAGCAGGAAAAGGCTTCTTGCAGTCATCACAAGCTGATGAAGGGTCAGCTTCTGATTTCTTGCTCACAGGAAATGTTACTCTGTACCCAGCAAAGGGTTTTTTTGGGTGGGTGGGGGGGGCAGAAATTGATTGCCAGCTGGAAATTCGGTTCTTCTGATTATCCATCCTGGAAACTTTGCTGTCTCCCAGACTTGCTGAGGGCCAAGCTACACATGACGAATGACACTTGAACAGCAAGTGTATTTCTCCCTGTTCACTTGCCCTCCACTCAATCCACTTGCTGTTCAAGTGTCATTCGTCATGTGTAGCTTGGCCCTGAGAAGCAGTAGATTTAGCAGGAGGGTGGTAATCAGCAGCCCAGCTGATGCTGTGGACTTGGGCTGCAGAGAAAAGGAAAGAAACAAGTTACTGTATGATGAGGAGGACTTCTGCTGTCCTTTTCTCAGGTTTCAGAGGGGGACAATCAAAGAGATGGAACAGTCAGAGATCTGTTTATGCTCGCTTTCTACACATCAAAGTGCCACTACAATTGGATGTGCAGATTGTATGTTCAGGGTCTCCCACCTCCTTACACCACATCTTCCTCTTTGTCACTCACACGTCTCCATCTTGACACCATGGATGCAGGACATGACATCCTGCCATCCACTCACATCTTTAGATAGCTAGAAAGAATCCTGTGTCTTCTCTTTTGTATCCTGTATGGAGTTCCAACAGTCAATGAAGTCATATTTCTTTTCTAAAGCTTAACCAAGGCTCTGAGTGTTTGTTTTCTTGCCATGCATACACTCAGCCGTACAGGGTCACATACACACACATGCATACTATGCAAATCTGCTAACAACTCTTTCTGTCAGATACAACCCATTATATCTGCCATGGTTGGTTCTATGCATAATACTTTGATACTCGGCAGGGGTCATTTTGTAGAAAAAGAACTGGAGGAACTCATTAGCATAACTCATTAGCATAACTCATTAGCATCTGCCACACCTTTTGCCATCACTAGAAGTGTGTCATTAGTATAACTGATTTTCATATGCCACGCCCCCTGACATCACCTATTCTGGCTGTTTTGGACCCAATCCTGGCCATTCAGGGCCAAAATTGGGCCCCAAATGGCAAAAGGGGCTGAAAAGGGGCCCAAAATGGTCAGGATTGGGCCGGTGATGAGTGGGAGAGTGATCCACCACCCATCAGAGGCCCGATCCAGGCCAATTTCGGCCCCAATCCAAGCCGAAACGGGCCCAAAATGGCCAAGAGTCAGGTGGGCGGGGCTACCTGACATGTGACCTCTTTGGGGAACTGCTGGAACTGCGTTCCTGCGTGTTCTCCCTCAAAATGAGCCCTGATCCTCTGAGAATGTGTAAAGGATACTTAATTGCTACTTGGCTGTTAGCTACTTATCTTGCAGGTGTTTTACTTTCGATTTCCCAGCCAGCTTGAGAATGTGGCCTTGGAGGACGGTGGTGAATTCATTCCTCCCCATTCCCTTCTCCCACAGGCCTGTACCCTTTGCGCCAAAACCCTAATGGTCTCCCATGTCCAGGGGGTGGGAACGTTCCCCTATAATTAACACTGCTCACCCACCTTGTGTCACTTCTGCCAATGACCCTGTCTGAGCATCTTGATACCGATACATCTCTAAAAACGCAACTTTAACTTTTACACACGAGTGCCTGAAGTGAAGTGCTTGGGGGACTATCTGGCAAGACCTGACACTTTCTCTCTCCCTTTTGTAACAGGGAGATCTGTGAATTGCTCCTTCTCCCTGCACAGCTTGGAAAGGAGGCAAGACAAACAGGTCTACTCCAGGTAAGGGAAGAAGGCAGGAAGTGTAGATGACTTTAATTTCTTAAGAACACACCAGACATGAACTAAAACACTGTCAGAACTAAAGTCACTTCAATATGGAAGCATACCAACTTCCATCTCCTTCTCCCAGAATTCTACTCGGTTAAGTCTTAAAAATGCAACAGCATATAAATGGTCAAACAAAACTTACAACAACTGTTAAAGGGTAAAGGTAGTCCCCCATGCAAGCATCGAGTTATTACTGACCCATGGGGGACATCACATCACAACTTTTCTTGGCAGACTTTTTGTTACGGGGTGGTTTGCCATTGCCTTCCCCAGTCATCTACACTTTACCCCCAGGAAACTGGAGACTCATTTTACCGACCTGGGAAGGATGGAAGGCTGAGTCAACTTTGAGCTGGCTACCTGAACCCGGCTTCCGCCATGATCGAACTCAGGCTGTGAGCAGAGCTTGGGCTGCAGTACTGCAGCTTACCACTCTGCGCCACAAGGCAACTATTATTCCTTGTCATAAGATGAGCTCTTTCTCCTCTCTCTTTTGCAATGCATAGATTAAAAGCTTAGCCTCTGTCCCTGCCTGCTTGGAGGGGGGAGAGATGCCAGATCTTTTCTCCTTCCCTTTTGCAATACAGAGATCAATGCCTTCCCTCTGCCTTCCCCTCCCAGGTTGGCGGGGGCACCTTAGCCATGCAAAGTATAAGTCATGTGATTCCCCTGTCTGCATGTGGATTCACTGCTAGTCTGGGCAAGGGGAAGCAGGCAGGCAGTGCTTGTCTGCTTCATGATTGGAGATGCATGGTGGGGGGCAGCTGGGTTGGGTCGCAGTCTTCCTTCTGCATCTTCCTTGGGTGAGCTGGCCAGTCAGCAAGTGCACTCAACTAGGGCTGCCCCACTGTGCACCTGTTCTGGAAGGGCCCTTGTAGGTCAGTGTTGAAAAACTACAAACCAATTAAAAATGGAGTCAGCAGAGATGGGTTCAACTTCTGGGACCCTGTCATACAATCGTACAATCTTAGAGTTGGAAGGGACCTCTAGGATCATCTAGTCTAACACCCTGTACAATGCAGGAAATTCACAACGATCTCCCCTCCCCACACCACCGTGACCCCTGCTCCATGCCCAGAAAATCAGACCAGAAAGTAGAACACCACAATGGAGGATAAGGGTTAAATGGGTCTTGATTCAAATTTTATGAATTTTCCTAAGAAGTTAAATAGAATAATTACAAAATATATAAATAAATAAATCCCATAGGTACAGACAGACTGCTCCTGTATATATAATATGAGTCAATATACATGAAACAAGTCCCAAATGACCACCAAACACAATTATCTGGAATGCAGTAATCAAATGTCTCAATCTGTATACTTTTTAATTGCTTTCTATTTTCTTCTTTGTAGGTGTGGCTAGAGGAGTGATGTAAAGAAATCATCCAGTAAGGTACGTATGCACAGAAACCAACACAATGAAATAAAGAAGTACTTTGTCTTTGTATCTTACCACCTCCCGAGGAAGCCTGTTCCACTGAGGGACCACTCTGTCAGGAAGTTCTTCCTAACGTTTAGCAGAAAGCTCTTTTGATTTAATTTCAAGCCGTTGGTTCTGGTCTGAGCTTCTGGGGTAGCGGAAAACAACTCCACACCATCCTCTATATGACAGCCCCTCAAGTTCTTGAAGATGGTTATCATTTCACCTCTCAGTCGTCTCTTCTGCAGGCTAAACGTTCCAAGCTCCTTCAACCTTTCCTCATAGGAGTTGGTCTCCTGGCCCCTCACCGTCTTTGTTGCCCTCCTCTGGACATGTTCCAGCTTGTCTACATCTTTCTTAAATTGTGGTGCCCCAAACTAAACACAACACTCTAGGTGATGTCACAATACTCTAAGTGATGTCACTTGTAGTGTGACCCTGAGAAATTTACAGCACTCTTCATGTAATCCTCCACCTGCAGTTTGAAGTGACTCAGGGCCAAGCTACACATGACGAATGACACTTGAACAGCAAGTGTATTTCTCCCTGTTCACTTGCCCTCCACTCAATCCACTTGCTGTTCAAGTGTCATTCGTCATGTGTAGCTTGGCCCTCAGTCTAGTGCCCTGTGATTCTACTGTTTTCTGCTGCTTACTTGTTAGGTTATGAGGGAAAAGAAGCAGAATGCAATTAGAAATCAAGAGAACAAACATATACAGTATGTGAATATACACAGATGGTGGGGGATGGACGGGACGGGACAGGATATTGTTAATCCAAAAGCCATAATCCAGATGCATCTGTTTCTAGCAGCACTTTGGGCCACAAAATAACTCCCTTTCTCAGTTTTGGTCTTTCTAAACCTGCGAAATTGGAGCTGTCACTCCTGGAAGGAAGAACACGAATCCTTCTGCAATATCAAAGGCTCTCACGGGCAATCATTCAGGCAGCAGTAACTGCTGCTCGGCAAGGACAGAACCTTGAACGTTTCGCATCCGAGAGTGGAGTCTGTGCTTCACGCAGTTGTCGTTTTATGCTCCACTGGCTGAATTACTAATAGTTGGATACAGGTTAAGTTGTGATACTCTTTGATGACACCCAAATGAATTTGCTGCCATGATTCTCCTGTACAGATTTTGACACTGAATACTCTGTACCCAGTCTCTGTACGCTCAGACATTTGAACTGCTGATGTAACTGGTATATTTGGTTTCTATCTTTGCCGTTGGTCAGCATTTAACTGGTAGCATGTGCTGGCATTAATATCAGGCCGTCTTTAAATTACTGATGTGCTTTTCTTGGTACTGTGGCCGTTTTCACACATCTTAGTGGCTCTGGTACATCGTGCAAAGCTCGCACAAGGACAGTGGCTTCCTGGCGCGATTTCGTGCGAGAACCAGGAAATCGCGCCAGGAAGGTGCTATACTTGCGGGAGCTTTGCGCAACGTACCAGAGCCGGTAAGATGTGTGAAAACGGCTTGTATATAATGCGTGATAAAAACATTCAAGAGAAGGCAAGAAGTCTAAAAGTCTCCAATGGAGTCTAGGATTTGGGAGAAACATGTTCATGGACTCCCTTTCCCATGAAGATTACTGGGTGACCTTGGGCCAGTCATTCTCTTTCAGCCTAGCCTATGTCACATGATCGCCACAAAGATGAAATTGGAGTAGTGCAGAGCAACACGTTCCTTGGAGGAAATGGGGGTAAACATGTATTTAACACACACACATGTAACACTTTAAATCTCGAGGGGAAATGTCACATTCAAAATGTGAATACAGTCCCTGAATTCAAAATTTCACATTTCCAAATCTGAGTGGCAAAGCTGGCAAATGTAATATTTTTGAACATTTGTTTCAGCTGAAATTGAAGCACTGCCACCAACGTTTGTGCTCCTTAAACCTGGAATTGGAATCCGAGTGCTTATAGCACACCTTCATTATGAATATGAGCACTATAGTCCAAAATTCTTCTCTGGCTTGGATATGTCTGTCTCTGTCTCTCTCTCACACACAACTACACATACTTCTTCTCCCCTTCTTGGTGCTCTGTTGGTGATGACAGTGCAGTGGTTGTGGCAGGTAGAAACAGAAAATCTCTTGCTCTTCCATGGGTGGAAATAGACATTATGAAGTACCTAGTGAACCTCATTTCACATGTCCCCCCTTCAGCTTCCCATGCACTCATTCACACACACTTCAGTTTGCTCCATGTGTTCAATCTCAATTCCTCTTCAACTGTTAAAACTATCCCAGGCTGTTTACAACTGCCAAATTCCCAGTTTCCCCTGCCTCCCACATTCATTGAAATGTGGATCTTGACACTTTCTCACACCTTAAAGAAATGCAAATTGGCAAGTTTCCCAAGTTTCTGGAGGTCTCACATCAAAAAGGATGTGGACAAAATTGAGAGGGTGCAAAAGAGAGTGACAAGAATGATCAGGGGTCTGGAGACTGAGGGCCAAGCTACACATGACGAATGACACTTGAACGGCAAGTGGATTGAGTGGAGGGCAAGTGAACAGGGAGAAATACACTTGCCGTTCAAGTGTCATTCGTCATGTGTAGCTTGGCCCTGAGAGGCAAGCTACAAGTGACACCTTACACAGGTTGGACACTTGTCAGCTTCCCTCAAGTTTTGATGGGAAATGTAGGTGTCCTGGTTTTACAGCTTGGCTCTCCATTACAGCTGCAAGACCAGGATGCCTACATTTCCCATCAAAACTTGAGGGAAGCTGACAAGTGTCCAACCTGTGTCAGGCGTCACTTGTAGCTTAGCTCTGAGCCCTATGAGGAAAGGCTGAAGGCCTTGGGAATGTTTAGTTTGAAGAAGAGGAGGTTGAGGGGGGACATGATTGCTCTCTTCAAATATTTGAAAGGCTGTCATTTGGAGGAGGGCAAGGAGCTGTTCCAGTTGGCAGCAGAGGGTAGGATGCGAAGCAATGGGCTTAAATTACATGCACAAAGGTACCGGCTGGATCTTAGGAAAAACTTTTTCACGGTCAGAGTAGTTCAGAAGTGGAATCAGCTGCCTAGGGAGGTGGTGAGCTCCCCCTCACTGGCCTCAAGAAGAGGCTGGATGAATACTTGTCAGAGATGCTTTAGGCTGATCCTGCCCTGGGCAGGGGGTTGGACTAGAAGGTCTGTATGGCCCCTTCCAACTCTGTGATTCTGTGAAGTCAGAGGAGCCTCAAGTACTTGCTCTACAGGACCCATCTCTGAGAGTTTTCAAGACAAAAACAGACCTGAATTGGAGCTCTGCCCTCCCAACTCTGTGGTGGCATTCATACTCACTTGCAAATGCAATCTCACGAAGAGGCATGCATGTGTGCCCAGCAAGAGACAGCCTGCACATGAATTGAGGACCACACATAAAATCCCGCACTTGTGCATCCCCAGGTAATTCGCAACATGTATTTCCAGTCCATGTCTTCCTTCTTTCTTGCTTTTGGGGTACAGTAGTCAAGGCACAGAGGGACATCTGCAGTTCCTTGACAGGGATCCCACTTCAAGTTTGGAAGGAGATTTCAATAGGAAGGGTTACATTTCCAGTAAAGTTTGTAAGAGGGTGTTTGGATAGATCCAAGATCCAACTATCAAGGAAGGTGTGTTCCTAAGAGCCTTCTTGTGATCACTTATAACAAGCTCCCTAATTATCCCTCATAATAACCAGACGTGTCTTGGGAATCATCACACGTGGTCCAAAACTTTTTTCATCTTTTTTTTTAATTTTATTTTTAACTTTTTCAATAACAACAAAAGGGAAGGTATTCAATAGCAAAATAAGATATTGTACAAAGATTTTTAGCATTACATTATCACAAGGATTATACATCTAGAAGCGATTATAGTTAGAGCTATGAAAAATAATAATTTGGAAAATTTTACCAACATGCCTTAACATTTACGTAAACAGTCGTCTACCCTCCCTCCTGCTGAAATTGCCCACCTCCCTCCATCCTTAACAAACCTTCCCTCCCTAACCTCCCTCTACCCCTACAAAGAGAGAGACAAATTGCTAGATTCTCTAATCAAGTGTTATGCACTAAACAAAAAAAGAATTACAGTTAAACTTAAATCACTTGATCATGTTATTTAAACAGCTCTCTATGGGCCAAGCTACACATGACGAATGACACTTGAACAGCAAGTGGATTGAGTGGAGGGCAAGTGAACAGGGAGAAATACACTTGCCGTTCAAGTGTCATTCGTCATGTGTAGCTTGGCCCTATACCTTGTGGGTGTATACCCCACTCAGGTACTTGGTATCATTTACCAAGGTAGAAGAGCCATAACACTTCCTGCAACTGAACCTGAAATAACATAATGCTTAACTTTTTCTAGAAGAATTTATTAGCATGTAGGTGCCGAGAAGCCAGAGCTGACCGAAAGGACTCCCCGGACATTAACGATGATAAGAACCATTAGTTGTTAATTTCTCATATCTTTTGTCTTTTCAAGTAGGTGTAACAAACAAGATGGCAAGCACCAAAGGACCGAAGAACCCGTCATCAGACATGCTTGTTTCCAAAGTAAAACTTCATCAGGGGTCAATGGGCAAGCCACCGTATAAGTGCAATAGCTGCAATATCATTATTAGATATTATTAGAGAGGCAGGCTAATGCATATACACAGATATCCATCATTGTTAACTTTTAACTTGTGATGAACCTCTTAAGGATTGTTGTGAACAATATGACTAGACCACATGACATTTGTTTTGTGAGTATCTTCTCTCCATATGGTTGCCAACCAAGGGGTGACAAGCCCTGCAGCTTTTGGGGGTGGGGCTATGCATCACATGGTGTCATTTCTGGCTACGTGACCAGAAGTGACATTCCAGCTGTGGGTGGCATTTTTTTGCCCTAAATTTCTCCTGCTGCAGCGGGAGGGAGGTGAGCTGCTATAGCCAGAGACCTGGTTCCACCATCCGCTTCTTTGGATGGATTATCTGTTTTCTTTACAAATTTTGTTAAAGTAGCTGCTGTCACATGCCCAGGAAGTGATGTCATTACGCACGGCAGGGGAGCACACATGTGATTTACAGTAGGCTGATTTGGCCCCCAAAAGAGCCCAGTTCATCCCATTTGGGGCCCAAACTGGCCCACTGCAAAGGACTGGAGTGCTCTCAGAGCGGCGCAATGATGTCAGTGATGTCATTGCACTGGACCCAGCAGTGTACCCGGGAGGCCTGTTCCCTGCCTTTCCCCCGCGAGTGGGAAGTGGTGAGGGGGGGTCATACAAGTTGGGAGCAGGAGATCCCCTGCTCTCACTGGGGGAATGGGATCCCTATGCCCATGGGTGCCGCATTTAAGATCGCTGAGCTAAGGAAACCCAAACAAGGCTAGATCTGGCAAGTAAAGACCCAAATGTAGTGTTAACGTACAACTAAAAAATAAATTTACTTTGGAAGCTAAGATTTATTGATTTATTTATTATATTTTTAAACCACCCTCCCTGCAAGCGGGCTCAGGGCGAGGTTCAACATTGATTACAATACAACATAAAAACAATAATCACAGTATAAAAACAATCAATAAAACCATTCCAAGATGGGGCAGTCCTGCACTCCTGCCTGTCAGCATACAAAAAGGGGAGGTAGAAGTGGACAGATAGAATACTGTACCCCTTTTGGGGGCAGCCAGCAGTGGACTCTCCATAATGCCTCATAGGGGGAGGCCAGTAGAAGGCTTGGCAATGATGGACTAAAATTAGCCTCCACCATATGCCTGGCGGAACATCTCTGTCTTACAGGCCCACCTAAATAATACAAGATCCTGGTGGGCCCGAGTGTCCTCAGACAGAGAGTTCTGCCAAGTTGGGGCCAGGACTGAAAAGGCCCTGACCCTGGTAGAGGCCAGCTGAGCCTCCCTAGGGCCAGGGACCACCAGTAGATTTTTCCAGATGAACAAAGTGCTCTCTGGGGCACATACGGGGAGAGACGGTCCCCATATGGGTGAAAATTCTCCCTGCCACCAGATGGATAGGATCACTAGGGTTATCATTTCCCTGGTGGGGCGAAGGATCCTTTGCTGCCACCCTCAGCTCCCCACAACCACTCATCTGGCCAGCGGGGTGGGGGAGGTGGGAAAACAGGCCTCCTAGGCGTGATCTCAGGGGCGCGCAATTCTCCCTGGAGTGACATCATCACACCTCACCAGGAGCATTCCTGCACTTCACATGGGGCTGATTTGGGGCTGTTTGATGCCCAAATTGACCCCATGCAAGTGCACATGCCCCCAGGCCTACGCGCTGATGTCAATTCCCAGGAGTGATGTAATTGTGCAGACCTGGGAGCACGCATGCACAGGTGCATGCACAGTGCCAGGTCCCACCTCCTTCTGAGAAGGTAAGGACCTGGCAACTGTAAGGATTACTGAATGTCCATACTGGTGCTTGAGATATCTAAAATACCCGCAATGGCTTCCTCTGGTAAATAGATGGAAGAAATATGGACTCTATAGGCTTGCCAGTCTCCAGGTATGGTCGGAAGATCTCCAAGAATAACAGCTGAACTCTGGACTCCAGATACCAATTACCCTAGAGAAAATGGCAGCTTTGACTCTATGATATCACATCCTTACAGAACTCACTCTGCTCCCCAAGCTTCACTCTCCTCAGGTGCCTTCCCCAAATCTCCAGGAATTTCCTACCCAGAGTTGGCAACCTTAACTCTGGAAGGTCTGGAGTTCTTTACCAAAAGGATCTATGGAGGCCATTCCCTAAAAATCAATGCCCCATGCAGTTTATCCCAGAATTTGCCCGCAATTAAGTCCAGCACTTCCTTGGCTATGTTTTAGAGAAAGGTTAATCAGGCAACACAGAAGCACAATATTTTAATGTCATTCTGTAAACAAAAAGCACTGGATCTTCCTCCCTGCTTGGAGCACGGAGAAATACAAAAAGAGAGGGGGGAGTCTGGATCTTCAAATGTGTGTAATTGGGGTCTGCGGAGCCAAGTGCAACAATTTAGCCCGCTGTGAACTCTGCATACATCATCATGATGGGGCTTGCCACAGCGGCTTCGCCCCTTGGCCACTTCTATCAGAAAAGTTGTTTGAGTTCTACAAGATTAAGTGGTATGGATGAAATGTAGCGCACGCCAGATTTAGTATTCATCTCAGGCTGCTGAAATTGAGCATTGCGGGTGGGAGGGGGGGATGCGTTCAGATCGCTCTTCCCTTCAGCAAGTGCTTCAATATTTTGGCATGTTTATTCTTCCCAGAACAATGATGGCGGTTGCATTTACAAAACTCACTGCTTGATTATGAGCTATCAGAGAATCTGGAGGGGCCAGTCCAGTTCTCTTCTTATCGCAGAGAAGCAAAAGAGGGATTTATAAATGGAAAAGAGACAGCTGTATTTTTAAAAATAATTAACCAGAGATAGGAGAGAGAGGGGACCGTTGCCGGGCTGTTTTCCCTCTTTGTCCTGTGTGACCGTGCGTGAAACCTATCCAAGGATACAAATATTAGAAAGATCAGCTGCCCCTCATATGATATTGAAGAGGGGCCAAAGCCTGACCACTTCTTCTTATATATAAAAAAACCTGCTCTTACCCAAGATGGGGATACCTGGAACCCCCTATCCCAGACCCATAACATTGACTTTGTATTCACAGTGCTTTGTTGATTTAGGGAGAATTTAGCACAAACAAATCTCAGCTGCTTTCATTCTCTCTGTGTCTCTCAGACTGCTTCCGCACATGTTGGATAATGCAATTTCAATGTTCTTTAGTGATCATTTGGAACGGTGTTTTCATGTGTGAAACAAAAAATCCACTTCCAAAGGATTGCTAAAGTGCATTGGAAGTGTGTTATCCTTTCTTTTCCTTTATTTTACAAGCTCGATTGATCATAGGTCTTATGCTGAATTACATAGTTACAAACAAACAAGAAGCTTGATACTCAGTAAGCAAATGCAAAAACAGTGTACACCCCACCCAGATATCCACTAATACTTATGCAACAATGTTAAAGGCATACAGCACAAATTCATGAGGAGTCCTTGGGTGAACCTGAATGAATCCACAACAGGTTAGCCACGGGTTCCTGGGGAAGTTGTCCTGACGAAAGCTGCCATTTAGCTGGCTGCAGTTAGGACCATCAGTGGCTGATATCCTCAGAGCAAGGGGTCTAACTGAATTTTTTTTTTGAAACACGCATGTAAAAGGAAAAGCAGAAGAAACACTTGTTGGTATACCCCCTTTATCTTGTCTAGCCCTTGGAGCACTTATCTTGTTCTTAGCAGCATCCATGGAGAAGAAACACAGTGGGGCCTATGGTCCCCTTTGACTTTTGAGTTGGATGTTGAGGTTCTGAAGGAACTTCGGTTGTTTGTGAGACTCTTTAAGAATTCACAGGAGCCTCTACATGGAATGACTTATTGGTCAGAAGACACAACTTACATCATTGTTATGTGCCCTCAGATTTGGACATTTTCTGGGGAGTTTTGTGCAGGTCTCTGTATTGTAAAGAACTACTGTTGACTTGTATGACTGATTGAATATACTTTAACTATTGCCTGTCTATAACATTCATCAAATTACATAGTTACGGCAATTGAAGGTTTGGTCAGTTTAAGCTCCCCTTCTAGGAGGTGAAGAGGAAATAAAACCCTCTGAAGAGCAATCTTTGCAGGCTCTGTAGAGAGGGGAAACTGACAGAGCCTTCTGAGCTGCCTTTTAAAACTCAGCTTTCCAGCTAAAATTATGACTCCCTTCACATGAGCATCTTCGTGTAATTCGTCTCTTACAGTTTAGCTATAAGTTTAAAGTATCAGGTAGTAGGTGGTGGGAAAGACACATGAAGTCCCATACAGAGCCAAACCATTGGTCTATCCAAGTCAGTAGGACTACTCTGAGCAGCAGTGGCTCTGCATGGTCTCAGGTAGAGGTCTTTCACACCACCTATTACTTGATCCATTTTAAATTGGACAGGCTGGGACTACTGAACCTGGGACCTTCTGCATCCAATGCAGATACTGGCTGATTCCGCACACGTTGGATAATGCACTTCCAATCCTCTTTAGAGATGATTTGGAACTGAATTTTTCGTGTGTGAAACAAAAAATCCACTTCCAAACGGTTGCTAAAGTGCATTGAAAGTGCATTATCCAACGTGTGCGGAATCAGCCAGTGGCACAGCCATACAGACCCTAGAACGCTGCTTCTAGTCAGGGTACACAAAACAGACTTTGATAGACCCAGGCCTGATTCAGTAACCCAGTTCAAAAGTGTGTTTACCGTGAGTGTTTGATTACGTGCATTACATGCATTGAGTTATGTTCAACACACATACAGCTGAATGTGTGATTTAAAGCCCACATTTGTATAGGGACCATTCCCCAGTTACTATTGTAAAGTGAATTTGTGTATGCTCTTTCTTACAAACAGATGGGTGTAGATGTGTTCACTGTAACTTGAGAACACTGTAACATGTGAACATGGCTAGTCTGAGACAGCTTCATGTGTATATTTATTTATTTATTTATTTATACGTACGTACGTACGTACATACATACATACATACATACATACATACATACATACATACATACATACATACATACAGGGCTTTTTTTCAGCTGGAATGCGGTGGAACGGAGTTCCGGAACCTCTTGAAAATGGTCACATGGCAGGTGGCCCTGCCCCCTGATCTCCAGGCAGAGGGGAGCTGAGATTGCCCTCCGTGCCGCTGAGCGCAGCTCTTGCTTCCTCTCTCTGAAATCCAAAATTTCAGCCTTTGCTATGAAGTCATCAAGATTGTTGTCAGAATACAGGTCTATATGATTACTCCAGATCAGGGCTTTTTTTCTGGGAAAAGAGGTGGTGGAACTCAGTGGGTTGCCCTTGGAGAAAATGGTCACATGGCTGGTGGCCCTGCCCCCTGATCTCCAGACAGAGGGGAGTTGAGATTGCCCTCCGCACCATGTCTCAACTCCCCTCTGTCTGGAGATCAGGGGGCGGGGCCACCAGCCATGTGACCATTTCCAAGAGGTTCCAGAACTCTGTTCCCCCACGTTTCTCCTGAAAAAAAGCCCTGCTCCAGACACGTATCGGTCTCATAATGGAGAGCAGCACACTGAAGGAAGCACACCTGTGGTTGAATGAATGTAAATGCAACTTACAAAGGCAAACTAGCTATTTGGCAAGACGGAGTTCAAGCAAGATACACTGGAGGAATTAAATAATGAGAGAAATGAAGTTGCTTAAAGGAAGTCAGAGCAAATGTTGTTAAAGAGGCCTGCTGGTGTTTATAGGGGGCAGCCAACAGAATGAAATTACTTGTGAGAAACCCTGCCTTTGCATTCCGTAACTCCCAAAAACCTCCCTTAGGTGAAGAGGAGCAAAGCACCAGTAGCATGTATTAGTGACATCTGAATTCATTTCCCTCTGTGTCAGGTCTATGGATGACAGGCTACGGCAGATAGATCCCTGTACCCTTACAGCAAGCACTCCATGGTCTTGGTTGAAAAGGCTTTATTCAAGGAATCAAATCATGTTCATAGATATGTCCACAGGTAGATCAGAACTTGACAGGAATAACAAGATCTTTAAAAGCGATGGTTCATATAGGTCCCAAGTCTTCATCCCCCCTCCCGAGAGGAAAACATAACTTTTAGCGCAAAGCAGTCCTGAGAACTCCTTAAATAGTTTACATGCTTAGTCTAGACATAAAAGAGGCAATAGATTAAGGATGAAACATGGTATTCTTCTTCCCCCTGAGAACTAGCAGGTTTGCAAGGTCAGAGACACTGAGCTTCAAAGCACAAGAGATAAGACACTCTGGATACACCAGGCCTGTGAATACAAGGCAAGTTATGGCATCAGCAGTATGATATCAAGGCACAGCATAGAACAATGGTTCAGCACAGAGCAATGGTTCATAGCAACACATCAGCTGAAAATAATGTCATGGATGGGTGACAGACATGACACTCTGAAGGAGGAGAGATGGATGACATGGACTCCTATCCAGATTTAGAGAAGGCGCTAAGGCAGGCTGAAATGTTTTAAAACTATAAAAAGGCAAGAGCCACCCACATCAGAATAAACATATTGAAGCAGAAACAACAAAATGACTTTCAGTTAAAGTGATTCCAAAGAGGACGTCACATTTTGCCATGGTTGCATTATAAACTCGTCTTCCTCTATTCAAAACAGCTTTCCACTCAATGTTGAAACAAAAGTTGTAGCAACATGTAGCTATCAGCTCATTTTAGGGTTATTCTTCAGGGTTGTGCTTTTAGATCTTTCAATCAGTAGATGAACCAATTATAGTTAGTTTACCAATCAAGAGAGCCTAGTTTTTCACTGGAGAAATCACAATCTAATGAACAGGGATAAGAGCATAGCAGTTATATCTGTGACCACTTTGCTGTTCGCATGTTACTATAAAAAGGAAGGAAACAAGATAAACACATGGCTCTTGTTTATTAAAATACAAGTTTTCTTATTCTTGTGAATATATCAGATTGAAGTTTTGTTACTTTGTAGACTAATTTAAATTAAATTAATTGTTAACAAGTCAAATGATATGTCAACAGCCCTAATTCATTTCAATTATTGGCAGTTAAGTAGATTGCCACTTATTGGTTTGAAAAAGCCTGTACACTCTGCTCATAAAATTTCAGTATTCAGCGGGTCAGGACTAGACATGGGCACGAATGGGGAAAAAAACAACCAAACACCCTATTCATTGTTCATTGCCATCCACGAATAATGAACATGGATGAACATGAACTGTTCCTGGACATGTTCGTTGTTTGTTGTTCGTGGGGGCCAGAACCACCCCCACCCCCCCACTTAGCCCCCCTCCCCTCAAACCCACTTACCTGGCCCTTTAAAGATCCCTTTAAACTATCAGCTGGCAGGCGGAGGGGGGATCCCCCCCTGCTGCCTGCTAGCTGATAGTTTAAAGGGCCCTATCATGGCAAAAACAGCAGTGTCTGCTGGCAGCTAGTTTGAGGGGTTACAAACTGACCTTCCCAATGTCCAATACCCACCAAATTTGCAGGGGACATAGTCCTCACTGTCCTCTGAAGACCCCCCCCCCAAGTTTCAGAGAGATTGCATCCCGGGAAAGGTATGATCCATGGGTCTCCCCCTTTCCTGTCATTTTCTCTTTACAGTGGAAAAAACGGGACTCTCTGCTGGAAGTACTTTGAAGGGTTAAAGCCAGAAGGAAAGCCAGAAGGAGTTCAGACAGAGTTCAGCCCCTCCTTGCCTCGGGTTGCTAAGGGGATTGATTGCAGGTGCCAGACTATCTGGCTTAACGAACAGCTGCCGAAGGCAAAGAACAAGGCTTGCAACGACCACCTGTTCGTTTAGAATGGGGCCTCACGAACAGCTTGTTCGCGAACAGCAGATTGGGCTATTCGTGGGTTTTTTGTGATCATAATGCTGTTTGTGCCCTTGTCTAGTCAGGACATGTTAAGATAGATCGATGATGAATCACTTAATACTCAGAGAGGTTCGGATCTCAGAGAAAACATTCTTTATCTGGGAACAGAACTAGAAACTGCTCAAATTGCAGACTTGGGGGAGATAAGATTCCTTCATTTATTTTATTAGATCGTTTAACTTAATTTTATTTTGTTTACCTTATTTTATTTATGGAGTAGATAGGCAGGATGGGTGGGGCATGACCATTTGCCTATATGCCAGGAAGGGGCTGTTTGGATATAATGAGTAGCACTTCTATCCTCAATCCTAGTGGGTTCCAGCAACTGTAGGGATGCATAATTAATCACAACAAGAACCTTAATGAGGTAAGTAAGCAGGGAAGCTGGCACTTGGTTGGTGCAAGAAAGAACCTAGCTGTCTCTGATACCTTAGCTTTGTAGATTGCTGGATCTGGTAGGATGAACAGAACAAGAAAACCTCTCAAACCAAGCAAACATTGGCATGTCTTTTGATGCCACCTCCGCCTATATTCCTCCACTAAGAGTCTCTGAGAAGTAGCTAAACATCTGAAACTTAATTGACATTAAGCACCATCCTCCACCCCATCAAGTTCCACTTCAAGGTCTTCCTACTGCCCAGGCTCCATGCTGTTCATCTCAAAAACAGTCCTCAGAATCCTGGCAGCAAACCAGTTTAGTTCCTACAGCAGTTCCAGGAAGCTGAGATATAAAGGAGGGTTTAGTGATAGCTGGACGGAGCAGCAGTCCTTCTCCATAATACCAAGCACTTAATAATAATAAATTAATAATAATAATTAATAATTAATAATAACACTTAATAATGAAGGTCTAGGCAACCTTCTCTGAATATGTAGCACAGCATTGCCTTCCATGAAGATTACCATGAGAGAGGAAAACTGGAGTCCTTTAGCTTCCCCTCACCACCCATTCAGAGTCCAGGGATGATAAATCTAGGAGTTACTCCCAAATTTTTGACTTAGGGAAGGGGAACACCTCAGCTTTTCTTCCTCATCAGGTTTGTACATGAAGGATCCCAACTTCCTCAGGCTCTGTCTCTCTATGGGTCATGTCGCTTAGCATAACTGAACAGCCACAGATAAGACAAAAGCTTTACTGCCTGAGTCCATCCTCTCAGACGAGTCTTCCCACCGAAGTTTTGAGGAAGTGAGAATGTAAGCAGGATGGAAACAAATGGGAGTCAAGATTAATTAATGTATGTGCAACCCCCAGGAGGTTGGGGAGCATTTAGGCACTGAACTTAACAACACAAGTAAAGTGAAGTAAAAAAAGGACATTCTGAATAAAATATAATTCCCTAATGTATGTAGTTAATGTCTATTATGGTTCCTGTCATCTTCTCCCTCTCCTTGAAGAAGCGAATAAACCCAAAATAATCGTACCTCTTCTCATCAAGTCTCCATCAACTGAAAGAACCTCTTCCCCCCCCCCCACACCTACCCATGATAGGATGTTTCTACCTTTATTGTTGATTATACATTGCTACACAGGTCACTTCCACATGCTCCATTTTGGGGGGGTTCCCTGTTCCAAAGCTGCATCTTCCTAATCCACTTTGAGAACTCACCTTTCACACACATCATCCTCATGTGCATTTTGTGGGCGTTTGTTGCAAAAAAAGGTCCCAAAACGGAAAATGTGTTTATTATCTGTGCCTCGTCACAAATGACGGTGTATTCCCACCCAACTTCCCTTTCCTTTTTTTGAGTGCATAAGGGATTGCTCTATACCATTGTCCTCTCTTTCAGCTTCTGTAGAAACTAGGCATACGTAGTACAGCATTCTCTACTCTTGATGTCCCACTCAAAGTTTTAAATGCAAAAGTGTTTCATAAATATGCAAATAGTAGAGTAGCGTGATCGCCTGTAGGGGTGTGCAATTCGGGTATATGATACCCGAAAAAACCCCGAAACAACCTGTTTAGGGTTGTTTTGGGTTTTCCTGAAACGTTTCAGAAAACCCGAAACGTTTCGGGTAATCCAAAACAGCGATTTCCGAAACGTTTCGGTATTTCAGCTTGTTTTAGTAATGCATTTCAATGGGAAAAAGCCTCCCCCAGGCTTCCCGGATGGCTGGGGGAGGCATTTTCCCACCAAATCAAGTCAAACTTGGCAGGGACCTTCCTCTAACTCCCCTATAACAGCCCTCCAAGTTTCAGGAATATTGGACTTTGGGGGGCTAAGTTATGGCCCCCCAAAACAGGTCCCCCTATCCTCGCCTAAAAGGGAAAGGTTTTTGCTTGCTGCTGCCGATCTCTTACGTTGTGGATGCTGCTGCTGATCTTCATGTTTCCTATGGGGGGAAAATGAAGAGGCAGGCTTGTCTTTCTAGGGGGGGCATTTTGCATGCAAAACGCCCCCAACCCTCAGGGGCCCTTCTCCCACCTTTCCTCCCACCCCCCACCAAGGCTCAGCCTGCTTCCACTTGGGGGGCCTCCCAAAGTAGGTGCTCTTCCTCCCCTTTCTCCACTATTTCCAGCTGGGAAATAACAGAGGCTTGTCTTGCCAGGGGTGGCATTTTGCATGCAAAATGCCTCCAACCCTCAGGGGCCCTTCTCCCACCTTTCCCCCCACCCCCCTCCAAGGCTCAGCCCCAAGGCTCAGCCTGCTCCCACTTGTGGGGGGCATTTCATGGCCTCCCAAAGTAGGTGCTCTCAGCCCCCAAAGTCCACCCCCTACAGCCCCACACATACCCAATTCTCCCCCAGCTGCCATACACAGATTCAAACCCCCACAGTAGCTCCTCACAGGCCCAAATCCAGCCCCAGCAGCCCCACACAATTCCAGGAACAGGCTGGCCAGCCTTCTCCTTTTGTTTCCTATGCTGTGAACTATAACACTCTGTTTTCCAGAGCAAATGTGCACAGCCCAGGGATGCCACAATTGTGGACACACTTCTGAGTGCCAGCTTGTCCCTGTGAAAGAGCACCTGAACCACAGACACCCTCCCTCAAATTCCCCTACCACCTACAGAGATGGCTGGCCAGCCAGCCCCATTGTTCTCTATGATGGGAACCAACTGGACAACAAAGAATAAAACATGAACAACACAAAGTTTTTTAAAAAACATTTCTCACTTTCAAAGTACAGGCAGGCAAAGCATTATATGATGCATTACACCAACAGTCCCCCACACAGAAAAATAACATGACTCACTTAAGATCAGAGAATCACAAAAACACAATTCCTGTCAAAAACACTTTATTTCTTGAACAGCTTTACGTTACACAGCAGGGGGGGCATGAAATGGCCCCACCAAGTGGGAGCAGGCTGAACCTTGGTGTGGGGGGGAAGGAAAGGTGGGAGAAGGGCCCCTGAGGGTTGGGGGGCATTTTGCATGCAAAATGCCACCCCTGGCAAGACAAGCCTGCCTCTTCATTTTTTCCCCATAGGAAATAATGAAGAAGATTAGCAGCAGCAAGCTAAAAATACGTTCACGTTTCCCTTTTTTAGGCGAGGATGGGGGACCTGGTTTGGGGGGCCATAACATGGCCCCCCAAAGTCCAATCGGTCTGAATCTTGGGGGGTTGTTAGAGAGGAGTTAGAGGAAGGCCCCCACCAATTTTGGCTTGATTCGGTGGGAAAATGCCTCCCCCAGGCATCCGGGAAGACGGAGGCATTTGGGAAAATGCCTCCGTATACCCGAAACGAGAATCCCGAAACAGTGTGTCTTTGCACACCCCTAATCACCTGATTCCATACCCTACTATGTAAAAGGCAAACTGACCACTCACTCCTTATACCCATGCAGGCGTAGTACACAGGGATAAGAAGCGAGTCAGGGGAAAAATGGTTTGCCTCCCTGCTTCCTCCTTGGGCTTCCAGAGACACAGAAAGGCTCATCATGGCAGCGAGGCCCTCCCAAGGTCCTGTAGCAGCCAGAGGCAGGGCTTCCCACTGCCTCCACAGGGCCTTGTGAGGGTCATGCACAAGCCGAGCGGCGGCCAAGGGGCCAGAGGAAGAGGTGCCCCTGATCTCTCTTGCCTCGAAAACCCCAGCAGGGGTTGCCATAAGTCAGCTACAGCTAGACAGCACTTTCCACCATCACCACATTTTGATTCACCAGGTTCTGTCTTCTGACTAGTTAAAATCCAACAGGTTCTAGTCACCTGCCTAATCTCTTCTGTGATGTTTTGACGACTGTGTTTCTTTAAACCGAGCCTAGTCCAATCCAGGATTTGGTGCAGGCTGGAATGATGTTGGCGTGGTGGTGGTGGGGGGGCAGCGGGGAGGAATTGTAATAACTGCAGCTAGAGAGAGGGAAGGAACGGGATTAAATGATTAAAGCTATGCCTCTGTTGGAAACCATGCTCACTCATTACTCTTATGTCTAGCACTACGGACACAACATCTTCAAGCCGTGCCCTCAAACCCAAAACAATACACAAAAATGGTGATAGCCAGGAGACAAGAATGAGGTGGTGGCAAAGATTAGCATGCAGCAGCAAGGAAGCAAGGTGGAGCTGAGATTGGGAATGAACTAGAACTGGAAGCAAAGCAAGGGAGACCAAATACAAGGTTGGAAATGGGATCCTCCTCCCATCAAGTTCTCGTGAGTATCTGTCTTGTTAAGATAATTTCACAGCAAAACTTAAGATGACTGCTAACATCCTCATGGGAAATGGGCCCAAGCATCCTTAACTGCGTATAAAAGAGCTGTGATATGGATGACTGTGGCTGGCTTGGCAACATTCCATGCTTGAAGTTGCTCCATGTATTTTAAATAACAACGTTTTGTCACAACTTCCAGGATCTCGCTTTATGGGTGTAGATCTATCTTGTGCATAACTTAAATTATCCATCTATCTTTGGTACATGCAGTGCTTTTTTTCTAAAAAAAATGTTTAGGGGTACTCTGTTAGACTCAAGAAAATCACCATTTTATAGTTCAAATCGGAATAATCGGAAAAATTGCACAAAACATACACAAATACACAAATTGGTCACCGCCATCAGGGGTAGCAACAAGACTGACCAATCACCGTGCTAGATTCCAGCTACCAGAACTCCAAGTGGCTTAGAGAAGACTTGTTTGTTTTTGTCTGCACCCTAACAATCACCGATTATGCCACCATCTCGGTGGCATGTTCGATGCTCAAAGACGTTCCATTTTTTGTAAGACGAACAGCGCTCCTAGTGAGTTTAAATAGAACTAAACATCTTTGTTGCCAACATATGCTACATAAAACTTAACAAATCACACAAATATCCATAATACGTTTGGAGTAGGTTTAGCGGGAATTCAAACATTTTAAAATTTTTACTTTCTCCCATTAGATTCACAAAATGTTTAGGGATACGCGTACCCCTGCGTACCCCCAGAAAAAAAGCACTGGGTACATATGTTGATTATTCAAGTCTATTTTGGTTTAGTTTTTGTGTCTATTGTGAGACATACTGTTGCTATAAAATAGGGGGGAAATAGAGAGGGGAAAGGACCCTGGAAGGTTGGCTTTAAACATTAAAATAAAAATGTACTGTATATATAGAGTAGGAGTATTAAAGAAATTCTCCTAATTCCTCTTTACTCATTTTTCCCTGAAATGGAACCATTTCTCACCTTATTTTTAGGAATTTGGAATTATTTTCTAATCATTTCTGTTTCGATCAAAGAGAAATTGAAAGAGGAGGTGCTGGGATGGTGATTCAGCAGTATTTTAGAATTCCACTCTCTACATGCTCAGAGGCAGGCAATGTCTTTTGAAAACTTCATATCCTCCTGCTAGAGTGCCACCTTATGGTGAGTAACATAAAACAACTGCCAGGGCTGAAGTTACAAAAGAGTGCATTGATTTCTATACTAAGACAAATGAAAGAAATGAAAGAGAAAAAGAGAATAAGGAATCTTCAAATGTGAATTTCAAGGGGGTAGATTTCCTCTCCCCAGACCAATTCCAATATACACATACCATGAACCCAATTCCATGCAACATGCAAATAAAAATATCTTCAGAGATGTTAGAGTACAGTTTCTTAGTAAGAAAAAAATTCTTAAAACACAAGTACATAAATTAAAAATCCCTCAAAATACCTTCAAATCTCTCAAAGCACATTAACAGCATGAGATAGTGTGAAATTTGAAAACTGCTGTGAAAGCAAGAAAGACGGGAATCTCTCTACATGAGATGAATTACAAAAGGACGTTCAAGTGAAGGGAGACACAATTTTAGTCAGTTTTAGTTTTAGTCAGATGCAATTTTAGTCAATTTGTTTGCAGGGGCGGGGTGAAATTGACAGAGCATTCAAGGAAGTGAAGAGGAAATAAACCCTCTGAGGAGCTATCTTAGCTGGCTCTAGAGAAGTGAAACTGACAGAGCCTTCCAAACTGTCTTTTAAAACTTGGTTTCCTGGCTAACATTGCATCTCCTTTCACTTGAGCATCCTTGTGTGATTCATCTCATGTAGAGAAACTCTTACATGGGTAGGATCAAGCGAAAGATCTTACACTTGTTCTCCCATTGTGGATACATGTGCCCTGCTAGGGACACAGAGTACACTTGAATATAAGACCACACAGAAGGTAAGTCACTTGAGCATCTCTGTGTAAGCTGTCTTGTGTAGAGAGACTCAAAGTCCACTCTAACCAAGAAACACTGTGGTTTGGAGGAATAACTTCCCGTCGACATCATTAGCTGCTGATTGCTACTCCAGATGCCTTCCAACCATGCAGGCACTGTGGGGAAAGCTTACCACATCCAACCTTAACCACACATAAATGAAAAAAAAGACAACCAATTTTGAATAACCCAGAAGACCAAGTAATCACACAACAGAAAACTCTACAATGAAGTTAGTGGTCATTAAAGTCGCAAAACTTTCACAGTTGAAAGCAAGGATATGTGTATAATATCTGAATTCTCATACCAAGGATAATATGTGAGCACTTCAACAACATCTTTCTCAAGGCTATGCTTTGCCCATGGTTTCATGTACTCTGCTATTGCATGCCACACAGGAATTTAAAAACAAAGTCATTGTTTATTCGGTTTGTTAGAGACATGTTAGTGAAACATAACTGTTGTATGCTGTTAACAAAAGTATTTGAGAAGCTGCGGTGTGTAAGTCTGGCATATGCCCATTAGGGGTGAGAGATGTCTCACCCTCTTCCTCCAGTGGGCCATGCCAGCTGATATGCCATCAGCCACCAGGAGAAAAAAATTAATCACCTTAGGTGATAGCATCACATCACTTCTGGAGAAACCTGTGGTTGTACCATAGAGTTTCTAGTGGTTCCTACAGAGAAATAACATTATTTCTAGGGGAAACTTACAAGTGACACTGATGGCCATTCCCCCATGTCCCCACCCCACCCAGTCTCCTACTGGTTACCAAGATGGGCCTGGCAACCCTAAGCATGGTGGGTGCTCTACACAAAGTTCCCAAGCCTGCTGATCTTTGTGGAGGCAGCAACTGGGGTGGGACGGCACCCAAATTCAGAAGTGACATCACTTCCAGGTGACATTCTAGGAATTGCTCAAATCTCTATGGTTAAGGGTACAATAGGATAGTGGACTATAATAATCTTTTTCTTCATTAAATGCTTTTTGGAAACAATGGACTTTTGTCTAATTGCAGAAGGCAGCCTGGAGTAAGGATTTTATCTAGCCACAGTTCTGACATTTTGTTACCAATCGTCTTTCCAATGCCTCAACCGGATCAAACGGACTCCAAAGCTGTCCCGCCCCGGGATCCTTTGTTCGATCCGTATGTCTCTCCCGGTCCTCGAGGCTCGGAATCTTCTCAAGTTGTGCCAAGGAGACAAGGATCCACGGTTACAACCATTTTTACCCTCGCTCCCAGTACGGAGGGAACGAGGCCCAGCGCATCAGCCGTTCCATTGTTCAGCGTGCCGACCCCAACGCAGTGGGGTGCCCGGCCCAGAGAAACGAGGGAGCGGAGGATTAGCGCGATGTTCACCCAAATACAGTATGATAGCCAGCGTAGCCTGGGATCTATACCGGAGCAAGCTGAGGGCCGTCCATGGCTGTTCTGGAACCGGACGGCCGAGCGAATGGAAGGGGATACTTCCCAACAAAGTGCTCTGAGCTGGGACTATACCGAAGTCACCCCGAGAGCGGGGGAACCAGATGTTGGAGAGCATCAATGGGCACAGCTCCAGAGTAGAACTATTGCCATCGATTCGGGGATTTCAGCAATCACTGGATTAACTAAAGGTGTACTTGCTGCGCGGTCGCAGGAGGAACAAGGGGTAGAAGCACCCCTACCGTGGCAACAGACGCTGAGCACGGACCACCCGACAACCCCTCCAGCTACTGGGGATACGGGGGGTTCGCAGCAGTCTACAGACAGAGTACAGAGGTTGGAGAACAGACTACATAATATGGAGGAGAGTCTAGCCAACGCTGTACATCTGCTTTCAGTTTTAGTGGCGGGAGACAGAGACAGGGCCCCGCCAACGGGCCTGTCTGGCATTAGCCAGAGTCTGGCTAATTTGCAAGACCAGATATGGCCGCAGCAACCATCGGAAACGGGTGAGGAGATTGGGGCCACTGGAGGGGGATCCCTCTTGACGGGAGAAGGTGGTGAACCGCGTCCGGAGGACCGGTACCCAGACCAGCCCACCACACCGACGGTGATTCCAGGAACTTTGCCGGCACAACCACGTGGGCCAACTTCCCCTATAGTTTACCCACCGACAACCCAAGCAAGTCAACCAATTACGCTGCGGGTGGTTCAAGGAACGCAGACCTCGCCGAGGGGACCTCGCCCCACTCGACTAGCGCCAACCCGGCCGACACCGCGCCAGCTGATGCCGAGGGGACCCCTGCCGTCTCCGGGGTCAATACCGCTAACGGGGCCGGTGGCCCCTCCGCCCCTACAACCTCTGCACCCGCAGCCGACGCCAAGGCAACCAGTCCCCCAACCTCAACCGCATCCACACCCTCGCCAGCCTCCGCTGCAACCGGGGCCAATGGACGTTTATCCCATGCCAGACCAAACCCCCAGACAAGATTTACCCATGGGATGGGTCAAACTGGACGCTACGTTTGATGGAGACCCTTCCAAATTGGGATTTTTCCTGGTACAAGTGGTACAATTTTTTAATCGTTGGGGGCACCTGTTTGGAAGCGAAGCCAGCCAGATAGAGCATCTGGGATCGCGTCTCCAAGGTAAAGCTGCTGACTGGTACGTGGGACTATATAATGTGGGGGCCCCCGAGTTAGAAACTCTCCAAGGGTTAGTGGATGCTATTCGGGCGCAATATGAAGATCCCTTGGAGGAAACTCGGGCTAGGACGGAGTTGCAAGCAATTAGGCAAGGCAGCATGTCGGCTAGGGACTACGCCACACAATTCCGACAGCTCGCTGCCAAATGCCCGAGGTGCGAGGAGTCCACCAAGATCATCTTGTATAAACAAGGATTGAATCCAAAATTACTAGACCGAGCGCTCATGCAAGACAATCCGCCTACACTGTTAGGATGGATACAGTTGACTTGCGAAGTTGAAAATCGGCTCCTGGAAGTTCGTCTAGCGGAACAACATCAGCAACCGCCGAGCCAAAGACGCTCCTCCACACCTTTGTCTCTGAGAGGGAGCAGGGGAACTGGGTGTGCCACCCAGGGAGCGCGAGATGCTAGATGGCAACAGGGATTGTGCTTACAGTGTGGCCAGGGTGGCCATTTCGCAGCGCAATGCCAATATCGGCCTGTGCAAAGACCTCCGCTCCAATTACGACGCCCAGCTCCCCTAACCAGCCCGGCGCTGCCGTGCCCTTCTCCGGTACCCAGAACTGCCCCGAGGAGTAGAGGAGCGCCAAGAAGAAGTTTCCCAGACAGAGGACTAGAGATGGAGGAGATCACCGAAGACGGTCAAACAGCCCTGAGCGGGGAAGGAAATCCCGAGAGCCCGGAGTCGGGAAACAAAATGGATCTGTCGTGAAAGGACCCAAACGGCAGATCACACGTAAGTCTGGTCCGGTGTTAAACCGACCCCCGGGGTCCATACTGTTCATTCCTGTAACGCTAGTAAATGTGGATAAGAAGATGCACATCCGTGTACAAGCCCTCATTGATTCGGGCTGCTCTAGAGACATTATTGCACCTGCCTTAGTTAATGGACTAGTGCTCCCAGTGAAAGAATTGGATATACCCGTCATTTTTGAACAAATGGATGGCACTAACATGAATCCAGTTACCACAGAGACTGCTCCGATCATAACCGGCATGGGATCACATTGGGAAATCAGATCCTTTGTCATTAGTGCCACAGCTAAATATCCCCTGATACTGGGAAGCAGATGGTTATGTGATCACAACCCCCACATCGATTGGGCAGAAGGGAGTATTACTTTCACCCATGAATCTTGTAAAAATCATCGTTGGGACCAAAACTGGGGAAGAAATCCCACTACACCTGATTCAGCTCTACTCACCCAAGAAGAAATTAACCAAATACCTAAACAATATAGGGCATTCACTCAAGCATTCACCGAAGAAGAGGCCAATACACTCCCTCCGCATAGGAGGACAGACTGTGCTGTGGTAATTTTACCAGGGGCTTCACTGCCAAAGGGTCGGTTATACCCTATGAGCCCTAACAAAAGAGACGAACTTAGAAAGTTCATTGATCTCAATTTGCGAAGGGGGTTCATCCGCCCAGCTAATAGTCCCCATGCAGCCCCAGTGTTGTTCGTGAAAAAGAAGGATGGGCTTGAGACTGTGTACTGATTTTCGGGGACTAAACGCTGTGTCTGCTAGCAACGCCTACCCCATTCCACTCATCAAAGATCTACTCAACGTCGTGGCCCAAGGTAAGATCTTTACTAAATTAGATTTAAAAGATGCTTACTTCCATGTCCGTATCCGAGAAGGGGATGAATGGAAAACCGCGTTTAATACCCCACTCGGACAATATGAATATTTAGTAATGCCTTTCGGCTTGACTGGCGCCCCGTCGGTTTTCATGTCCATGATCAATGAAGTCCTACATGAATTTCTGTACCAGGGGGTAGTGGTGTATCTTGATGATGTGTTGATTTACTCACA
Organism: Eublepharis macularius; assembly: GCF_028583425.1. Taxonomy (NCBI): domain Eukaryota; kingdom Metazoa; phylum Chordata; class Lepidosauria; order Squamata; family Eublepharidae; genus Eublepharis; species Eublepharis macularius. The sequence goes on along the minus strand of NC_072795.1, from coordinate 131,831,041 downwards.
AACGGAGGAGGAACATGTGGAACTTGTACAAAAGGTCCTAACTACACTCATGAATAACAAACTGCCTATTAAACTTTCAAAATGTGAGTTCCACAAAACAAAACTCACTTATCTGGGCTATTGTATATCGTCAGAGGGCTTGAAAATGGACCCAGAAAAAATACAAGCTGTATTAAATTGGCAAGTCCCCTCCACCAGGAAAGAATTGCAGTCGTTTCTAGGGTTTGCCAATTTCTATAGAGAATTCATTGCTAATTTTGCCCAAACCACGCTCCCCTTGACTGAACTGTTAAAAACGAAAGACAAGGCTGAGCAGGCAAAAAAACCTGGTGCAAAGCTCTCATGGACACCCGAATGCGAGGCAGCATTCAATCAATTAAAAGAGCAATTTGTCTCAGAACCCGTCCTACAACACCCCGATGAAAACCGCCCCTTCATAGTACAGGTTGATGCCAGCGATATGGCAATTGGGGGTGTGTTATTGCAGCGAGGAGAGGACGGAAATCTCAAACCTTGCGCCTTCCTTTCTAGAAAGTTTTCTGAGGCAGAGAGAAATTGGAATGTGTGGGAAAAGGAAGCCTTCGCTGTTAAAGCGGCGCTCACAAATTGGAGACATTGGCTAGAAGGAGCCCGACATCCGTTCGAGGTCTGGACGGATCACAAAAATTTAGAGGCCCTGCGCAGCCCTCGCAGACTAAACGCCAAGCAATTGCGGTGGGCGGAATTTTTCTCGAAGTTCAATTTTACCTTAAACTTCCTACCGGGCAAAACTAACTTTCTCGCTGACGCTCTATCACGCATGCCCCAACATAAAAGCAAAAGGGAGGAGACAGTCGACACGGTGTTTTCGCCTACGCAATTAGGGGGCGTGGTGACTACGCACAGCCGCGCTAAGCCCTCCCTGTCACCCGATCAGGGGTGGAGAGAAAAGCTGAAAGCCGAAGTGGAGAAGGAGGGGGGGAGGCGCCCAAAGACAAACTGCAACAATCCGCCACGGGGGAATGGCTTTGGGGAGACCGTTTTTATGTGCCTAAATGTCTGAGAAAGGATGTTTTACAACGATGTCACGATGCCCCCACAGCGGGACACTACGGTTATTTAAAAACGCTCCACTTGGTGCAACGCCAATTTTGGTGGCCGGGCATGCGCAAGGACATCTCCCAATATGTAGCCCCTTGCCCCATCTGTCTCAGCGCCAAATCCCGAAAAGGGAAACCTCCGGGGCTTTTGCAACCTTTAGAAACACCAAGTAGACCATGGGAAATTATTTCTATGGACTTTATCACTGACCTCCCTCCCTCTAAGGGACATAATTGTATTTTGGTAGTGGTCGATTTATTTTCCAAGCAAGCACACTTTATACCGTGCACCACCATTCCCTCCGCTGATATTTTTATGAAAAACATTGTGAAAATACATTCTTTTCCATCCAAGGTGATTTCGGATCGCGGCGGGCAATTCGTTGCCAACTTCTGGCGGGAGCTTTTGCAACTACTGGGAATTGAACAAGGGCTCAGTTCAAGCCATCACCCAGAAACAGACGGACAATCCGAAAAAACTAACCAGATATTAGAACAATTTTTAAGATGCTACATCAACTTCCAACAAGACAATTGGGTTGATTTGCTCCCGTTAGCAGAGTTCTCTTATAATAACAGTGTACACACGTCTACAGGAGAAACTCCCTTCAAAGTAGTTTATGGCTTCCACTTCAAGCCGTTCCCGTTCGAAGCGCTCCCCCCTCCAACTACAGCTTCTCAGGACGTCACCGAGTGGTGGGGGGAAGCAGCTCAACAATGGACTCTAATCAAAAAACACCTCGACAAAGCCAAGCAAGACTACAAGAAATACGCAGACCGCCACCGTGCGGCGGAATGGGATTTACAACCAGGCGATCTTGTCTATCTGTCTACAAAAAACCTAAAATTATCTCAAACCAGCAGGAAACTAGCTTTGAAGTTTTTAGGACCTTTCCCAGTGCGTAAAGTAATCAACAAAGTGACTGTTGCTTTAAATTTGCCAAAGAACCTACGCTATGTGCATGATACTTTCCACGTCAGCCTCCTAAAAAGGGCTCCAACAGATAACCAGTGGCACATCAAAGGCCCCCCCCCCATTCCAATGCTAATCGATGACCAGACCCACTACGAAGTACAACAAATACTGGACTCAAAAATTAAACGAAACCAGCTGTTTTACCTAATTAGGTGGAAGGACTTTGATTCTGGGTTTGATGAGTGGGTCAGTGCTGTACATGTCCATGCCCCTAGACTGGTGAAAGCGTTCCACTCTCGCTACCCACATAAGCCGGGGGGGGTATTCTTAGGGGGGGCAGAATGTCAGGATCAGAATGCTCTTTTGTATACCTATGCTTAACCGACTCCATATTTAATCCTGTCAGTATTCAGTGCTTTCTTCCCCAGGTGCAGAGGTTCCCAGGCAGCTATCTGACAGACCAGCTTTGTTTTGGCTACTGACGTTCCACCAAGAACCGGCCTTGGGGAAGCTTTCGCTTTTGCAGCTTCAAAGGGAATATTTTGAGAACTGTGGGGGGAGGATGGGTCAGCTATGATATTTAATATGTATCTCTTGCTTTGCCTGGCATTGGTAACAATGCATATGTACCAACCTGGATATTGCATTCAGGCCAGTGGACTATAATAATCTTTTTCTTCATTAAATGCTTTTTGGAAACAATGGACTTTTGTCTAATTGCAGAAGGCAGCCTGGAGTAAGGATTTTATCTAGCCACAGTTCTGACAGGGGGTTGTTATTTGATTCTGCTTTTAACTGTAAATGTTTTTACTATATTATGGTAAGCTGCCCTGAGCCAACAGGAAAGGAGAGGTAAAATGTTTTAATAAATAAATGAGATGAAATAGAAACTATGTATATCAAAAGAACTGTGAGTAGTGCTCACTCCTCGTGTGGTGGTTGGATGTGTCCAGGGCTTTTTTTCTGGGAAAAGAGGTGGTGGAACTCAGTGGGCTGCCCTCCGCACCAATCGAAACTCCCCTCTGTCTGGAGATCAGGGGGCGGGGCCACCAGCCATGTGACTGTTTTCAAGAGGTTCCAGAACTCCATTCCCCTGCATTCCCCCTGAAAAAAAGCCTGGTCTTGCAGCTGTAATGGAGAGCCAAGCTGTAAAACCAGGGTGCCTACATTTCCCATCAAAACTTGAGGGAAGCCGACTAGTGTCCAACCTGTGTAAGACGTCACTTGTAGTTTAGCTCTCAGATGGTTTGTTAATTTCAACTTCACCTCCCGGAAGGCTCTGTCAATTTCACCTCTCCAGTCTAAAACTGTGTGGGATCACAACCAGAGGGCAGTGAGGAACGGAAATGGGCTGGAGCTGCCTTCCAGAGCCAGGCTTGGACCTGGAGAGGTTGTAATGGGCTGAAGTTTCCCTTCTGGCATTTCATAGCCCCTTCACACAGCTCCAGTGTATAGCAAAGCCTTTGCCCTGCCGCCAGCTCTGTCTTTTTAAACTACCCTCCCCGGCTACCATTGCATCTCCTGACACATGTTCTTCATGTATCAGAGCTCTCGTGAAAAGAGACTCTCTATTACTGTGGACACTAGCATTTGGGCAAAACTCTATGGTTAAACCATAGAATTTTATTCACGTGCTTCAGCATCCTTGGCAATATGCTGATGTCACTTACGGTCCCATGAGGAGTGACATATCCATCACCGCCTATTTTCATGTCATCTTCCTCCAGCTGAGCACCAGTAGTAAGCACATGTGAAGCCTACCACTAGGTTGTTCCTGAGAGTCTACTTTCTGTGGGGCAGGCAGATGTGCAAGGTTCAGCACTTGAGAGAGCTCTGAAACCAGGTGCCAATACCAGTATCACCCCCCCCCCCCAAAAAAAGCCCTGGCTCTGTCTTTCCAAGACCCTTTGTCATGTGGGCTAGTCCCACAAGTAGCACAAGTCTAGGAGAAAAATAGTAGAAATACATACGGAGATCCACTTTGCAGCTATGCAGCTGCACCGCTGATAAAGATGAACCACAGAGTTATAGCTTTTGTCCAGAGGAATCCTTATTTCAAATTTGTTTAAATGCAAGACACTGGAGAATCCAATTTATTATCATTTAACGACAAGCTGATGGTATCCCTACCCCCTAAGAGTATTAATTTAGATGAGCCGACAGGAAACTGAAAATTATAACTATGTTTTTTTAATCAAAGCTAAATCATTGCTGTTAAGTCCAAAACAGATATAAAAAATTATTTTGTTTCACTGAGGACTTCTAATGAGCTACAAAGTTGAGCAGCAAGCAAATCAACGAGGAGTCAATTATCTTTCAGGGTCTTTGCCAGTGTTGATATCCTCAATACATCCCGCTTCTTTCAGATGATGAACTGCATGTCTTGTCCCTCACACAGCCTAAGTCCATTTTGCTAAAAAGAAAAGGGAATGAAAAACCCATCCTCAGAGCATCCTCAGTAGAGACAGAATAAATGAGCTTCAAGAAATTCTCCCCTGCAAATTCTGCTGTTAAATATTCTCCTGATATTCTTTGCACACTTGTTTCTTTGTTGAATATAACCTTTTACAGACATGATGTTTTGACACATCCAGGGTTTTTTTTCAGCTGGAATGCGGTGGAACGGAGTTTGGGAACCTCTTGAAAATGGTCACATGGCCGGTGGCATCTGTGTTTGTGCTTGGCCGTCTGTGTTTGGCCATCAAAGCTGCCTCTCAGGGTTTGCAGGGATGAGATTGGAGTGCCCATGGCCACAGAACACCCCCTTCCCCCTCCTTCCCCTGGGTGTCTTCTCCCAACTGGTGACTGCTTTGCTGCTCCATGGGTGGAAGGACGCCCTGCTAATCAAGGAAAGCTGGGCTTCCATTCGGGTTTCCAGGGCAACAGAAGGAGGGCAAACAGAGCTCAGGCATTCCCCTGGCTCCGTTGCCAGGGCAATAGATTGCTGGCGCATGAGTGTCTGGATCCCCGAACTGAGCCCGATTGCCCCAATCCAGGCACCTCCCGATCGCTGGATCATTGGCTGTGGACGATAACGATCCGCCGGGTCACGATTGCGCGGTCGCCATTATCATGGTTCTTTTCCGATCGTAATGTGCTGTCTCTCTCCTCTCTCTCTCTCCTCTTAGTCCCTGCTTCCTTGCTGTTCCACTCAATCCTTTATATACCATCTTCACCCAGGAAGCTTCTTTCCCTGTTCCACATAACAGGTTTCTTCTTTGGACTCTGGGTTACTGGGTTTTGGAGTAATAAGTTCATCCTTGGTTCCCACAGACACCCCTTGAAGCATCCCTGGTCTACCTCACCTTCCTGCCCAGCAGCCGCACAGCCAAGCCAGCCCTTACAAGAGGGGAGGAGCGCCGCAATCCCAGACTGGTGCAATGAGTTCAGTGTGAAGTGTACTTTCTATACTGTCAGACTATGGAGGGATGGCAGGTAGATTCCTGGATCATTTCAGCAAGACGCAGGTCGTTGGTTAAATGACTTTTTTTCAGAAAACCAGCCTTTCCCCACACACACAGGTCCATAGGAGTACATGGAAGTAAAATGCATATGAGCATGGCAACTTCTCTTTGAAAGGAATAAGTTCCAAAGCAGTTACTGAACTATATACTCCAACAACCCCCTCCCTCCTAAACCACAAGTTCAGAAGCAGTCTGGGAAACATCACCGGAGTTCATACACTAGTCAGACAAGATACTGAGAGCTGCTACATTTCAGACACCCAAGGTCAGTTCAAAGAACATCGAAAGGAGAGATTGTCCGCAGCCCTGCCAGCTGCAGGGTTATGCTGTGAGAGGGAGAAAACGAAAGTGATTCCAAAAGCTACCTATCAGTTACATTAGATCTGTTACTATACTGAGGGCCAAGCTACACATGACGAATGACACTTGAATGGCAAGTGGATTGAGTGGAGGGCAAGTGAACAGGGAGAAATACACTTGCCGTTCAAGTGTCATTCGTCATGTGTAGCTTGGCCCTGAGTTAACTCATGACCATAAACCTTTGACTTAACATTGGCATAGATGAATAGGTACAGTCAAACATGATATATACTCAGCATTTCATTGTAGTGGGCAATGATCGCTTCTGCACCCCTGCCGGAGTATTCTGGGGATACGGAACCACCGTTTTAGCCAGAAAAACTGGGAATTCGCCTTCAGGATAAAGAAAGATGTTGCTACAGCTTATGCATAAAGACTTTAAAATTGGCAGTGATGATGAATTGATGTTGATGCAGGAATCTCTGGGCATCCTACAAGTGGATTTCTTCCTCTGCCACATTGATCCCTGTGACACAGCCGGCTGCTTGAACCAGATAAGGGCAGGCCTTCACACCCACCATGGCTACTTTGCCCACGTTAAAGAGATCCTGCTGATGTATTGTCGAAGGCTTTCACGGCCGGAGAACGATGGTTGTTGGGGGTTTTCCGGGCTGTCTTGCCGTGGTCTTGGCATTGTAGTTCCTGACGTTTCGCCAGCAGCTGTGGCTGGCATCTTCAGAGGTGTAGCACCAAAAGACAGAGATCTCTCAGTGAGAGATCTCTGTCTTTTGGTGCTACACCTCTGAAGATGCCAGCCACAGCTGCTGGCGAAACGTCAGGAACTACAATGCCAAGACCACGGCAAGACAGCCCGGAAAACCCCCAACAACCATAGATCCTGCTGAGTTTCTCTGGACACATGGAGTCTTGGTTCCCATCAGAACAAAACGGTCCTCGACATAACATTATTTGGGGGCTGTAATAAAGACGTTCCGTGAGGATTTTGCCACCTTCTGGTTTGGTCATCACGGAACAGTAATGGAAAAGGGGGAAGAAAGTGTGCGAAGACATCTTTCTGAAAAGAAGAAAACTCTCGGAATCTAAGGGGATGGCCCTGCTGATCTGCAGCACATTGCGACTGAGGTGGACTGGCCATTTTACCTACAGGGAAAGTTCCTAATGGGACACTGCTCAGGAAGCCAGTGGCCAGCAGATTCAAGTGTAGATGGTTCTGGAAGCGTGGCGAGGACCACTTCATTCACATCTGGCCAGAGGCCAGAATGATAAGTGCCAGCTCACCTGCGACCTTTCTTCCATTGCCACCAACCTCATGTGCCACTCCCAAATATGGACTTACTTATTTTATAAAATGTATATACCACACATTCCACATTGCCTTTTGCTATCCTACAGCACAGATTTACAGATTCCCGTCAGCCAGGAAACATAGCCAGCCAAGTTCTATTACATGGAAAACCCCAGATTCTGTTCAGACGTATCATGAAAAGTTGGCTTATTTTTAATGGTTAGCTTGTAAAACCAGGACTCTCCTTGCAGAGGCGCATTCAAATTTGGGTTTGCAAAGGGAAAATGTCAATGTCATTCTCTTGCTAGGGAGGGTTGTACAGGGGAACAAGCGGGTACCAGTTGCAGGCTTTGGGGAGCTCTTGGCAGAGTGCTCAGCCCCCCTTATGCTTACTATCAGTCTCCACTTCTTGCTGTCGCACCTATGTGCCGCCACCTGCCTGTGTGTCCTTCCTTTGTCCAGTCACAACTTCTCCCACCACTTGCAATCACAGCTGCCCACACTGTCTCCATACTCTTTCCCTGATGGTGCTGGGTGGTGGTGGGTATAGCTAGAAGTGCCCCTGCCATGGTCACCAGGAATGCTGATGCTTTGGGCATGACCCACATGCTCTCCTCTAGCGGTGCTAGACGGCATATGCAGCTGACAAAGCCCTCACAAGGAGGCAGTGGAAGGGAGTGAGTGCAGGCATCAGAGCAGATATGTGAATAGGGACTCAGCAGTAGTGGCTCCTATCAGAAACCAGAAGCCCTGGCAGCCACCTCCTCTTGCCCTGTGCTGACACCAGCCCTGGGAACAAGGCGGGGTTAAACCAGGATGTCTGTGTTCACATTGTTGTGATTAATATCAAACTGGCCTGTGATTCATTTTTTCATAATCAAGCTTTGAGTTAGCCTAGAGATCCAGAGACAGCAGGGCAATTAAAACACCATTTACTCACCTCTCCTTTCAATGCTTGCGTAACTGACAACCTTCAGATAAATAATTGTATGTTGTTCTAGCCTTTTGGTACCATCATAAAACTGGCTATGTGGCCTTCCTCTGCTTTTGTGATCAGGGCTAGCCTAGCCATGGCATCTGAGAGAGAGGCTGGGTTTATGGGAAGGAACTCCTCCCGCCTGGCCTGGGAAAAGAAGGTTGTAGATGACAGAGGGTCCAGATTAGAGAGCTCTTCTCTCGAAAATGCTGTCGAATAAAAAATCGGAGGTAACATGCAAGGTTGCTAAATTCGGATGATTGGCAATGAAGAGCAGGAGACATTATATTATTAACTAAAGGGAGTTCTCCTAATTTTGTATTTATGCTGGATTAGGTTTTACATAGTATTGGGTTAAAAAATAATTTTAATGTGTCATTTTACTATACTGTTTTAATATCCTGCTGTTTTACTTACCCATAAGTTTTACTATGTATTGTATCTTGCTTGCTGGTCTATGGCTGTAATAATAAATTTGATTTGATTAGAGATGAGCACGAACAGAAAAAAAAACCCTGAACATGATGTTCATTGTTCGTTGCCTTCCACGAACAGGGACTCACGAACAACCATGAACATGGCCCTGTTCACGAACATGTTCGTGGTTGGCTGTTCATGGAGGCCAACAGGCTCTCCACCAGCCATCATCCAAGTTTGGTCAAGATCCCTACTGCATCACTCCCAGAAAACTGACCTGAGCAGGCACCAGGAAAGGTACCAATAATAAATAATAGCTTGGCTTCAGAGCCTGGCAGCAGCCCTGAAACTTGAAGGGGTAGATCCCTACTGCACCACTCCCAGAAACCTTACCTGAGCAGGCAGCAGGAAAGGTACCAATAATAAATAATAGCTTGGCCCAGAGCCTGGCAGCAGCCCTGGAACCACACACACAAAAAATTCAAGCTCCAATGCACTCTATCAAAATGGCAACAGCAACTGTCTCTCCCTCTCCACTGTCTGCAAAGTCAGAGCTGGGAGCCCCCCTCCCCCCTGCTCTTTGCTCCCTTGTAACAAATTTGGAGCTCCACACTTGAAAGGAAGACCTGCCTATCAAGCTAAATTGGGCTTAGATTCGGGTTTCCAGGGCAACAGCAGGAGTTCAGACAGAGTTCAGACAATCCCTGCCTAAGTTGCCAAGGGAATTGATTGCAGGTGCCAGACTGTCTGGCTTGACGAACAGCAACAAACAGCAACGAACAAGGCTTGCAACAATCGCCTGTTCATTTAGAATGGGGCCTCGCGAACAACTTGTTCGCGAACAGCAGATTGGGCTGTTCGTGACTTTTTTGGTTTGTATTGCTGTTCATGCTCATCTCTATTCCAGATGGCAAGCTTACTTCGCTCTCCAAGTCACTGGATGCCCACCTAGAATGCAGAAATTTCTCTTCTTTTCTTTTACATGGCTGCAAACCTCATGCACAGCATGCTGTCTATATCCCGTGAACTCTCTATATTCTGTATTCTGCATTAGTTCAATAAATATCTTTCTTGGTCAAGATAAGTTGTGTCAACCTTATCTGCTTTCCTATTGCTTAGTCACCTGCTATTATTCTTTACATACTCAGAGGCTCATCAGCTCCTCAACAGGTGATGAAAGAGGAAGACTGTTTAGTTGGGGGGAGGGGTGCTACTGGAGAAACTAATGATTGGAGGAAGAGAAGCCCCTCCCATCCATAACACAGACACATTATGTGAAAAAATAGGGAAGACTGTGTGTACTATGTGGTCTCAAGTCTCCCCCGACATATGGCAACTCTGTGAAGGAAAGACCTCCAAAACATCCTATCACTCAGATCCTGCAAACTGGAGGACGTGATTTCTTTCATCAAGTCAAGCCATCATGTTTTAGATCTTCCTCTTTTCCTACCTTCCACCTTTCCTTGCATTATTGACTTTTCCAGAGAATCTTGTCTTCTCATGATGTGACCAAAGTACAACAGCCTCAGTTTAGTTGTTTTAGCTTCTAGGGAGAATTCAGGCTTGATTTGATCTAGAACCCACTTATTTGTCTTTTGGGCTGTCCATGGTATCCGCAAAACTCTCCTCCAGCACCACATTTCAAATGAAACAAGTTTCTTCCTGTCAGCTTTCTTCACTGTACAACTTCCACATCCATACATGGCGATGGGGAATACTATAGTTCGGATTATCTTGATCTTGGTTCCCAGAGAGACCTCTTTATCTTTAAGGATCTTATCTAGCCCCCTCTCAGCTGCTCTTCCAAGTCTCAATCTTCTTCTGATTTCTTCATTACAGTCTCCCTTTTGGTTGACGATTGAGCTAAGGAACAGAAAATCTTGAACCATTTCAATTTTCTCATTGTCATTTTTAAAATCGTGTAATTCCCCGGTCGTCATTACTAGGGATGTGCGTTTCGGCATTCTGAATGCCGAAAGAATGCCGAAACAAAAGTGTTTCGGCATTCTTCAAGAATCCCGAAACGTTTCGGGGAATGCCGAAACGTTTCGGGATTGCCGAAAGAAAAACCCGAAACGTTTCGGGATTCTTTCGGCATTCTTTCGGCATTCGAGAATCGCCATTTTGATTTTGCTAGCCGTTTGCCTTAGCAAGCGGCTAGCAAAATCCTGCTGGAAGCAAAGGCTTCCTGCAGGCTCTTAGAAGAGGGGAGGGGGGGAGAAGGAGTGAATCACTCACTCCTTCTGTCACCCCCCACCCCTCTTGCAAAGGAGGATAGGGAATCCTGCTTTGCCTTGCAAATGCAAGGTGCAAGCATTGCATTGCACTTTGCATTTGCAAAGCAGCAGAGATTCCCGCCAAAACTAACAGGTAGGGGAGGGGGAGCAGGAGGAGGGTGGCTCTTGGAGTGTGGGTGGGGAAAGGCAGGGGACTGGGGACTTTAGGAGTCACCAATCCCACTGCTGCATTCTCATGCCAGCCAATAGATTTAAATCTTTGGCTGAGGCTGCAGCAGGGGATTTAAATTTGGAGCAAGACTGTCTGGAACACTTCTGTTGCTGCTGCTGCTGAGCTGTGACCGAGAGAGGAGAAGAAGAGAGACTGCACCTGGAGCCTGGAGGACATCTGCCTGGAGGATCAACTGTGCTGGACATCCTGAGAGGACACCTGGTAGGCCTTTTTAAAATTTTTGTAAATTTTTTTGATGCTGGGCAATGTGCTGCTGTGGCCTGCCTCTGCAAAAAGGTGTTGCAGTTTATTCTTGGCATGGCCTGGGGGACAGGTTGGGCAGACAATGTTTGATGGTGGGGTGGGGGTTTCAGCATTGGTTGTTGTGCTTGCCTTCTTAAAGCTTGATCCACTGTTTTAAGATTAAAACAAGAGTGTGCCAGCTTTGGGCCTACACAGGCCAGAAGCCTTTCTTCTGGCTGGCTCTCACAGTTGTGCTCCACAATCTGGAATGGTGTGGCTTGCTTTTCTGTGTCTGGTCCCCTGCTTGCAAGGATTCCCAACAGGCTCCGTCCTGATCAACTGTGCCAGCCTGTTTATCGGGTTGTTTTATCTGTTTTATCAGGTTGTTTATCGTTGGTTCAGCATTGGTTGTTGTGCTTGCCTTCTTTAAGCTTGATCCACTGTTTGAAGATTAAAACCAGAGTGTGCCAGCTTCGGGCCTACACAGGCCAGAAGCCTTTCTTCTGGCTGGCTCTCACAGTTGTGCTTCACAATCTGGAATGGTGTGGCTTGCCTTTCTGTGTCTGGTCCCCTGCTAGCAAGGATTCCCAACAGGCTCCGTCCTGATCAACTGTGCCAGCCTGTGGGCCACACACAGGTATGGCCTGGGGGACAGGTTGGGCAGACAATGTTTGATGGTGGGGGGGGGGGGGTTCAGCATTGGTTGTTGTGCTTGCCTTCTTTAAGCTTGATCCACTGTTTGAAGATTAAAACCAGAGTGTGCCAGCTTCGGGCCTACACAGGCCAGAAGCCTTTCTTCTGGCTGGCTCTCACAGTTGTGCTTCACAATCTGGAATGGTGTGGCTTGCCTTTCTGTGTCTGGTCCCCTGCTAGCAAGGATTCCCAACAGGCTCCGTCCTGATCAACTGTGCCAGCCTGTGGGCCACACACAGGTATGGCCTGGGGGACAGGTTGGGCAGACAATGTTTGATGGTGGGGGGGGGGTTTTCAGCATTGGTTGTTGTGCTTGCCTTCTTTAAGCTTGATCCACTGTTTGAAGATTAAAACCAGAGTGTGCCAGCTTCGGGCCTACACAGGCCAGAAGCCTTTCTTCTGGCTGGCTCTCACAGTTGTGCTTCACAATCTGGAATGGTGTGGCTTGCCTTTCTGTGTCTGGTCCCCTGCTAGCAAGGATTCCCAACAGGCTCCGTCCTGATCAACTGTGCCAGCCTGTGGGCCACACACAGGTATGGCCTGGGGGACAGGTTGGGCAGACAATGTTTGATGGTGGGGGGGGGGGGTTTCAGCATTGGTTGTTGTGCTTGCCTTCTTTAAGCTTGATCCACTGTTTGAAGATTAAAACCAGAGTGTGCCAGCTTCGGGCCTACACAGGCCAGAAGCCTTTCTTCTGGCTGGCTCTCACAGTTGTGCTTCACAATCTGGAATGGTGTGGCTTGCCTTTCTGTGTCTGGTCCCCTGCTAGCAAGGATTCCCAACAGGCTCCGTCCTGATCAACTGTGCCAGCCTGTGGGCCACACACAGGTATGGCCTGGGGGACAGGTTGGGCAGACAATGTTTGATGGTGGGGGGGGGGGTTCAGCATTGGTTGTTGTGCTTGCCTTCTTTAAGCTTGATCCACTGTTTGAAGATTAAAACCAGAGTGTGCCAGCTTCGGGCCTACACAGGCCAGAAGCCTTTCTTCTGGCTGGCTCTCACAGTTGTGCTTCACAATCTGGAATGCTGTGGCTTGCCTTTCTGTGTCTGGTCCCCTGCTAGCAAGGATTCCCAACAGGCTCCGTCCTGATCAACTGTGCCAGCCTGTGGGCCACACACAGGTATGGCCTGGGGGACAGGTTGGGCAGACAATCTTTGATGGTGGGGGGGGGGGTTCAGCATTGGTTGTTGTGCTTGCCTTCTTTAAGCTTGATCCACTGTTTGAAGATTAAAACCAGAGTGTGCCAGCTTCGGGCCTACACAGGCCAGAAGCCTTTCTTCTGGCTGGCTCTCACAGTTGTGCTTCACAATCTGGAATGGTGTGGCTTGCCTTTCTGTGTCTGGTCCCCTGCTAGCAAGGATTCCCAACAGGCTCCGTCCTGATCAACTGTGCCAGCCTGTGGGCCACACACAGGTATGGCCTGGGGGACAGGTTGGGCAGACAATGTTTGATGGTGGGGGGGGGGGGGTTTCAGCATTGGTTGTTGTGCTTGCCTTCTTTAAGCTTGATCCACTGTTTGAAGCTTAAAACCAGAGTGTGCCAGCTTCGGGCCTACACAGGCCAGAAGCCTTTCTTCTGGCTGGCTCTCACAGTTGTGCTTCACAATCTGGAATGGTGTGGCTTGCCTTTCTGTGTCTGGTCCCCTGCTAGCAAGGATTCCCAACAGGCTCCGTCCTGATCAACTGTGCCAGCCTGTGGGCCACACACAGGTATGGCCTGGGGGACAGGTTGGGCAGACAATGTTTGATGGTGGGGGGGGGGGGTTTCAGCATTGGTTGTTGTGCTTGCCTTCTTTAAGCTTGATCCACTGTTTGAAGATTAAAACCAGAGTGTGCCAGCTTCGGGCCTACACAGGCCAGAAGCCTTTCTTCTGGCTGGCTCTCACAGTTGTGCTTCACAATCTGGAATGGTGTGGCTTGCCTTTCTGTGTCTGGTCCCCTGCTAGCAAGGATTCCCAACAGGCTCCGTCCTGATCAACTGTGCCAGCCTGTGGGCCACACACAGGTATGGCCTGGGGGACAGGTTGGGCAGACAATGTTTGATGGTGGGGGGGGGGGGGTTCAGCATTGGTTGTTGTGCTTGCCTTCTTTAAGCTTGATCCACTGTTTGAAGCTTAAAACCAGAGTGTGCCAGCTTCGGGCCTACACAGGCCAGAAGCCTTTCTTCTGGCTGGCTCTCACAGTTGTGCTTCACAATCTGGAATGGTGTGGCTTGCCTTTCTGTGTCTGGTCCCCTGCTAGCAAGGATTCCCAACAGGCTCCGTCCTGATCAACTGTGCCAGCCTGTGGGCCACACACAGGTATGGCCTGGGGGACAGGTTGGGCAGACAATGTTTGATGGTGGGGGGGGGGGTTTCAGCATTGGTTGTTGTGCTTGCCTTCTTTAAGCTTGATCCACTGTTTGAAGATTAAAACCAGAGTGTGCCAGCTTCGGGCCTACACAGGCCAGAAGCCTTTCTTCTGGCTGGCTCTCACAGTTGTGCTTCACAATCTGGAATGGTGTGGCTTGCCTTTCTGTGTCTGGTCCCCTGCTAGCAAGGATTCCCAACAGGCTCCGTCCTGATCAACTGTGCCAGCCTGTGGGCCACACACAGGTATGGCCTGGGGGACAGGTTGGGCAGACAATGTTTGATGGTGGGGGGGGGGGGGTTTCAGCATTGGTTGTTGTGCTTGCCTTCTTTAAGCTTGATCCACTGTTTGAAGATTAAAACCAGAGTGTGCCAGCTTCGGGCCTACACAGGCCAGAAGCCTTTCTTCTGGCTGGCTCTCACAGTTGTGCTTCACAATCTGGAATGGTGTGGCTTGCCTTTCTGTGTCTGGTCCCCTGCTAGCAAGGATTCCCAACAGGCTCCGTCCTGATCAACTGTGCCAGCCTGTGGGCCACACACAGGTATGGCCTGGGGGACAGGTTGGGCAGACAATGTTTGATGGTGGGGGGGGGGGGGGTTCAGCATTGGTTGTTGTGCTTGCCTTCTTTAAGCTTGATCCACTGTTTGAAGATTAAAACCAGAGTGTGCCAGCTTCGGGCCTACACAGGCCAGAAGCCTTTCTTCTGGCTGGCTCTCACAGTTGTGCTTCACAATCTGGAATGCTGTGGCTTGCCTTTCTGTGTCTGGTCCCCTGCTAGCAAGGATTCCCAACAGGCTCCGTCCTGATCAACTGTGCCAGCCTGTGGGCCACACACAGGTATGGCCTGGGGGACAGGTTGGGCAGACAATCTTTGATGGTGGGGGGGGGGGGTTCAGCATTGGTTGTTGTGCTTGCCTTCTTTAAGCTTGATCCACTGTTTGAAGATTAAAACCAGAGTGTGCCAGCTTCGGGCCTACACAGGCCAGAAGCCTTTCTTCTGGCTGGCTCTCACAGTTGTGCTTCACAATCTGGAATGGTGTGGCTTGCCTTTCTGTGTCTGGTCCCCTGCTAGCAAGGATTCCCAACAGGCTCCGTCCTGATCAACTGTGCCAGCCTGTGGGCCACACACAGGTATGGCCTGGGGGACAGGTTGGGCAGACAATGTTTGATGGTGGGGGGGGGGGGGGTTTCAGCATTGGTTGTTGTGCTTGCCTTCTTTAAGCTTGATCCACTGTTTGAAGCTTAAAACCAGAGTGTGCCAGCTTCGGGCCTACACAGGCCAGAAGCCTTTCTTCTGGCTGGCTCTCACAGTTGTGCTTCACAATCTGGAATGGTGTGGCTTGCCTTTCTGTGTCTGGTCCCCTGCTAGCAAGGATTCCCAACAGGCTCCGTCCTGATCAACTGTGCCAGCCTGTGGGCCACACACAGGTATGGCCTGGGGGACAGGTTGGGCAGACAATGTTTGATGGTGGGGGGGGGGGGTTTCAGCATTGGTTGTTGTGCTTGCCTTCTTTAAGCTTGATCCACTGTTTGAAGATTAAAACCAGAGTGTGCCAGCTTCGGGCCTACACAGGCCAGAAGCCTTTCTTCTGGCTGGCTCTCACAGTTGTGCTTCACAATCTGGAATGGTGTGGCTTGCCTTTCTGTGTCTGGTCCCCTGCTAGCAAGGATTCCCAACAGGCTCCGTCCTGATCAACTGTGCCAGCCTGTGGGCCACACACAGGTATGGCCTGGGGGACAGGTTGGGCAGACAATGTTTGATGGTGGGGGGGGGGGGGGTTCAGCATTGGTTGTTGTGCTTGCCTTCTTTAAGCTTGATCCACTGTTTGAAGATTAAAACCAGAGTGTGCCAGCTTCGGGCCTACACAGGCCAGAAGCCTTTCTTCTGGCTGGCTCTCACAGTTGTGCTTCACAATCTGGAATGGTGTGGCTTGCCTTTCTGTGTCTGGTCCCCTGCTAGCAAGGATTCCCAACAGGCTCCGTCCTGATCAACTGTGCCAGCCTGTGGGCCACACACAGGTATGGCCTGGGGGACAGGTTGGGCAGACAATGTTTGATGGTGGGGGGGGGGGGTTTCAGCATTGGTTGTTGTGCTTGCCTTCTTTAAGCTTGATCCACTGTTTGAAGATTAAAACCAGAGTGTGCCAGCTTCGGGCCTACACAGGCCAGAAGCCTTTCTTCTGGCTGGCTCTCACAGTTGTGCTTCACAATCTGGAATGGTGTGGCTTGCCTTTCTGTGTCTGGTCCCCTGCTAGCAAGGATTCCCAACAGGCTCCGTCCTGATCAACTGTGCCAGCCTGTGGGCCACACACAGGTATGGCCTGGGGGACAGGTTGGGCAGACAATGTTTGATGGTGGGGGGGGGGGGTTTCAGCATTGGTTGTTGTGCTTGCCTTCTTTAAGCTTGATCCACTGTTTGAAGCTTAAAACCAGAGTGTGCCAGCTTCGGGCCTACACAGGCCAGAAGCCTTTCTTCTGGCTGGCTCTCACAGTTGTGCTTCACAATCTGGAATGGTGTGGCTTGCCTTTCTGTGTCTGGTCCCCTGCTAGCAAGGATTCCCAACAGGCTCCGTCCTGATCAACTGTGCCAGCCTGTGGGCCACACACAGGTATGGCCTGGGGGACAGGTTGGGCAGACAATGTTTGATGGTGGGGGGGGGGGGGTTCAGCATTGGTTGTTGTGCTTGCCTTCTTTAAGCTTGATCCACTGTTTGAAGATTAAAACCAGAGTGTGCCAGCTTCGGGCCTACACAGGCCAGAAGCCTTTCTTCTGGCTGGCTCTCACAGTTGTGCTTCACAATCTGGAATGGTGTGGCTTGCCTTTCTGTGTCTGGTCCCCTGCTAGCAAGGATTCCCAACAGGCTCCGTCCTGATCAACTGTGCCAGCCTGTGGGCCACACACAGGTATGCTGCTTTGGCCAAGGTAACCCTTTTTGGTTGCTGGCCTGGCACTCACAGTTGTGCTCCACAATCTGGAATGGTGTGGCTTGCGTTTCTGTGTCTGGTCCCCTGCTTGCAAGGATTCCCAACAGGCTCCTTCCTGATCAACTGTGCCAGCCTTCGGCCCACACACAGGCCTGCTGCTCCGGCTTTGGTAACCCTTCCCGTTTGCTGGCCTGGCACTCACTGTTTTGCTTCACATTCAGGTTGTTTATCGTTGGTGGACCTCTTCTGGACTGGACTGCACTTGGTGGACATCGGCCTGCAGATCTCTGCGTGGAGGATCAACATTGCTGGACATCTGCACTGGTGGACTGGTAGGGTTGTTGTTAAATTTGGTTTTTGAGCTTATGTCTGCTGCTGTGCCTACCTGCGAGCATATGCTTTGGCTCTGTCTTTATGGCTTGGGCCGGGGGGGGGGGCATTTTCTGGTTGGGCAAGAGGATATTGTTTGGGGGTTAGGGGGGCCAGCATTGATCGCAGTGCCTGCTTTCTTTCATGTTTCATTTTTCAAGTTTGAGTGTGGGGTGGGCATGAACTGCTGTTTCACAGGACTAAAAAATGAGTGTGCCAGCTTCTGGCCTGCACAGGCCAGAAGCTCTGCTGGGTGGATGTGTTTTGTTTTGCTGCTGGTTGGCCCTAGCCTTTAAGGGGGGGGGGCTGACTTGGCTTGTGCAACGGGGCCTTGAATTTTGGGGTTGCGTGTGCGGCGTGTGGTGTTGACTCTGCTAACATTTCCAATTTTCTTGACAGCATCGTGGAGGAGAGGAGGACCAGCTGCAAGACCGCCTGAACATCGCTGGACTGCAGGACTGGTGTTAGTGTGAGCGAGTCCGGGTTCATATTTGGGTGGCCTTGGGGGTGGGTTCTTGCTAGCTTGGGAGGGGGGAGGCTCATCTTCAAAACACCACATCCACACCCCACACCGACATACCACAGATACATCGGTCCCGCTAAATAGTGTCTCTTAGGTAGGTAGGCCAGTTGGTAGGTGATCAGTGGATAATTGCCCTCAACATAATTATTAGGGAAACCGAGCCTAGTTTTTTTTAAAAAACTAAATAGGGACTCAGCAGGGAAAGCATTAGTGAGTGAGTGTTAGGTTTGAATTCTATATATATATATATATATATATAAAAATTTGTAATAGCTGTCAATAGGCTTCCCATTAGTGCCCCCATAACTAGGGTTCCACTGCCCATCTCTGGCACCCGTGGTGGTGCCAGGCCGGCCCGGGCATACTAGTGTGTGAGTGTTTAAGGCTTTGTCACCTGTTATTGGGGTTTAGGGCCAGCTCAATTCCAGAGGAATTCAGCTGATTGGCAGGCTCAGGTTCCCTGACATAAATAGGGTTGCTTAAAAAGGCACTTGATTGTTCATCTCCAAGTCACAGAGCCACTAGAAGCACAGATTTAGAGCAGGTTAGTTAGGTCTTGAAAACAAAGTTGACCTTTGTTTTCTAAATCTTTTCTGATTAGTTAGGGTTGAATTTGGGAGGGGAAAGTATGTCGGAGAGGAAAGCAGAGAGGGGCCCCGGGGGAAAGGCTAGGGAGAAATCTAGAGGGGAGGAGGGGAGGGGGAGGGGGACTGCTGCGGCAGCCCCTCCATCTGAGCGGAGGAGGCCCTCCCCTGCGCTGCTGCCGTTCACCAGCCTGGCTTCTGGTGACAGGAAGAGGGTTCGCAAGACTCTCTTTCCTGAGGCAGCTGCTGGAGGGCCACCCCCAACCCGGGTGCGTGAGGCAGGGGCTGGCACTGGGCAGGGGCCTGCTGCTGAGGCTCCTCCTCCTCCAGTGGTTGCGAGCCAGCTGCTGGAGGAGGGGCAGCATGTGGTGTCTCCTGGGATGGGCGCGGAGCACATGACTTTCCCTGCGCTCCCGCTCACCCCAGGAACCCGGAGGATGTTGGAGGAACTGCCCGTGAGACCCCCCCTGGGGCGGTCCACCCCAGTTTCCTCTGAGGCCAGCAGCAGGCCTCTCGCGGCTGTGCAGGAGGAGAGGACGCGGGAGGAAGAGGCAGAGACTGTGGTGGAAGAGCCCACATCTCTGCCCCTTCAGCCTCGTCCATCCCCACCTGCCCGGCCGAGAGTGGGACACGGTGTGTCCGGCCAGAGCACCTCACAGGAGGTGCCGCAGGGTGGTCCCGAACGCGCTTCTCCTGGGAAGCGTGGGATGCCCTTTTCCTCCGAAATCTGGAAGCACTTCCAGACAACGGAGGATCCCCGAGCAGCCCTGTGCCTGCATTGTAGGCAGCGCGTCAGCCGTGGCAAAGATGTGTGGCATCTCTCCACGTCTGGGATGAGGTACCATATGAAGAGGCACCACCAGGCGGTGCTTCTTCGGGAGGAGGGTTCGAGTGGCGCCGCACGGCCGCCAGCTAGCCAGAAGGAGGCAGGCTCCTCTGGTGCTCTCCCCCCAAGGGTACCTGCAGGAAAGGGACGCCAAGCCTCTCTCCCGGAGATGCTTGGTATGCAGGGCGCTAGTGTGCCCAGAGAGGGGATCCGGAGGGCGAGCAGGCGCATCACGCGCCACATCGTCAACATGATAGCAGTGGATGGGCAACCGTATTCCGTAGTTGAAGACTTCGGCTTCTCAGGGCTGCTCCAAGATTGCTTTCCCTGGTACGCCGTCCCTGCTCGCACGTCGTTGAGCAGATCGGTGGTGCCCTCGTTTTACAGGGCTGCCAGGGATCATGTGAAGGCACAGCTGTCCCGGGTTGCCGGGAGAACTGTGCACTTCACATCGGACATCTGGACCTGCCCAAGTGTGCAGCAAGCGTACCTCTCGCTTACTGCTCACTGGTGGGAACCCGAGTCGGTTCTGGGTGGGGGCCGGGGGGAGGTGCCTAGCACAGCTAGACAGGGAAGGATGCGAGACCGCCAGGCCGGCTACTGCAAGGCCTTGCTTCACGCCGAGGTGCTCGACGTGTCCCACACGGCGGAGAACATCGCTGCCACCTTAAGGAGACAGTTGGACGAGTGGATAGGCCAGGGACCCGCCACCGTGGGATGCATGGTGACGGACGGTGGCAAGAACATGAGGGCAGCGGCGCATCTAGTGAGCCGAGAGAGCGTCTACTGTGCCGCTCACAAGCTTCACCTAGTGGTGAGAGATGCGCTGGGGTTGGGCTCCTCGAAGGAACCCGTGGATACCCGGACCCGTGAACTCCAGTTACTTGTCCAGAAATGTCGGAGGCTCACGGGTCACTTCTCGCGCAGCGTGAAGGCCACGCACGAACTGCGCCAGACACAGGTCAGGACAGGTGTGCCAGAGCACGCTCTGATCACTGACGTCAGCACTCGCTGGAACTCCACCTGCGCCATGCTTGAGCGCTTGGTGGAGCAGCAGGCCGCACTCCACGCGTGGCTCTCCGAGCACCGCGGTGCGAGTCAGGTGGGTGAGTTCAACCGGGAGGATTGGCTCACCATCACCCAGACAGTGGAGGTCCTGAAGCCCTTCAAGGACTTCACTGTGGCGGTCTCGTCAGACACGGCGACCCTCGGTCTGGTCATTCCCCTGGTGCACACGCTCCAGAGGAATCTGGCCACCCTTGCAGACCGGGTCGCGCCCCGTGCTGACCTTGTTCCAGCGGTGCGCGCATTAGTGAGAAGGCTGCAGCAGGGCATAGCTGCCAGGCTAACTCCTCTCACTAAGGAAGAGTCATACATGTTGGCGACCATGTGTGACCCGCGCATAAAGGGCACTTTCGCCGAGCGGGACGGGAACCTCACCCAAGCCAGAGACGGGCTCTGCTCTTGGGTGAGGCGCAGGCAGGCCAAGAGGGGACGCCTGTCGACAGGGGGGACGCAAGAGGGGCCCTGCCGTGCGGGTCCCTCTGACGCCCCCTCTGCGCAGGCCCCCCCCGAGGCCACCACCGGAGTGCCGATGGAGATGGAGATGCTCCGGTGGGCCCTCGTCCCCTCTGGGGTCGTGAGGACCGTGAGAGAGGATCCGGCGGAGGCGATGGTCAGGGACTACCTCGCGGAGCCCTGCGAGTCGCTCTCCACCGATCCGCTCAGCTACTGGGCCAGGAAGGAGTCGGTCTGGCCGGACCTCTCCCTCGAGGCGCAGCGGCTGCTCTCATGCCCTCCGACGAGCGTGGAGAGCGAGCGCGTCTTTTCACATGCGGGCGACATTGTCGGCCCACATCGCACTCGCCTTCTCCCATGGAGAGTCGAGCAGTTGACCTTCCTGAAGGTCAACTCTCGCCTCTTCGATTTCTCAGGACTGGACTTCCAGAGTGACTGAGGTGAGCCCAACTTGTGGCCTGCATCCTCTATGAGTCCAATCCTTTGGAATCGCGCTCTCCCCTGTATAAAACCCTGTATATACAGTTAAAACCGGCCAGTAGAGGGAGGGTGGTTAGGAACCAGTGGCAAAGGGAAAACACCCAGCAATTTGAAAGCCCCCCCCCCCAGGGTATTCAAAACATCTCCCATCACTGAGACATACCCTGTGGGACCAAATTTATTATGAAAAATAATGCCCCAGAAACATGGATTGCTACTGGAGGGAGAAACAGGTTAGATAGGGATTGCTTAGGTGTTTTTATCAGATGAAATCATTGTAAAAAAAATTGTAGAAGAATTGTTGTACTGTTTTTTGAAAGTTGATGTTCTGTTCATGTAAAAAAAAGGAAAAAAAACCAAAAAAAAATGTTGTGATTATGTTTTTTAAAAGTTGATTGAATGTTCATGTAAAAAAAAAAAAAACCCAAAAAAATGTTGTGATTATGTTTTTTAAAAGTTGATGTTCTGTTCATGTAAAAAAAAGGAAAAAAACCCAAAAAAAAATGTTGTGATTATGTTTTTTAAAAGTTGATTGAATGTTCATGTTTAAAAAAAAAAATTTGATGTTAATGTTGGGTTTGCATGGTTGGGGGATGCGGGAAGAGTGGTGGATGGGCACCGGCCAATGATGATCTCTCACAGATGTTCCCAGGTAAATTCTGAGGCTGGTGTGGGGGTGGGGGGAGACCTCTGCAGAACTGCTCCAGAAATACCATTGTCCAGTGCCTTGGAAGTGCCCAGTTCAGCTTTGTGTGTCTGAACTGAAAGCACAGCCACAGGAAATGACATAGGTTCTGCTGGACCCTGTTGCAGTGGTTCCCCCCCATTAAGTCGTTTTATGGAGGGAGAGTTGTATTAGGCTGGTAGTTATTATGATCATCTTCTGTTTCCATGCCCTGTTGTGCCCGCTCACTATGTGACCTGTTGTAATGTTCAAAACTTTACTGTTTGTCCATTTCAAAAAAAAAATTTTGTTTAAGATTCTCTGATGTGTAGTTAATTGTGTTGTGTTGTGCTATGAGGGACAATAAGTGTAATATGTTGTGATTTGTTGACCACTTGTAATTTGAAAATGAGAAAATAAAGGTTTTTTAAACTTAATGATTGTGTGTCTGTGTTCCCTTCTTTGATGGGAGGTTGGTTCCCAGCATAGGGAACAATGGGGCAGGCTGGCCAGCCTGTTCCTGGGGTACTCGGTGTGGGGCAGCTGAGGGTGGTTTTGGTTCTGAGAGGGGCTGAGTGGAGGATTTGGGTCTGTGTGTGGCAGCTGGGGTGGGGGAACTGGGTTTGTGTGGGGCTGTAAGGAGTGGACTATGGGGGATGAGAGCACTGGTCGTCCCTTTTGCCCAAGTAGGCCCCTGCTACTGTCCTGGTGTGGGCTTCCATGCCTCTATCAGTTGCTGGCCCTCCTTTGCCATCTTTTTCAGAAATTTTCCTAGGGCTGCCAAACTCCTGGTTGGGCTTGAGTTCAGGTTAGAGAGAGTAGTTCCCTACAGAGAAACTGGCTGCTTCCAAGGGCAATCTCTTTAGAGGGCAAATGCGGACCATGGATTCTGGGGGAGATCCCTACTCAGATTTTCCTTTCCACAAGTCCCACCCCCAAATTGCCAGTAACTTCCAAGGCCAGAGTTTGCCACCCCAGAGAGATCCCGTTCCCACCCTCTTAGCCTTGGCATGAAAGTTGTAGCCCCCATGGAACGCTTCCAGGTTCCTGATTCCAAGCCCAATGACACCAATGTAAGACAATCCAGACCTCCATCAAAAATGGATTTTAAGTAGCAGTGGGATTGGGCTGCATTTCAGTCATTCACATATCTGGTTGTGTTCCCAAACATTTAGCTTATGGTTTTTTAAATCGGCGTATGGCACTTAAGGACACTTTTAAATGGTTCTAAAAACATATTTTTATTATGAAGTATTTAATGTGGCATTGATCAAGGGCAGGCCTTTTGGCCAAATGAGCAGTATCAGTACAGTAAAATTTAGACAAAGCTCATAGGAGGAAAAAGCATTCACACTGTGAAGTGGGAAGAAAGTTTCAATTTACATGTACCATGGACTCCGAAAAAGACATGTCCAGACCAAATCAGGCCTGCTTTCTCCCTTGAAGATATCAATTGATGATAGTGCTTATGTCACATCATGAGAAGACAAGGTTCACTAGAAAAGACAATAATGCTAAGAAAAATTGAAGGCAGTAGGGAAAAGAAGAATACCCTAGATGTGGTAGATTGACTTCGGTTTGCAATACATGGACAAGGTTTTTGGGATACTGTGGAGCTCAATATAATTCTAAAGTACACCACAAGTGATTTGAATGCATAAAACATACAGACACATACACATAAAATGTATATACCCCCTCCCCACCAAATTAAAGGTTTATCTTATGCCCCGGTTTTCTCCCCCATGGGAACCTAGAGTGGTTTACACATTGCTGTTCTCCCTTGATTTGTTTCACCCTCATCACAACCAGGCTAACAATAGACAGCTGCTCCATGCCTCACATTGGAGTGACTCCACCGATGGCCTTCTTAGTTGTTGGAGGGGGTGGAGGAGGGGGGGGAAGGAAACAACGCACTCCTGCCCACTCTATCTGGGGCCTAGGTTACCAAATTGCTTGGCCTTGGCAAGGAGCCAGTGGTGGGGCGGCACTGGTTCTGGGGCCCCGTCCAGAACATTTGTCCAGGGCCCCAAAATCACCTAGACTGCCTCTGGAAAACACAACACAATTGTTTACTTAGGCTGAGCCAAGAACATCCATCAAGCCTACAAGGCACAGAATCAGAGTCTTCCAGATTCTAGACCAACTCTCTAGCCATTGCACTACAGTGGATATCTAAAAATTGTTCATACCCCCACCAGCAACTTGAACATTTTTCTCCAAAAGGCACACAACTTGGCTGGGTCTCAAAAAGGACTATGATGCATGGGCCTGTCAATGCATACTGGTACTAAGGCTCTGGCCGGGGGGAGGGGGGCATTGTGCCAATGCCACCCTGGCTTTGGAAGGGGACAGTAAAATAGAAGAAATAATCTAGTTTCAGTGCCTCCCCCCCTTCTCTCTCTCTCTCTCTCTCTCTCTCTAATGTGAGTGAAAACATTACTATACCATCACTGAAGCCTACAGGATACTTAGGGTCTGTTCACACACGCATGATCATTTAATGGCAATGCTCTGGCATGATGATGTCTGTTCTAGGAAGTGATGTGATCATCACACAAGGCTGGGGAGCACGCACAATTCACAGCAGGCAGATTTGGGCCACAAGGGATCCTGCTTTGGCCTGCAGGGCCCAAATCAGCCCACTGCAAAGCACAGGCATACTCTCAGGGCAGCCAGATGACATCAGTGACATCACGGCAGCAGCCCCTGGAGCGTACCTTGAAGGCTCATTCACTGACTTTCCCCCTTCGGGGTGATAGGTGAGAGTGGGGGATCCCCCACCAAGGGGAAACGGATCCCTAATTGTGTCTGAGGTTGTGGAAATCAAATGGGTCATATTGCTTCTGTCTTTGAGGGACTTACATGCACATTATATTTAACTCCAGATTTCTTGATTGTCAAGGAATGCATGTGGTGGGGGGTGGGGGGAAGGGTGGGAGAAGGGCCCCTGAGGGTGAGGGTGGCATTTGGCATGCAAAATGCCACCCCTGGCAAGACAAGCCTCTCCCAGCTGTCAGTGGTAGAGATGAGAGCAGAGCACCCACTTGGGGAGGCCATGAAATGGCCCCCCCAAGTGGGAGCAGGCTGAGCCTTGGTGGGGGGATGGGAGGAAGGGTGGGAGAAGGGCCCCAGAGGGTTGGGGGGGGGGATTTTGTTGCAGTGGTTCCCCCCCATTAAGTCATGTTATGGAGGGAGAGTTGTATTAGGCTGGTAGTTATTATGATCATCTTCTGTTTCCATGCCCTGTTGTGCCCGCTCACTATGTGACCTGTTGTAATGTTCAAAACTTTACTGTTTGTCCATTTCAAAAAAAAAATTGTGTTTAAGATTCTCTGATGTGTAGTTAATTGTGTTGTGTTGTGCTATGAGGGACAATAAGTGTAATATGTTGTGATTTGTTGACCACTTGTAATTTGAAAATGAGAAAATAAAGGTTTTTTAAACTTAATGATTGTGTGTCTGTGTTCCCTTCTTTGATGGGAGGTTGGTTCCCAGCATAGGGAACAATGGGGCAGGCTGGCCAGCCTTCTCTGCGGGTGGTGGGGGGGTCAGGGGGGGTGGTTGTCTGTGTGCCAGGGCAGGTGCTCTTTCCCAGGGACGATTTGGCACTGCCACCATTGTGGCACCCCTTGTCTGTGCAGAACTGCCCTGGGAAAGAGAGTTTAGGGGTTCCCAAAAGGGGAGGGCAGGCCAGCCTGTTCCTGGGGTTATGGTGGGTGTGGGGCAGGTGGGGGTTGATTTGGGTCTGTGAGGGGCTACTGGGGGGATTTGGGTCTGTGTGTGGCAGCTGGGGGGGAATTGGGTTTGTGTGGGGCTGTGAAGGGTGGACTTTAGGGGCTGAGAGCACCTACTTGGGGAGGCCATGAAATGGCCCCCCCAAGTGGGAGCAGGCTGAGCCTTGGTGGGGGGTGGGAGGAGGGGTGGGAGAAGGGCCCCAGAGGGTTGGGGGGCATTTTGCATGCAAAATGCCACCCCTGGCAACACAAGCCTCCCCCAGCTGTCAGTGGTAGAGATTAGAGCACCTACTTGGGGAGGCCATGAAATGGCCCCCCCAAGTGGGAGCAGGCTGAGCCTTGGTGGGGGGTGGGAGGAGGGGTGGGAGAAGGGCCCCTGAGGGCTGGGGGGCATTTTGCATGCAAAATGCCACCCCTGGCAAAGGAAGCCTGCTTCTTCATTTTTTCCCCATAGGAAATAATGAAGAAGATGCTCCTTTATGGGAGGATGGGGGGACCTGCTTTGGGGGGCCATAACATGCCCCCCCAAAGTCCAATCTGTCTGAAACTTGGGTGGTTGTTAGAGAAGGGTTAGAGGAAGGTCCCCACCAATTTTGGGCTTATTTGGTGGGAAAATGCCTCCTCCAGGCGTCCTGAAAGACGGAGGCATTTTCCCAGCAAAAAAACCCGAAAGAATCCCGAAAGAATGCCGAAATAATGCCGAATCCCGAATCCCGAAAGAGATTCTTGTTTCGGCTTTCGGCTAATGCCGGTAGAGAATCTTGTTTCGGGTAATCCCGAAACAAGAAAGCCGAAAGTTTTTTCCTTGCACACCCCTAGTCATTACTTTTGTCGTCTTGATGTTCAGTTGTAATCCTGCTTTTGTGCTTTCTCCTTTAACTCTCATCAGTAGTCATTTCAAATCTTCACTATTTTCTGCCAGTAACATGGTGTCATCTGCATAGCTCAAATTGTTAATATTCCTTCCACCAATTTTCACTCCACTTTCTTCTAGATCTAATCCAGGTTTCTTTATGATGTACTCTGCATAGAGGTTGAACAGGTAAGGAGAGAATATGCATCCTTGTCTGTCACTCTTGCCAAATGGAAAGGGTGTTTCCCCATATTCACCATATTCTGTCCTGACAGTAGCCTCTTGTCCAGAGTGCAGGTTGCGCATCAAAACAGTCAGATGTTGTGGCACCCCCATTTCTTTTAAGGCTTTCCATAGCTTTTCATGTTCCATATAGTCAAAACCTTTGCTGTAATTTATAAAACAGGCTAATTTTCTTCTGAAATTCCCTGGTATGTTCCATTAGCCATTCCAAATTTGCAATGTGATCTCTGATGCCTCTTCCTTTTCTTAATCTGGCTTGAACATCTGGCATTTCTCCATATATGATAAGAGTCTTTGCTGTAGAATTTTGCAGATCACTTTGCTTGCATGCGAAATTAATGTGATAGTCTGATAATTGCTGCACTCTTTGGCATCCCTTTTTTGGAATTGGAATATAGTGTTTCCAGTCCATGGGCCATTGTTTTGTTATCCAATTTTTTTACAGATACTTGTTAAGAGTCTAATGGACTCCACTTCTGTGGCTTGAAATAGCTCTATTGGTATTCCGTCAGCTCCGTGCACTTTGTTTCTCACAATAGCTTTGAGTGCAGCTTTTACTTCACTTTCTAGGATTTCTGGTTCTTCATCAAAAGATTCTTCATCGTATCTGTCATCCTTTCATCTCTTTTATATAGTTCTTCGGTGCATTGTTTCCATTTTTTTCTTTATTTTGTCCTGCTCAGATGCTGTATGTCCACGTTGATCTTTCAGTATCCCAAGCCAAGGCTCGAATTTCCCTTTGATTTCTTGGATCTTTTGGAATAGATCTCTTGTTCTTTTTTGTTGTCATCTTCTATTTTTTTTTTTTGCACTGGTTATTATAATAGATTTCTTTGTCTCTGGGTGCAAGTTGCATTTAGAATTTTGGCCCTATTTCTGTCACCTTTTGTTTTTTTCTTCTAGTCTATATTTAGCAATTTTAAGAGTTTCCTCAGTCATCCATTTAGGCATCTCCTTTTTTTTGGCTACAGGAATAGTCTTTGCACATTCTTCCTGGATAATATTTCTGGTTTCAGAAAGAAGGGAAGACTAACTATGATTAAACAAAATGGTTTCAGATCCTGGCTTAATGGACCTTAACTTGCTAAAATTAGTGAAGCAGCCTACATTCAGACCATCACATAAAACATAGTTTAATGAAAGCATGGTTGCCCAAGGGCAGCACCTCTGCCTGCCTTGGATTCAATTCCTCCACCTCCCTCCAAGGGTTCCCTGGAGCCCAGGATCCCACTGCAGATGTGTTTGACTCACCCAGTGAAACAGAGGGAGACAAGGGTGAGTGATGGCCAAGCAGACAGCCAGGACAAAGTGCCCATGGAAATCTTCTGGGCAGGGAAACCACACCATGCAGACATGCTGATGCATGACCCAGCAGGCTGAGGAATAACGAGGAACAAGCAGCCAGCCAGAAGCAACAATCCTCAGAAGTTCTCTGGGGAGGGAGTCACACCATCCAGGCACTCTGCAGCCAGCTGGCTTTGACGAGGGCCTCTCCTATGGCCAGCCAAAGGCCAGCATAGCAGCCCAGCTGCCAGCTGGCCACCTGGCTGGGCTAGAAGCACCAAACTCAACCACACCCTGATTCCCTCTGCCCTCCGGCAGGGCACAGAGATGCCATAACAAGAGAGGGCGGACTCCAACTCCGGCCCATGAAGTTTTGACCATCATTTCAATACCAACTTCGTGAGGTGATTGTAATTGCAATTGGGCTTGGATTCTTTATTACAAATGAACCTTTGAGGAAGTTTACTGCAAAACAGGAACTGTTATATGCTGGCAAAACCCATTAGGTTTGCGGATTCCAGTTGGGCTTCAGGCTCTTTGATTCTGGCTCAGGTTCCGAGTTGATGTTTTGTAACCTCCCTAGAGAATTTTCTAGTATTGGGAGGAACAGCACGTAGAAAAATACCAAGACATGGAATTACTGTGATATCAACAGCTTCAATCTGCACATGTGCTTTTACATTGCATAAGAAGTATGAGTTTTCCAACAGAGGATTTCTTTTCCCCAGTTAGACTTTTGTAGAGTTGGGAATCTTTACAAAGTATTTGAGAAAGTTTAATGACTGCTAATTATTATGAATGTTATATTTACTGATGATATTTATTGATTAATTTATTTGTGAGTTTATATTAGGATTGTGATTTTGGACTGTATTTATACCTTTCATATTGAGCACTTTAGCACTGTTGCACTTTTTACTAAAATATATTTGTAAAACTATTGTGTATGTGTAGATATATTGCTCAACCTCCGGACAGGAATTTAGTGTTGTAGCTCAGTGTATGCAAAGGAGCCCTACTATTTTTGTACTGTCCGCAGATCTGGCAGTCCTACCAGACATGGATGGCAGGGACACCTGCCCCTTTCCATCCCTACAGTACTGTGGAGATCTGTTTTGCCAAGTCAGGCTATATATAATCCAGAATAATTTATTATTTTAATTGTTTTTAATTGATTAGATACATACACAGATTCACTCACACACTCACAAAGTTTGTTTTAATGGGTTTGATTATTTACCACTTTGGGAACCCTAAAATGGATGGAAAGGCAGTATTGCCACCCTAGTCGGAATGAAGAGACAGACACCAAGTTTGGATATAAGGGCCACTTTATTAACTTCATACAACTAGAACAAGCCAGAACAGCGGCAAGGGCCTAAAGCGGTACAGGTCAAGCCACGGGGTCCACCCTGGACCGCTGCCTTGGCCTGTTTGGGCGAGCCCCGAAGCCCCGGATGTGACCTATCCATGGATGGTGTGGACCTGGCTGGCCAGGCAAGTTGGTCACCCCCTTTCAAGCTCCTGAACACCTCAGCCGTACAGCTGTGAGGGAAGGACTTGCACGCGGGGGTTCCCGAAGGCAGCCTGCCCCTGCAGCTGGCAGCCGTCAAAGCAGTACCAGCCGCTCCTGGCAGGCCCCTTTTCCCCACCAATAGGGAAGCGCCAAGGGTGCTCACCTGCCTGCACCCTATCTCAAACTCAAACCTGCCAATGGCACTGCTAACCTGCACCACCCTTAGCCAATGACCTCAATCCCCCAAATCGGTACAAGGTAGGCAAAAAACCCCTCATTCCCATGCCAAATTGGAAAGAGGGTAAACAATTCCTACCTGGCTCTGATAACAGCAGCCAGCTAATCCTGCTCCAATGCAGGGTGAGGAGGGTGGGCCGAGCGACTCTTCCCAACTGCGGCTGGGCAGGATGGAGCAGCCTCCTCAGGCCCTTGTCTCTGCCCTCCCAGCCCAACCCTGGATTGAAAGGAAGGGGGGGTGCTGCCTCCCTCCTTCCAGGGCAGCAACTAATGGCCCCCAGCTTTAGCAGCATAGCTGCATTCCGGGAAGGGGCTATATAAGCAACAACAAAAACATTCAATTTATATATACCACGCTCCAGGACAACTTAACACCCACTCAGAGCAGTTTACAAAGTATGTTTACAAAGTATTATCACCACAATAATCACCCTGTGAGTTGTGAGGGGCTGCGAGAGATCTGAGAGAGCTGTGACTGACCCAAGGTCACCCAGCTGGCTTCAAGCAGAGGAATGAGGAATCAAACCCGGTTCTCCAGATTAGAGTCCTGCTGCTCGGAGCTACTACACCAAACTACACCAAAGATGATCTAAATAAATGAAATGTCTGCTAATATTCCATCTGGCAATCAGGGCTAGATTAAGCTGTGCTGAGGCCCTAAACTACATTACATTTAAGAGAGCCCATAGTATTAGCAAAAATGTGTATTAGTAAAGTTTAGTGAAATTTTTGGGGGAAGGGACATTTAGAGACCCCTCACAAGCTGAGGCCTAAACTGTAGGTTATTTAGCTTGTGTGTAGATCCATCTCGGCTCTCCATCCAATAACCAATTAAATTAGCCCTGAAGAGTCTGGTAGCAGTACCTAAAATAGTTTCTTCCACCCATGTGGCAACTAGAAACAAATGTATAGGGTTTCAGTGGAAGTAATCCCCTTCAAGTCCTTTTCTCCCCTGTTGCTGTAGAGGGAATAAGTCTTGATTGATACAGGTAAACCAAGATACCATTTGTGTAATAAAGAAAGACATATTTAAAAAAAACATATGGGCTGCATGACACGATCTTCTTACTAGTTCTCCCAACCATTTGGGAGATACATTAGCAAGGTAAGTATTAACAGAAGAATGTTCTTTCCCTTACTGAAACTACCACCTTTTATTCCACTCAAGAGGTTGTTTCTTTTTTTTAAAAAAAAGCCTCTCTTTTTTTGATGATTTGAGAAAGCCTGGCTAAAAACATGCTTGAATGTAACATGAAAGGAACATGGCTTAACCCGAGCATTAAAAAATGCAGGGAATTGCTTGAATGAGTCGGCCAGATTGCAGGAAATATTTTCACCTTGGCAGACTTGGTAGGTTTGGGAGTGGTGTCTTTTGATCGATGGCAGCTTTGAGAGCGGCCAGACTGCCATTTGATGTGCATGCTCCAAACTGGGGATTCCTTGGCCTTTGCAACTCTGGCCCAAATTGAAAAGTCAGCAGAGAACAGCTGGGGAGAAGCCAAAGATTCCAAAGTACGATGAGATGCTCACAAACCACCTGGACTCAGCACGGGAACTAGAGTGTTTTAAAATGCTGCACTGATTACTGTTACAAGGAGAAATGGAGAAAACAGAAGCTCTCTGAGCAGATATAAACGTGTGCAATTGGTAGGGCTGCCAGTCCTCCAGTGGGCTGCTACAAGAAAAACGCTGAGAAAAAGGTCACTAAACACACAAAACAACTACAATACAATCAAAATTATTCTTATCCAATATTGTGTGAATACTCTTATAAGAAAATAATCCAACATGCAAAGTATACAATCCAATCTACGTATGTATTCAAACACTACCAAATAGTCAATTAGTATTATAATGAAGTAATTGTAACTCATATACAATCAAATATAATTGAAATGCTTCATGTTGAGTCCAAACATTCTCAAAAAACTCTCCTTTAATCTTCCTTGACAAACTTCTGGATTATCACTCATTTTAGAGTCTTCCTCAGAATAGGAGTGAATACTTATAAACAATACAGATATTGTGCAGAGACATAAAGGTTATTAGTCACAATGGTTTTTATGAAACTAACATGAAGGTGGGGCTAGAAGATCCCTTGCTCCCAGCCTCTGCGCCCTCCACTACTCATCTGTCCAGCGGGGGCAGGGGGAGGCATGGGAAATGGACCCAGGAGGCAAAACAACTCGTGGGCAAGCAAAGATCTTCAACATGGTGAGGGCTGGATCCCCTCCTCCCATTGGGAGGGTCAGGGGACCTGGCAACTTTAGCAATAGGGAAAGTGTAACAGGAAGTGTGAATGGGAATGGCCTCTTAACTATCCTGTACCCTCAGCAGAGTTGCGTAGCAGCAGCAGGGCCAGCGCCACATATTATGGCGCCTGCGGCCACGAGTGCACACGCTGTGCGCGCGCACACCTCTGACTGTGTGATGACATCACGTCATCACGCAGCGCAAGATGGATGGGGTGGAGCGCGGAAGCTTCTCTGTGCTCCGCACGCCACCCCAGCAGCTGCTCGCAGCTTCTGCACCCGGCTGGAGCATGTGGGGGCGGAGGAGTGTGCAGCGGAGCTGCCGTGGCTGGCTGCAGCTGCTGTTGAAGCCAGCCAGCCAGCTCCGTGCTGCTGCTGCTGCCACGCGCCCCAGCTGGGCGCAGAAGCTGCGAGCTGCTGCTGGGGCGGCGCACGGAGGCTGCGCCCGGCTGGGGCGTGTGGCGGCGGCGGTGGCGGCAGCAGCACGGGGCTGGCTGGCTGGCAGCAGCAGTAGCTGCAGCCCAGTCATGCCAGCTTCACTGTGCATGCCTCCGCCCCCAACACCCCCTCCGGCGCCCCTCCAGTGCCCTCGCGCCCGAGGCCACCGCCTACCTGGCCTCCATGGGCGCGCCGGCCCTGAGCAGCAGTGCTTTTTTTCTTGGAAAAGAGGTGGTGGAACTCAGTGGGTTGCCAACACAGGGGGCAACTCCCAGTGGGAGGTGGTGCCCCTGGTACCACATGTGCACACACAAAGCGCATGCAAGCTCCCAAGACCGTGCAATGATGTCACTTTCAGGAAGTGACATCATCATGCAGGGTTCAGCCACCTACCCCCCAGGAGCACACCTCCAAGGGGGGGGGGAGTTTAAATTGCCCTCCATGCCACTGGCAATCTAAACTCCCCTCCTTGCTCCAGCTGTCTGGCGACAGTCAGCTGAAGCAAGGGAGAGAGTTTTTGAACGTTTAAATTGCCCTCGGTATGGCCAATGGCCACGTGACCATTTTCAAGAGGTGCCAGAACATTGTTCCACCGCATTCCAGCTGAAAAAAAGCCCTGAGTAGCTGTATCTTGTGAAAAATGAGTGTATGAGAGAGAATGAGTATGAGAAAGGAGAGAAGGTGGAACATAGTGGGGGGACAGTTCCATCTACTTGGGCAGCCAGTCTGTTTGTTTGGCCATTGCTGCCAATGTACAGCTAAAAAGCAGGATTTGAGTTTAGGGAAAGAAAAAGTTTCAAGGGTTTTCATCTGAATAAATGTATCTTGCTGAGATCCATTACTCCAAAATAAATTGATATAGAACAAAATATCTATAGTTTTTTTTTAAATATGCATCTCCTTCCCAGAGGAATCAAATTCTCTCAGCTTTCATGTCCGAACTGGAGGCTCCAAAATTTTTCCAAACTTTAATAGTAATGACATTCAATTTATATACCGTCTTTCAGGATAACTTAATGCCCACTCAGAGCGGTTTACAAAGAATGTTATTCTTATCCCCACAACAATCACCCTGTGAGGTAGGTGGGGCTGAGAGAGCTCTGAGAGAGCTCTGAGAGAGCTGTGACTGACGCAAGGTCACCCAGCTGGCTTCAAGCAGAGGAGTGGGGAATCAAACCCAGTCCTCCAGATTAGAGTCCTGCTGCTTTTAACCACCACACCAAACTGCTTTAAGTAGAGGAGATGAATAGATTACCTCCCTACACTGTTTTTTTCTTTCAGTATTCCAAAATTTCCTTATTTTCATTTATCATTAATTCTGAGTTAACTTGAGCTTTGGTTTTTTAACCCTTGGGTCAGATCCTTTGACTGAGTCCCCAAATCTTCCCACTGGATTATATCACCCTATAGAACCATAAATGTGGAGAATAAGGCGGCCATTCCTCCTGCCTCTCTCCTTGCACATATGCTGAAAGCAGGATGATGCCATGAGTTCACTCAGTAATGGAGAAGATGGCTCTGGCCCATGGCTTGCTTTTCATTATGGCATCACTTGGTGATCAGCTAGTATTTCCTGTTAGCTCTCTTGGCCTGGCCCTGGCCCTGTCAATGCTGAGGTCAAACCTATGGCTCCTTCTCTTCCTGTCTTGTAACTATAGTGTCACATGACTTCCTGTGACATGTTTGCAGGTCTTTGGATCCCATGCTGCCACCAGGGAGTTAAAGACGGGTCCCAGGCCTGAAAAAAACCAGTGGATGAGACCATTTGTCACATTAATTCTAGAACTGAAGCATGCCTGCTTTGCCTCAGCAGCACCCCTTCTAAACAAGATACAAGACAAACCAAGTTGGGTTTAACCTGTTTATTGAAATGGATGGTTTATAATCTGTTCCATTAATTTATGGGTGCCTGCACTACGTAGCTTTTCGTGATTACCATCAACTGGGCAACCCCACCTTGTCTTCAAACGCTGTCAGCATTTTATTGCTTGATTTGTTTGTGTTCACCTGCACATGAACCAGTGCTGAAAGATGTCAATCTTTATCCCCATCCCCACTTAGGGTTGCCAACCCTGTGCCAGCAAATGGAAGATTTTTTGGATGATACCTGTAGAGAGCGGAATTTAATGGGATGTGATGTCACATTCTCTGTGATGCATTAGAATTTCCCCCATTCTCTATGGTAAGGACCACAGAGACTGGGAAAGTACCTAGAGCATCACAGAAGATGTGAAATCACTTCCATAGGAATCGCTCCAATCTTTATGGTCTTTACCAATGAGATTTATGGAATTCCTAGAGCAGCATCATTAAAACTCCCCCTGCTCCGTTTTGCTCTCCATCTTCAAATCATTGAAGGTGGGAGATTGCTTGCAGCTAGTGTGAATAGTCCATCTAGCCTCCACTGCTCTAATAATCACTTATGATATGAAATCATAAGCCACTTAATTTAATGCTCTCTGCACCGTACTAAGCAAACTGCCTAGCCATGCAGAATGTTGCCAGCTCTGGCCTGGGAGACTGAAATGTACATATGATGCAAATGAAATGCAGAGTGATTAGGCACCATTGTCTCCTGCCCCCTCATGCCTTGGATTGTAGATCTTTTGACAAGAAAGGCACCTGAGTAATTTCCTACTTGACACCCTTCAGACATTCCTTCCCCTTTGGTAAACAAACCCACGATAATCTTGTCCAGCAATTAAGAGCCATCATCCATCTCTGGAAAAGTTTTATTCCTTCCTGGGAATGCTTAATCTAAATTTCAAAGTCTATCTCCGAACAGTTGTCAGGCACTAGAATAATCAATCGCTCTCTTTTGTCACCTGCCAGAATGTCAATCAAAGTCTTTGTCCATCCCAGGAGACAAACATTAAAATCTTTTATGCAAGAACCGCTCTGCCCCAGGGCCCGTTTTAACCTATAAATATTTGGGCTTCGCCCCAGCCAGTATGTGCACCCACATGGATCCACGTGTTGCACCCCTCAGATCCTAGTCTGAGCCTGTCTCAGAGAAACACTGACAATTAGCTCCTTTTCCACAGACCTTACAACTCCTCTGATAGGTAAATATTCCCTGAAACCTATGCTATTCTCCATTTTTCTTGCTACATTCCTAGGACTTTTGTATGATTGTCAAAATCTATGTGTCTGCATTGATCTATTTATGTGTATGACATGTTTCCTCCTCGATAAAAAAACTACCTTTGTTTTGGAAGACACCTGTCTTGCAACTCACTCTATGCTAGGGCTGCCAGAGCCCTGGTGGGGGCGGGAGATCCCCTGTCCCCACCCTCCCACCCCTGCCCCCACTTACCTGGCCAGCAGGGGGGCGCGCATATTCCATGTGTGCCCCCCTGCGGTGCTGCGCACATCCGCGCACAGCAGCTCCAGGATAACGCCTGTTTTGGCCTGGATCGGGCCCCTGTGTAGAGCGGGAGCATTCCTGCGCTCCGCCGGGGCCCACAACGGGCCCGACCCGCACCCAAACAGGCCTGATCCGTGCCCATTTTGGCATGGATTGGGTCCATTTTGGAGTGGATTGGACCTGTTGTGGGCCCCTGCGGAGCGCAGGAACGCTCCCACGCTCCACAGGGGTCCAAAATGGGCCCAATCTGCATCAAAACGGACCCGATCTGTGCCAAAACGGGCACGGATCTGTCCCATTTTGGCACGGATTGGGCCTGTTGTGGGCCCCTGTGGGGCATGGGAGCATTCCTGTGCTCCGCAGGGGCCCACAATGGGCCCGATCAGTGCCCAAACGGGGTCTGCGTGATGACATCACGCCCAGAAGTGATGTCATCACACTTGCAGGACAGCGTGCGCGCGCTTTGCACGCGCGCATGCCCCTCCTCCAAGGTAAGAGCCAGGCCCCAGTCTCCCGCTGGGAGATCAAGGGGGCCTGGCAACCCTACTCTATGCTGGGCTGCCCTTGGTCCAGAATGCAACGGCACGCATCCTTACCAGAACGCCAATCCGAGCACACATTCATCCTGTGCTGTGCCAGCTGCACTGGCTCCTAGTGGAGTTCCAGATACAGTTCAAGTTGTTAACCTTGGTGTTTAAAGCCCGTCATGGACTGGGACCTGCATACCTGCAGGACCGCCTCTTCCATTACGTCCCCTGCAGGGTGTTGTGCTCTGCAGTCAAGCAACTCCTGGTGGTCCCAGGCCTGAGGGACATCCGTCTGGCCTCAACCAGGGCCAGGGCTTTTTCTGCCCTGGCCCCGGCCTGGTGGAA
Source organism: Eublepharis macularius (assembly GCF_028583425.1). Taxonomy (NCBI): domain Eukaryota; kingdom Metazoa; phylum Chordata; class Lepidosauria; order Squamata; family Eublepharidae; genus Eublepharis; species Eublepharis macularius. The sequence continues at coordinate 131,794,162 of NC_072795.1, read as the reverse complement.
CGCTCTCCTGCTGGAGATCTGGGCCCTGCAGGACCTGTTACAGTTCCGCAGGGCCTGTACAATGGAGATGTTCCACCGGGCCTTCGGCTGAGTGCCAGCGGGTGTCCTCCTTCTTCCATCTAAGACCATCACTTCTTCTGGGGCTGCCCTCGGCCATCTGCTATGCCCATATACGGACTCCCAATATTTGTCTAAATAGCCTGCTCCTGGACTATTTTAATGATTTTTTAAAAATTATTGTTGATTTTATGTTTTTGTGATTTTAATGTATTTTTTAATGTTGTTAGCCGCCCTGAGCCCATTTGTGGGGAGGGTGGGGTATAAATCGAATAAAATAAATAAATAATAAAATAAATAAAATAATTGTTGGCATCCTTGGGGGAGGGACACTAAAAATTAGTGGAGTATCTTGCTAGTTACCACCTCTCGCTGAGCCTCCTCCTTGCTTGTTAATTCGCCCAACTTGCAAGGAGGCTCATCGTGATAACATTAGTGGACAAATGGCAAGTCTATCCATTGAAGGGTTTGGTTGGTGCTGGTCAATGTCCAGGGAATTCACACCCCAGCCCACTGTGAATGAATAATGGTCTACTCAGGAACAGCCTATCACAATCTCATAGTTCCTCAAGGTACTCACCAGTTTCATCCTACTTATAACAAGTAATGCACTCTATCCATCTCTCCTGAGGTAATATGAAGCAAGTGAAAAGGTTATAGTGGAATACGCAGAAGAATATTATGATTTTGAGGAGCTTCGTGGTGTGCCACCGTTCCTCCATCTTATGCCCAGTTTGCGGTGTAGACCAGGTGTGGACATTCCTTTTTAGCAATGTAAGATACTTTTCAGTTAAAGGTCTAACGTGCTCTGCACCACTCTTTATTTCACTCTATTTATCTAATCATGGTGTCATGTTATTACGATTAGGAGTGAGGTCATTTAGACTAGGCACCTGGTACGAGAGTCTTGGGGAATACTCTTCATCTTGGACTCCTGTCCGATATTTTATCAGTTGGCCTTGAATATATCATCTCTTTCTAAAGACGGGGAAACAAATGCCAGGTGTAACTATGTATGTATATATAAGTCTCAGAGAACCTCTACACAGCAGAATCTCAGCTTGGGCTGAATTGCAGACAGTGCCGAGCAACAGGCCAGAACCAGCAGTCCACTCGTTGCCATCTCCAAAGATCCCCAACGGTAGTATAGGATCAAAAGCATTAACTGTGTTCTGTGTCTGTTCTCTGTTTTGTACTTACTCATTTCTTTTCTGTAAATTACTGGAGGGATTTAAGAATCTGCTTTCCTTCCACACTTGTGTGTTTGTTGTTTCCACATCCAAAAGAACCCTTTACACCTTGGCAAAACAAAGGGTCCCCTAAAACGTTAAACGTAAGAGACTCCCAAGATCCCTGCTCAGCCCCATAGAGCCAGGTAATCCCATGTTGCCCTCAGATGGGCTCCTAGACTTTTATTTCAGCAAAAAAAACACCCCTAAGTGTATCTGCAGGAAGCTTAGTTCAGACTTGCAAACAGCACTATCTTGAAAGTGAAAAGTAGATTCTTGTGAAAGCCGCACGTATAAGAAAAACAGACCACCATATTAGGAGCTGTAGTTTTAAAATGTTCATATAAATGTTCTTTGTCTGTCCTGTTGTTTTTGGACGAAATGTTCTTTGTCTGTCCTGTTGTTTTCTGGACTAAATTAGTCCTTTAGCAGGGCAGTTACCCTGCAGGAATTTTATAAGCTCTTTTTGTGACTGGCAGCACAACAGTCAAATATTCATTGCCATTTTATAGAAGTCCTGTTTGCCTGGGGAAAGTAGACCACCATGCTTCTGGTACGCAGTAATGAGCAAGTGTGAATTTTTACAGCTCAAACACTGCGTCTGCTGTGTCCAGGTGAGATTGTGAGGTGAGCGCTATGTGCAAAGAAGAGAATAAAAAACTGGGTTCGTTTTACTTCTCTGAACTGATCTAGGGTGACATTTACAGACCCGGGAAATTATTTCCAGCCTCCTTTGTTTGTCCAAGCCCATTCACAGCCCCATTTCAGGGCCAGCATCTCAGCAGAGTTCCACAAGCAGGTCTCTGGAGTTATACAGCCTGAGCTGGGCAACCATTATGGATCTGTAATTGGTGAGCTGCTTGTGTGAAGTCTGGCTTCAGTGCTTAGACCCTGAAGCTGGACTGGAAAGGATCGAGCACAGAAATCTCATCCAGGAAGGCCTGGAGCGACTATGCTGAAAAATATCTCATGTTCAAGTGTATGAACATTAAAGCCTCAGCCACTCATACCTTTGGCCATTAGGACAGGCAAGAGGACTTTGGCAAGAAAATAATTTTACAAAAGAGAAGCCGGCTAAAAGGTATTGGATAAGCATGTTACATTCTATTGATTTATTTTTCAGCATTCCATCCCACAGTCGGAAACAGCATGGTATTGTTACCAGAACTGCTCTCTCCCTTTTTTTAAAAAAAAATTATTGGGTGAGTATAATATAAATGTTTACATTTTCCAAATCTGCCCTTTCTTAATCTATTCCCCCACCCTTTCCCTCCCCCCTTTCTACTATAGACTTCCAACAGCTTTCCAACCCAATGTCTAACCCTACTCTACTTAATATTATTTGATTATTTAACAAATAAATTGTTCCCTTAACTCAGTAACTATTTCATATCATTGTCCATATTTCCCCCTTGTAATGATCACTATCTCCTTCCTTAATCAAAAATTAAAAATTATCTAATAACCACATCTCCCCTTTTACGTCCCACTTTTTTTCTACGTATTGTTTCAGTTTCCCCCAGTCTTTAAAAAATTCTTCTGGATTTTGTTCTCTTAGCTTTCTTGTTAGTTTGTCCATCTCAGCCATATGTAGTAATTTTTGTATCCAATTCTCTACAGATGGCACTTCTTGTGTCTTCCACACTCGAGCATACAAAATTCTTGCTGCCGTTGTCATGTAAAATACTAGTATTCTATCTTGTGGGATAATTCCGTCTAAGTTCAAGTCCAGCAAAAGCAGTTCTGGATTTTTATTTATTTGGATTTGTAAAATTTGTGACATAACTTCTGTAATATTCCTCCAGAACTGCTTTGCAACATCACAAGTCCACCACATATGATAAAATGAACCTTCATGTTTCTTACATTTCCAACATTTATCAGATATTTGGTTATTTCTGTATGCTATTTTCTTCGGCGTTAAGTACCATCTGTACATCATCATATAAACATTCTCTTTAATATTAGTGCATGTTGATATCTTTATGGTGTTCTTCCACAAGTGTTCCCACACCTCCATTGTTATATCTCTATTACAGTTTATGGCCCATTTCACCATTTGCACTTTAACTGTTTCGTCTTGTGTGTACCATCTTAACAGGACCTTATAAACTTTAGATATCTTTTTTTTTTCCATCTTGCAGTATGCTTTCTTCCAGTTCAGAATTTTTCAGTCTAAATCCAAATTTCAAACGATCCGAGTCATATAAGTTTTTGATCTGTCTGTATTGGAACCAACCGTATTGAAATGGCAGCTCATCACATGTTTTCAACTTAGCCGTATTTTGCTCTTTTTAAAAAAATTCTTCATAGGTCAAGCATTGTTCTCGGTTATAAATTATATTTGGTTCAACAACTTCTAATGGCACCACCCACATTGGAATACCGTCATCTAAATATTTTTTATATTTTGACCAAACTGTAAAAAGGCTTCTTCTTATGTAATGATGCAAGAACATAGAGTCTGCTTTATGTTTTTCATACCATAAATAGGCATGCCATCCAAAGAGCTTTTTGTATCCTTCAAGTGTAAGTAGTTTTTGATTTTTTGATAACATCCAATCTCTAAGCCACACTAAACATATTGCGTCATGATATAATCTTATATTAGGCAATTGTAGTCCTCCTCTTTCTTTTGCATCACATAACACTTTCATTTTTACTCTGGGCTTCTTCCCAGCTCACACAAAATCTGATAACTTCCTTTGCCGTTTGTCAAATTGTTTGTTGTCCCTTATTATTGGTATGGTTTGCAATAAAAACATTATTCTCAGTAACACATTCATTTTAATTGCTGCTATTCTTCCTAGCCATGACAAATTCAGTTTATTCCATTTGATCATATCTCTGTCTATTTGTTGCCACAGCTTCTCATAATTGTTCTTGAATATATCGATGTTCTTTGCAGTAAATTCAATTCCTAAGTATTTCACTTTATGTGTTACCTCACAACTTGTAGTTTCCATTAATTCTTGTTGTTTTTGCTTGGTCATATTTTTACATTATATCTTGGACTTTCTTTTATTTACATAGAATCCCGCCAGATCTCCAAACTCTTTAATCTTGGTCAGTAGTTTTGGCATATTTTGAATCGGGTCTTCTATTATAACCATTACATCATCTGCAAATGCTCTCACTTTATATGTAAATCCTTTTATCTTCATGCCTCTTACATCATCATCCTCTCGTATCTGCATCAATAGAATTTCCAGTACCATAACAAACAATAATGGAGACAGTGGGCAGCCTTGTCTTGTTCCTTTTCTTATCTCTAATCTCTTGGTAAGTTCATCGTTTACTACAATTGCTGCACATTGGTCTTTATAAATTGCTCTCACATCTTGAATAAATTTCTTTCCCATTTGTAATTTCTCCATTGTGGCGAACATAAAGTTTCTGCATCTACAAAGAAGAGACCAACTTCTTTTTCAGGATGTTTTTCATAATATTCAATTACATTTATTACCGTTCTTAAATTGTCTTTAATCTGTCTATCAGGCAAAAATCCAGCTTGTTCCTCCGCTATAAATTCTGTCAACCACTCCTTTAATCTTTCCACTAGTACCTTAGCAAAAATTTTGTAGTCATTGTTTATCAAAGATATGGGACAATAATTTTTCACATTTAGCAAATCTTGATCTTCCTTTGGAATCAATGTTATATTTGCCTCATTCCAGGTTTCTGGTAAATTTCGCCCTTCCAAGATTCCATTCATCACTTTTTTCAGAAATGGTGCAACCTCTTCTGCCATGACCTTATAAAATTTAGCTGATATTCCATCTGGCCCTGGCGCTTTCCCCAGCTTTGTCGTTTGTATGGCTTCTTTAATCTCAGCTTCTGTAATTTCTGCATTCAGTTTTTCTCTTAACCTCTCTGGTATCACTGGCAGGCTCGTTTTCTCCAAGTATCGATTAATACAGTTCACATCTATCACCTCCTGATACAATTTTGCGTAAAATTTATAAAATGCTCTGCTGATTGCAGATTGGTCAGTTAATATTTTTCCTCATCCAAAATTTTAGTTCTCATTTTTTTTTCTCTCCTTTTTTTCAATTGCCATACCAGATATTTTCCTGGTTTGTTGGCACCTTCAAAAGTCTTCTGCTTCATTCTCTTCAGTTCCCATTCCAATTCTTTATTTTCCATTGCCTTTATTTGTTTTTGTAGCATCCGAATCTCCTGTTGCAATCCCCCCCCCCCTCGGTCTTTTCTTTAACTGTTGTTCTTTCACTTTTATTCTTTCTTGAATTTCTTTCCTTTTTTCAGCCTTGGCTTTTTTATCTCTGGCATTTAAGTCCATTAAAATCCCTCTCATCACCGCTTTATAAGTGTCCCATACTTTGTGCATTGGTACTGTCTGGTCCAAGTTATGTTGAATAAAGAATCTAGTCTCTCTTTGTAATAAGTTTAAGTTATTTTGGTGTTGTAGTAGGTCTTCATTAAGTCTCCATCTGAACTTCTTAGTACGTTTTCCAAATCTCCACAAGATTAGATTATGATCTGAATTTACTTTAGGCATTATTTCAACATCTTTAGTCCATATCGTTAACTCTTTTGAAGCCCAGATCATATCTATACTCGATAGAGATGCATGTCTTGCTGAACAGTAAGTATACTGCTTAGATTTAGGATTGTTTCTCCTCCAGACGTCTTCCAAGTTCTCTTGGCTTTGTAATTCAAAAAAAGATTTCGGTAATAGTCCCCTTTTCTTTTTTGTCCCCTTTGTTTTTTTATCATCTTGTAAATTCACCACACCTTTAAAATCTCCTGCCAAAATAATTTGTGCATATGCCAATTGATCTAATTGTTTCAATATCTCTTTGAAAAAAGGTCCTTGGCACCATTAGGTGCATAAATCCCTACAATTAGTGTCTTTTGAGAATTCCAATCAAATCCCATAGCCAAAAATCTACCTTGCAGGTCTTTAAAAATTATCTTAGGCTGAAGTTCTTCCTTTATATATATAACACCTCCTCTTTTTTTCTGCTTTGTTGAGGCCACAAATTCTCTACCAAATTTGTTATTTTTTAAATACTTTAAGTCTTGTGTTTTTACATGGGTTTCTTGTAGGCAAATTATATTACAATGTTGTTTTTTTAGCCAATGAAAAGCAGCTTTGCGTTTAGAAGGTGAATTAAGTCCATTTACATTCCATGATATTATTCTGCACTCCATGATTATAGTCTGGGTTGCTTAGGTAAGTCCTTTTCATAGTCCAAAAAGAACATCTCCATCTCATGTCGTGATTTGATAGTTTTCCTGCTTTCTTGAAACTCAAAGCTCAGACCTTCCAGTATCTCCCATCTATATCGTATATTGAGCTCTTTCAAAATCTGAGTCAAATCTCTGTATTTCTTCCTTTCAAACAAAATCCTCTTAGGTAATTCTTTCATTATTCTCACTTTCCCCCCATCCATTACAAGTGGGTTTTGGACTTGCCTGCTAATGATTTCTTCTTTCATTCTTTTTGTAATTAACTGCACAGTCATATCTCTCGGTAAATTCTTTTGGGCTGCATACTTTGAATTAATTCTATACACCACATCAATATTACTTACAATTTCTTCCAGTGGTTTATTCAAAAATCCTGCTAATATTTCCAAAATTTGTTCTTGGGCAGATTTCCCATCTTCCTCCGGGATGCCACAAAATCTCAGTTGTTTATCCATATTTTTACACTCCATTACTGCCATTCTTTCATTTAGTCCTGTGGTCTCCGCTTTAAAAGACGTAGTGAAGTTTTCTGTCTTTTCCTCAACCTCTGTAACTTTCTGCTGCGTTGTTTGTAATTCTTTCTTCACTTCCTCCAAGTTTTTAGCCAACTCTGCCACCTCCAATTTTATTGTTTCTTTAATGTCATTCATCATACTTTGCATAGTCTTTTAATTCTCTGTTACCGTCCATCATTTTTTTATCTAGATTATCAAAAGCCGATTGCCATTCTTTCTTCGACATCATTGGGCTTGCTTTGCTTCCCTCCCACGAGTCTGATCTCTTCCTTAATTCCGTGGTTTAATTACTTTAAATTCCCAATTTTAATCAATTGGTGTCAAAATAAAAAGAAAAAAAAAGCTTTAAGTCCGGCAAAATGCCGGGCGTTTTTTTCTCTATGGTTCTTAACTGAAGTCTTGCCCTTTCCCTTCTCCAAAATGGCGTTCTTGCTCCTTGGATGAAGTCTTGCCCTTTCCCTTATCCAAGATGGCACTCTTCCGCTTCCTTCTTTGTTCTATCACTCTATCACTCCGCAGCTTATTGGTAACTGACATACTTCCTGTTCCGTCTCTGTTGTCAGCCTGCTAGTCTCTTATCACAATGTTTCCGTGGTTCCCACAGCTCACTATCTCTCCTGACCACAAGTATGTAAACAATCTTCTTTTTTCTTCTCTAACTCTTTTAAAAAGTCTTATTTTAATCTAATTTTCTTTCCGGAGCAAACTTAAACAGTTTCTACAGAGTCTCAATTAATGACTTTTACTTTAATCTTATTCTTCTGGTCAAATTTAAGTCCGTGAAAGAGATAGTGATCTTTACCTTGCTGGTTCTTTTCTGGGTTGTAATCGCTGTTTCAATTATCGAAATTAGTTCAATTTTTCTGCTGAGGCTTGGGTACGACGGCCCTATGCCAACTCGATGACTCTAAAGTTGGTTGTTGGGGGTTTTCCGGGCTGTATTGCCGTGGTCTTGGCATTGTAGTTCCTGACGTTTCGCCAGCAGCTGTGGCTGGCATCTTCAGAGGTGTAGCACCAAAAGAATTGGTGCTACACCTCTGAAGATGCCAGCCACAGCTGCTGGCGAAACGTCAGGAACTACAATGCCAAGACCACGGCAATACAGCCCGGAAAACCCCCAACAATCATCGTTCTCCGGCCGTGAAAGCCTTCGACAATACATCGACTCTAAAGTTGTTGCAGAGATAACAGCTACCCTTCTTAGAGTGGGACCTCAAGGCTGGGAGAGGATCCTTTATTCAGAACCCCCCCTCAGCCAAGATCACACACTCTCGGGGTCTTGAGCGTACCTGCCTGCTCTCCACCTGAAAGCAGGGGGCTGTGGGTGATCAAGCACCCCACCAGCCCAACAAACAACAACTTGGACAGCTCAGCTCCCTGAACCGCTTCAGCCCACCATAGATCCAAACCAGCACCAGAACTGCTCTTTTAATGGGGGAATTAGCTTGCAGTCTGGATTTAAATTAGTGCGGGATCTTGACCAGCTATACCAGAGTCCTTCTATCAGAACACTCATGCAATAAAGAGGCGAGACTAATAAAGATAAACGTGTATTTACTAATGGTGTTGCATATGCCTAAACTAGCACACACATTCAAGGTATACACACAGGAGGCTAGGAAATACAGAGTAGGAAAAACAGAGATGGTTGCATTTGAAGGAGATCCCACTTGAGAATGATGGAACTGGGTATACTCACCTGGTCACGGCGTGGAAGAAAGATGTAGCAGCAAAGCATGGTGGTATCTAGTGCCTGCACTAAATCTAGAAAGAGAGACAGCAGAGGTTCAAGATAGGATGGCACGCACACCTCATGGCCTGGGAGGCCGGCTTAAATACCCCGAAACGTACCCTGGGGCAGATGCCATTCCCTTGTGGTTCTCAAAAGGGGGACAAAGGCTTGATGGCTCTACAACTACCCTAAGTGGGCCACTTTAGTGTTCTGATTGTAAGATAGTGACACCTCGGGAAGTGGGGACAAAGGAGGGAGAGGGAGCGTCGGGCGAGTTGATTGGATCTGCCAGGAGGCTGGCGTTGTCTGAATGGTATCAGGCTGGCCGCTGCAGACGTGGTCGGCACGCTTGCACGAAATGGCTTCTCAGAGCAAGCAGTTCAGGCTGGTCTTCTGGCTGCCTGGGAACATGGCTTTGGCCTGGGCATGACTTCAGGCTTGCTAGCAGGCTGCCTAGTGGCAACGGCAGACTCAGTGGCTGGCCCGTGAGAGGCTCCCACGAGAACTGACCAGGGGGTGCCTGGCCAGGCTTGTGGAGGCTCCCTCCAGCTGGCGCTGTGCTGCTAAAAGCATGGCTCTGGGCCCAGGTGAGGCAGGCATCCATGGAGGCAGGAAACGGGTGTAGATTATACAGTCCATAGCAGTGTAGAGAAAGGAACGAGTGGTACAGTTCATAACGTCAATGACAGGAAGCAGGCATGGGCAGTGCTGCCCTAAAACAGAGTTTTTGGTGTGGCTTTACAACAACCACGCAGGAAATAGTTCATGGCAGGCCTCATGACAGAAGGAGGAGGGGGTCCTTGGCAACAGTATAGTGGCGAGAATGCCAGACTACGATGTGGGAGACCAGTTGCCAAATGAGCTGTTTCAAGTTTCTGAGTAAATGGTGCTGCCTTAAAGCTTTCTCCACACATTTCAAATTCATTTCAAAGAGCAGTGGGAAGTGTTCTCTCTCTCTCTCTCTCTCTCTCTCTCCCCTCCCCTTTCCATTTCCTTTTTGGAAACCGTATTATGTTATTTATAACAGCTCCCCTGACAAAGCCTAAAGTGAAACTCATAGGGATCTAAAATCAATTTGGACACATATGAACAGCTCCCTGAATGAATGGCTGCTGCTTGCAACTGGTGAGGAGTTGAGACAAACTGATGAGAATTTGAGCATGGTGGACATTGCGCATGTGGATATTTTACTGGCGGAGGCAGATATTTTCATACCTCCTCACTGTCCTATTCTATTTCTATTTATTCAATTTTTAGCCCTCCCTCCCTGCAAACAGGCTCATGGCGGGTTATATCTAGACATGGGCATGAACCGCATTATGAACGCTAAAAACCCACAAACCACCTGATCGACTGTTCACGATCCAGCAGTTAGTGAGTGTCCATGGCCAACGAACCAGCATTCATAAGAAGACCAGTTCGTTGCATCCGTTCACGGTTCGTGAAGCCAGACAGTCAGGCGCCATCAATCAATTCCCTTGGAAACGGAGCCTAGGGAATGCCTGAACTCTGTCTGCACTCCTTCTGTCACCCTGGAAACCTGAATGGAAGCCCAGCTTACCTTGATCGGCAGGTCTGCCTTCCAACCATGGAACTGCAAAGTGGTAACAACTTGGGAGAAGACACCCGGGGGAGGGAGGGGGAGGGGGTGTTCTGTAGCCATGGACACTCCAATCTCATCCCTGCAAACCCTGATAGGCAGCTCTGACGGCCAACCGCAGACCTGTGTTGCTCTATGCGGACCTCTCTAAGTCCAATGGGGACCGTTCTGACCCCCACAAACCATGAACCCGGAACAGGTTTGTCAGCAGGAAATGTTCATTGCAGTTTGTTAGTTTGTTAGTTGGGTTTCGTCGCTGGCACCGAACCACGAACCACAGGTTCATTATTATTTTTTGGTTCGTGCCTACGTCTTGTTATATCCAAGTATAAATACAACAATACAACAATAAAATCATGACAATTATAAAATACAATTTAAATTTACAGTTTACAATTTCCAATATGGCAGTCCATATCCATATCATCCACCCCTGCTGATAGTGCATGGGTTGGGGGAGGAAGGAGGGAGCAACTGTTCTAGTTGGATTAATAGGGGGGGGGAGGCAAGATGATTATACAGCCCCCCCACAGGAGACTTGTAGGGAGTCTCACCTGATGACACATGTTCTTCGGGTAGCCTCCTGTGACCCCCCCTCAAGAAGCATTGCTGAAGACAATAAACTACATGGGTTATGGGGCAGCTGTACGGAAGGGAATAGTCCAAGATTGCTTCGCCAATCCAGGTTGATATTTTATTTATTAGAATAAGTGTGCTTCATTAAGTCTGTTCTACCTTAAGACCTTGGTTTGCTGGCAATGGGTTTACAAGGGGGTAATTCTGCTTGAGATTGCACCATTCTGTCAAGGAGATAATTTGTAATAAAACTCGTTTGAAGGTCTTGGGTCTTTCAATGTGAACATTTCTCCAGAAGTGCTTGAAATGATGCTTATGCCCGTCAAGAACTGGTATGTATATCTCAGCTTTGTTGACCAGTTAGAAATAACCATAGATATGTCAGAAGTGAAATAAAGTGGCTGTTGTCTTAGACACTGGTGTCTTGGCATATGCCCAGATAAACCATTCACCCTGAGGCAGAGCAAAAAAAAGAAGGTCAAGTGGCTGTGCATGCACAGCTTGTGAGCTCAGCCCACCCCACCGTGGTCCCCCAAAAGACCAGAGCATTCCCAAAAGACACAATGGTTTTATTTATTTATTTTTACTTCATTTATAAACTGCCTTTCTTGCTAAGACTCAAGGCAGATTACCCAATTTTAAAACAATGCACTTAAAAACACCATCATACATACAAGCAACAAAGCAATAAAAATTAGAGAACATGACACTAAAAGCAGGCTTGTTATTGTTGGTTGTTGTGGGTTTTCCGGGCTGTATTGCCGTGGTCTTGGCATTGTAGTTCCTGACATTTCGCCAGCAGCTGTGGCTGGCATCTTCAGAGGTATAGCACCAAAAGACAGAGATCTCTCAGTGTCACAGAGATCTCTGTCTTTTGGTGCTACACCTCTGAAGATGCCAGCCACAGCTGCTGGCGAAACGTCAGGAACTACAATGCCAAGACCACGGCAATACAGCCCGGAAAACCCACAACAACCATCGTTCTCTGGCCGTGAAAGCCTTCGACAATGCTTGCATTTATTCTGCTCTGCTCCTTTCATTTGTGAGGGGAAGGGGGAGAGGGAGAAAATGAGCAAATGGCGAGTGGTGCTGAGCTCCAAAGGAACGCAGGTGCTTGGAATTCATGCTGCTTTATTTTCATTTGTGACTTGAGAGAGTGAGTGGCTGCAAGCAGGGCTGGCTCTCTAGAGGAGGGTAAGCTGCTTTGAGTTCATTTTCCTTTAAAGAAATACCTGGAGACTTTTGTGGAAAGGGGCCGGGGGGGGGGGTGGATGTTGCCTTCTGACACACTTCCAGTGATGTCAGGGGGTGTGGCATATGCTAATGAGTTATGCTAATGAGTTCCTGCAGTTCTTTTTCTAGGAAATGACCCCTGGTTACCAGAATTAGTTTCTGAGCAGGAGACAATTGGCCATTATGGCACCAGGACAAGTCCCAATGGCTGAGTGGAAATCTCCCCTGAGCCACCTCACTATATTTTTACCTTCATCATTTAGCTCTTTTACTATAGTTTCAAGAATCAGATCAGGTTTTCAGACCCATTCTTTGCTGAAATCTTATCTGTTTATATTGCATGTGATATTTGTCTTTTGCAGGAGAAGAAACAAATTTTGATTGACAGCAGAAATGAAGCCACATTCTATCATACTATGTAAAAGGCTAACCTGACAACTCCCTTCCTACCCTACTGTGCCTCCAGAGAGTATGCCACTGCAGGAAACCCAGGCTGGGATCAGGTGTGGAGCAGGCGGAAATGCCTTCACCCGGCCAGGATCAGGCACGGATCAGGCAGCAATGTCCAACCCCCCTTCACCCAGCCAGGATCAGAAGCAGAGCAGGCAGCAATGTCTGCCCTCCTGCACCCCGCCAGAATTAGGCGAGGAGCTGCTTGAAATGCCCACCCTCCCTTCCCCTGGCCAGAATCAGGTGCAGAGCAGGAAGCAATGCCCACCCACCCCCTTTATCCAGCTGAGATCAGTACCAGAGCAGGTGGCAATGCCCACCTGGAATCAGGAATGGTGCAGATGGCAATGTCCACCCCCCCCCCCCCCAGCCTTCACCCGGCCAGGATCAGTCACAGAGAAGGAGGCAATGCCTGCCTACGCACCCGTCCCTTTCTAGAGCCCGTTGTATTTTTTTCCACAATGGGCTTTATTACTAGTGAAGTATTAAAAGTGTAATATACGAAAGGCAAGAGCATACAGCTAATATGGAATTGTCATTCCTGTACATTGATAACCATTTCAACACAGTTAGTTACCTAATTAATAGACATCTGTAGAAACTGTGATGATTATAATATTGATTAATCAAAGCAAAACAGACCAACCTGGTTTCCTTCTTTGATTGAGTGACCAGTTTACTGGATCGGGGGAACTCAGTTGACGTGATTTATCTGGATTTCAGTAAAGCTTTTGATAAGGTCCCCCATGACATTCTGATGGGCAAACTGGAAGACTGTGGAGTAGACTATAGGACAGTTCAGTGGATAGGGAACTGGTTGGAGGACCGCACTCAAAGAGTGGTGGTCAACGGCGTTTCATCAGATTGGAGGGAGGTGTCCAGTGGGGTGCCGCAGGGCTCGGTTTTGGGCCCGGTACTTTTCAATATTTTTATCAATGATCTGGATGAAGGAGTGGAAGGGCTGCTCATTAGATTTGCTGATGATACCAAATTGGGAGCAGTAGCAAACACCCAAGAAGATAGAATTAAAATTCAACAAGACCTGAATACTCTGGAGAAGTGGGCAGCTGTGAATAGGATGCAATTCAACAAAGACAAGTGCACAGTATTACATCTGGGCCACAAAAATGAGAAGCACAAATACTGGATGGGGGATACACTTCTGGGCAGTAGTATATGTGAAAGGGATCTTGGGGTAAGAGTGGACTGTAAACTGAATATGAGCAGTCAGTGTGATGTGGTGGCAAAAAAGGCTAATTCAATCCTGGGTTGTATCAAAGGGGCCATAGCATCGAAATCGCAGGAGGTCATAGCCCCTCTCTATACTGCCTTGGTCAGGCCACACCTGGAGTATTGTGTGCAGTTCTGGAGGCCTCACTTCAAAAAGGATGTGGACAAAATCGAGAGGGTGCAGAGGAGAGCGACAAGAATGATCAGGGGTCTGGAGACTGAGCCCTATGAGGAAAGGCTAAGGGCCTTGGGAATGTTTAGTTTGGAGAAGAGGAGGTTGAGGGGGGACATGATTGCTCTCTTTAAGTATTTGAAAGGCTGTCATTTGGAGGAGGGCAATGAGCTGTTCCAGTTGGCAGCAGAGGGTAGGACGCAAAGCAATGGGCTAAAACTACATGCACAAAGGTATCGACTGGATATTAGGAAAAACTTTTTCACAGTCAGAGTAGTTCAAAAGTGGAATCAGCTGCCTAGGGAGGTGGTGAGCTCCCCCTCACTGGCAGTTTTCAAGAAGAGGCTGGATGAATACTTGTCAGAGATGCTTTAGGCTGATCCTGCACTGGGCAGGGGGTTGGACTAGATGGTCTGCATGGCCCCTTCCAACTCTGTGATTCTATGAAAGCCGTGTTATACTGAAAGGCTGGGGTTGTAAAAACAGGATTTTTCTTTTTAAATATCTTTCCTTGTGAGAGAGTCTTGCTGAAGCAGACCAAAGTAAATCTAGTCCAGTACTGTAGTAGAGGTCAGTCTATGTTGTTTATCTCCAGCATCTGATATTTGGAAATATACTGTCTCTGAACATGAAGGGGTTTTTTTTTTGCTTCCATGGTCCATCTAAACGAGTGGCTGTCACCTCATAATGTAGCCATATGTTTCATAAGTGAATTAGGTGGTACATAATAATATTTTGTGTCTGTATGTGTCTGTATTTTGCATCAGTGTGTCTGTAGCAGTGGCAAAGTGCAAGACTCCAGTAGTACCTACACAAGACTAACAATATTAGTGTGAGGGTATGAGCTTTCGTGAGCCACAGCTCACTTCTTCAGATACTTCTTTGGATACTTCAGATACTGTGGCTCAGGAAAGCCCATACGCTACCATTAATTTTGTGACTTATAGGTGCTACTGGACTCTTGCTCTTTTTCACTGTTACTCAAAATCAATTTCATTGGGTTGACTGTTCCCCAGAGCTCTAGAATTAAGAGAGGAGAAAAAGAATAACTACTTATTCCTTAGCATTTGGAATTCTAGAAGCCTCTACCCTGATCTCTCAGAGGCACTGTACAAAACACACACAAAAAGCAGCATAAAACCAAAATCTGTAACCCAAAACTATTGACAAAAATGTGGACTATTGGAATAGTTCCAACAACCCATTGGTGTAACCCACGTTGCGATCCACTCTGAGCCTGCATTGCGAGGAGAGTGGACTATAAGTCTAATAAATAAATAAATAAGGATTTCTGGTCTTTCCTGCCTTCAAGATATACCCCAAAAGCTTTTTTAGCCTTGGCAAAGAAGATTTCCAGAACTATGGAATACCCATGGACTAGCAGCCTTGTCGGTCAGGGACTGCGCTGAGGAGGAGGAGGGGGCAAAACTACTGAAAGATGAGTCAAGAAGGGCAATTTGTTTCTCTTTCCACTTCTCACTGCAGCCTCCAACCCGTATAGCTGTTGTTAGTCCAGGTGAGTCCCACAATCGTAGGCATCAACTTTCCCAGAGTTTCAGGTAGATAGCCATATTGAGATGCAGTAGAAGAGCAAGAATTGAGTCCAGAAGAACCAAAAAACCAACAAGATTTCCAAGGTATAAGCCATTGTTTCCCAACCAGGGTAGGACATCATCAGAAGTTCTACAAGAAATCTGTCAAGAATTCAACATATGTGCAAAAAGAAACAGACCCAAATATTATACTGAAGGCAAACCTTATATTGACTTGGGATGTGAACTTTGAGCTGATATTTGAAAAATTAGTTTTGATAATACAACAAAGAAGAAAAATGCTTCACATTTTTCTTATGATGTAAGGGCTTTCTCACACACGTATATATTATTTACAAATATTTTTTCTTGATAATAATTTAGCAGTAATTGAATAGTGCTTCCTGCTCTCTATTTCTTCATAAGTAGGAGTTCCTTGGGATTTGAAAAATCAATTTAGGGGCTCCTCCATGGAAAAAAGGTTGGGAAACACTGGTTTAAGTCTTCAATCGTCAATTGTCTCTGATGAAGAGGGAGCAGACAAAGGTATCTGACAAAGGGAGCTTTGACTAGAGATGGGCACGATCCAAAAAAATTAACGATCCAGCTGATCATGGATCGGTGCCGGCGACGATCCCTAATTAACGATCCACACCGATCATCTCCCGTTTCTGATCTGTGGATCTTGGATCGTGGAGGCAAAAGTGGAGGGGCGCCTCGCTGTTCCCAGCAATACAGGAATGGTGGATGATGCCAGCAGCATCTGTGTTTGTGTTTGGCTGTCTGTGGTTGGTCGTCAGGGCTGCCTATCAGGGTTTGCAGGGATGAGACCGGAGTGCCCATGGCTACAGAACACCCCCTCCCCCTCCCTCCCTTGGGTGTCTTCTCCCAACTGGTGACTGCTTTGCTGCTCCGTGATTGGAAGGAAGCCCTGCTGATCAAGGAAAGCTGGGCTTCCATTCGTGTTTCCAGGGCGACAGAAGGAGGGCAAACACAGCTCAGGCATTCCCCTGGCTCTGTTGCCAGGGGAATAGATTGCTGGTGCCTGAGTGTCTGGCTTCCCGATCTGAGCACGATCGCCCCTGATCAAGCCCCGATCCAGCCCCCTCGCGACTGCTGCATCATTGGCCGTGGACAAGCACGATCCACTGGGTCCCAATCGCGCGAACGCCATTATCGTGGGGGGGTTTTCAATCGTAATGTAGATCGTGCCCATCTCTAGCTTTGACTACTGGACTTGAATCTTGCTTTTCCCAGGGTTGGAAGGGACTACTGGAGGGATAGGAGTGCAGGAAATATCCTTGTTTGTCAGCTCCTTCCATTGATGGATCACTGGATCCAATCAACTCAGAAGTGAAACACAGAACATTTGCTTATCCCTGCCCACCTAGCTTGCTACTCTGCAGCACTGAGGGATTCAACAGCAGCCTTGTTTATCTCAGTGAAAGAATGAAAATGAAATTCTGCCCTCAAGTCAGTGTTGACTTATGGCAACCCCTGGCAGTGTTTTCATGGCAAGAGACTAACAGAGGTGGCTTGCCATTGCCGGCCTCCTTGGTCTTCATTGGAGGTCTCCCATCCAATTGCTAACCAAGGCTGATCCTGCTTAGCTTCTGAGATCTGAAGAGGTCAGGCTCTCCTGGGCTACCCAGGTCAGGGCCAGTGAGAAAATACTGCCATCGTTCAGAAAGAATTCACCAATTGTCAAGGCCAAACCCTAACAAACAAAACCTGAGAATGTGTGGTGACCACACTGAATATTTATTTGTTTGTTTGTTTACCTGCTTTTTTCTGCAAAGCAGGATCCAAGGTGGCATACAATAAAAAATGCATTAAACAAACCAAACTGTACAATAAACCCCCCAAAATCTCAAGTGACATGGACCAAGTGTGTCACAGACAATAACATTCATGCGCTATGTCCAAATGGTTGTGCAAGTGAGTGCTGATACATTTAATTCTGTGGTTCCTCTTGATCTCCAGCTGTGAGCTACTTTTCATCCTTTGGGGAGGGATATATTTTGCCAATGGCAAAACACACAGTGCATATAAGATAAATTAGTTGCAACAAAATACTGGGAAATTCTGCCAAGCTTGGCTGAAATCGATAGGCAAAAGTGCTTAGGGGACAAACGCTCTAGGAAAGGAAATGGAAAAGGGAAGGGGAAGGGGAAGGAGCTGTGATCAAAAGGGAATGAGTAGCTAGAATTTTGGCAGAGCGCTTGAGTATGGATGAGCTGCAAGGGAAAGTCTGTCAGCAATTGCAGCCACTTAAAAATGAATGAAAACTACATTTCCCCTTGTCATAAACAGCTGCGGCTCTAGCTAACAACTCCACTCGGGACTTCCTCTCTTTCTATATCCTCAGAGGTATTTGCTTCCGCCTGTTAAGAAGGCTGCTTCTCTGAGGCTCCCGTTCCCAACTGGGCTCCTGAACCAGGTTTCTCCATCCCTTGCAGGTGTTAGGAAAGGAGAGCGTGGGCTCATCGGCCACAGAAAACGGTGCTCAGATTATCCCAAGTCCATCACTTTATCCCCAAAGAGGACCGTTGAAAGTCGTTGCTACTGCAGCGGCCTAAATTTCACACCTGCAACCGTCCCTCACAGGGCTTCTGCAGACCGTTCTTTCCCTGTCCCCTCTCAAACTTGTACATTTGTTATTGATTTCTTGCAATCAGTCTGCATAGCTTTCCGTGAGGATGTACACGGGAGGATGCCACTTTTCTTCCAAATGGCTCATCTTTTTATTGCTTTGATGGCTTTGTTAGACAAATACTATTGTGCTGGAGTTGAGGGCACCCTTTAGGGAAACACGATAGCCCACCACATTCCAAGTACGTAGGGGCATTGAAGCTTTCTTAAGAGGCTGTGGCAACTTCCACTGATAGCTCACCCTGCTGGATCCCATTAAGTTTCTCCAAATTTTATTCCTAGGGTGCAGCAAACAGGGATCTGCAGTGGAAGGGGGGAAATCAGCAGACCCTCCATGTTTTTGTAATGCAGTGGGTTACAGAACTCAGTCATCATTATCCGTTGTTTATATTGTATCATAAATGGGAACTTGCAAGAAAGACTGTGGAAAGCAGTTCTCATTTTCCCTCCACCCCTTCTTCACTGCTGCCATGAGCTTGCCTTCCTCCAGAGGAGAAAACTCTTCCTATGGGGGAAGCCTGCCAAAGAAAGCTAGGGGTTTGTGCTTCGTATTTCCAATTTGGGTTTATGATGACCCAAATTGGGCCCACTTTGGAATACCTCGGAAAGCTTTGGGAAGAGTGGCAACAGGTTCCGGTTGCCTTTTTTAACCCAATGGGAGAGGGGAGGAGGGAGCCTGAAGTGGGGAATATAAATCTTTTTGGGGTGCACCTCCCTAATACATACCAATGTCAGGAAGTTTTCAGGTGACTCCTCCCAGATTAGGGTTGCAGAGAGCCAGGGGGAAAAGTGACCTGGCCATTTTCATTTATGACTAGTAACAAAGCTCATAGTGGGAAAAAATACAATGGGCTCTAGAAAGGGGAGGGCTGGCAGGCGGACATTGCCTCCTCCTCCATGACTGATCCCAGCCGGGTGAAGGGAAGCGGGCATTGCCACCTGCTCTGCCACTGATCCAAGCCCAATGGCCCCAAATGGCTAAAAAGGGCCCCAAATGGCCAGGATTGGACCAGAAATGGCCAGAATTAGGCCACTGCAGGGGGGAAACACTCCCACATCCACAGTGGCCTGATCCTGGCCATTTTGGACTTGATTCTGGCTGTTTCAGGCCCGATTCTCCCCTGGGCGGGGGAGTGTTCGGGCCATTTTGGGCCAGAAATGGGCCCCAAATGGCCCAAACACCCCCAAGATTGCCTGGTTTAGGGCAGAAACAGGCTGGAACAGGCTGCTGCTGCCCGGGAAAACCTCCCTGCCCAGCATTGGCCCAATCCTGGCCATTTTGGGCCCGATACAGGTCCAAAAGGGACCAAAATGGCATTCTGGCACCTCTATAAAATATTCTATAAAATATTGCTGGTGCTTCAGGTGGCTGCTGCTGCATTTTCCCCTCTCGCTGGCTCTCCTACCACCTGTGCTCTGTTCCTGCTTGCAAGGCACCTCCAGGACCCTGGCTGGGAGGGAAGGAGGAAGCACAGCTGCCTCTACACTCCATTTCCTCCTCAGCCCCTGAGCGCTTGACAGGCCTTGGCCCCAGTTCTGTGGTGGCACTGGGAAGCCGGCTGAGCCCCTCAGAGGGTCCAGACAGAAGGGGGTGACAGGCCATGGCCTTCCCTACCTTTTTTGCACCCCCAAGAATTTTGTGCTCAGGGCTCAGCCCATGCTATGTCATTGAGCACGTGTGAGCCTGATCTTGTCAGATGTCAGAAGCTAAGCAGGGTCAGCCTTGGTTAGTAACTGGATAGGAGACCTCCAACAAAGACCAGGGTTGCAGAGGCAGGCAATGGCAAACCACCTCTGTTAGTCTCTTGCCTTGAAAAAAACCACAATAAGGGTCACCATAACTCAGCTGTGACTTGAGGGCACTCTCCACCACATGTGTTCCTGGAAGGTCCTGTTGTTGCTGCATACCGCTTTGGACCTGGCAGCCCTCCATACCAAGTCTGAAAGCATGGGTTGTTTACTGCAAGTCTTGGGTCCCAGAAGATCCCAGGCTCATTCACCATTATCTCCAGTTTTAAAAGATCAGGTGGTGTGAAGGACCTTGACCTGAGACCCTGGAGAGCTGCTACCACTCACAGTAAGCAAGATTAACCTTGAAGGATCAAGAACCTGACTCAACAGAAAGCAGCTGCCTGTGTAAAGGAAGGGGACTGCTGAAAACATACCACACAATCTTAAGAATAAACCTTGGCCGTTTCCACACTGTTTACTTCCCCTCGGAACGACCCAGAACGTCGTGCAAAAAACACAGAAGATAGCGTTTTCTCACGCGAGATTTGTGTGACGTTGCACAAATCTCATGCGAGAAAACGCGATCTTCCGTGTTTTTGGTGCAACATTCTGGGTCGTTCCGAGGGAAGGTAAGCAGTGTGGAAATGGCCCATGTCATTATTAGCACAGGTGAATCACATTCAAATTCTTAGCTTTGAATAGACAGACTAGGCAAGAAGCTAAAATAACTAACTCATCTTCTGCTCCAAGAGTTTATTCAAAGCCTTCAAAACTGTTTCTTATTTGTAACTCATGTTGATTTGCACTGCACATTCTTAGCTAAGGTGAGCACAATCTGTGGCGGCCCCATTAATTCCAAATGAATTCATTTTAATCAGTGTTATTACAGTGAATTGCTAATGCATTTCTAATGATCAGTCACTTTAAATAAAAGGTGTAACCATTTTCTGGGATGGTGTGATAATGATATAAATTTAATCCAAAATAAATTAAAAAATAAACTAAACACAAATGAGATTTAAAAATTACTAGCAAGGAAATTTAAATTTAAGCCTTTTACTGTTGACAAATGCCCTCTGGATTCTCCTCAAGGGCATCTTTAAAGTGCAATTAATAAAATATGTAATTATGTTTTTAATCTATGTTTAATTAATTTTTTGCTATTTCCTTTTTTCTTTCTTCAGGTTTTTATAACCCAGCTAAAAGAATATTGCTTTAGGCTTGCAATAGACTTAATAGTTTCAGACTAGTAAATTTTTCTTTAAACAAATGAGGATTTTTCCAAAAAAAAACCCAAAAAACTTTAAGAAGTCTCTCCTCTTCCGTGAGCATGAGGTTTTCATACTATAATTCTAGAAATCTTCCTGTTTTTCTAATATTGGAGGACACTAGAAAACAGAAGCTTGGGCTTGGGACCCTCAACCCATAACCAAGAGTAAAAATCAAGTATCTAAGGTTAATTAAATAAACAGATATGAAAAAATATATAATTAAATAAAGCCCGGTTGAAGTTGTAGATGCTACTAACAAGATAGGACTCTCTGAACAGTAATATGGAGAGGTCCCTTTGGCATAGACACTCTCACAAATAAATCTATTTGGGAAGTAGAAGCCAGATTTGGATAATTGTTTTGAATAATAACGGAAAATGTTCTTAGGATTGCAGCATCTATGAGCTATTGATCACAATAGCTAAGACATCAGCTGATCCAAACTAGACCTGATTAGCAATTGCTGTCAAGTAGAGATGGGCGCGAACCAAAAAAAAAGACCTACATGATTCGTGGTTCGTAGCATTCCACGGAACATTGAACCACAAACTTCCGACCTTTTCCCAGTTCATGGTTCGTTGTTCTGTGGCATTTCAACCACCCAGAACCGGCTGCTGAAGCCAGTGCGCTGTGTTTGAAACAGACAGCCCCTTTCTTCTGCTGCCTGGGATGTTTGTAAAACTGACCGGTTCCAGCATGGGGTCTGTGAAATGACAGTTTCTTTCTCCTGTTGCAAGAGCAGTAGGAAAAGAGGCTGTCATTTCACAGACCCCGCACTGTTCCAGCGCAGGCTCTGAGAAACTGACAAACTGACAGCCCGAGCAGCAGTAGAAAGAGGCTGTCAGTTTCACAGATCCTGTGCCAGTTGCAGCCCATTGGCTGAACCCAGCCCAGGGTCTGTGAAACTGACAGCCCCTTTCCCCTGTGCAGGGGCTGTCAGTTTCACAGACCCTGCCTGCGCAGGGTTCAGCTGATGGGCTGAAACTGGTGAGGGGTCTGTGAAACTCCAAACCCGGCCACGGAATGGCTGGCAAAATTAATTTGTTCCGTAAACATGCATTCCCAAGGAATGTCAAGTTATGGAATATTTATGAACATTCCTACTGCTCAGGAGCAAGGGTTTCATTAGTCCATAGCTTACTAGATTAAACAACAGTACCCAACCAGCAATTCAAGAACACACAATTTATCTAAATGACCTTCTCTGGCTTGGGAAATTCCTGGATACTTGGTGATAGTGCCTGGGGAGGACTGAGTTTAGGGGAAAGTGGGGAGCTCAGAAGGGATGTGATACCAGGAGAGTGCCCATCAAAGTTGCCATTTCCTCTCTGTAGACCAGAGATCAGTTGTAATTCCAGGAGACCTATAGGCTGTACTGGAAGGTTGGCAACTATCCCTTTGATATATACTCAGATGACAATTACAGTCCTTGTGCTGTTTCCTACTTGCTGTTCCCTCTCTTAAGGTAACCCACCAGGCATCAAACAGAGCCTGTGCCTTTTGCACTCTTGCTCCAACAGTATGTCCCACCTGGAGTTTAGCAATGCTATGAAGGTTTCTTTTGAGGGGGAAATGATCTGGGAGTCATTTTGTATGTTTTGAATTGTTATGATTTTGGTTGATTTGTAAAACACTTGGGACCAAGAGAAAAAGCAGGATGGACATACATATGACCAGCAAGATTTTAATAGTTGAATTTGTATGGTTGTCCTCTACAGACCTAATAATGATATCTCCTGGTCTCTGCTGAGGCAGCTACTGCTCTAAAGAGATAGAGGAGAGCCAACATTAGATCTTTGCTATGGGGAAATATGCTTTAGAAAAGAAGGAAGTAGACACCACATAGGACAACTCCGCGCACTCAATTTAGAAATATAGTAACAACAACAACAACTTTCAATGGTGGAACTCTGTCTATGGAGACTCAGGCTCAGCAGGAATTATCTTTCCGCCGGACCTATAAGACAGAGATGTTCTGCCAGGGATATGGTGGTTGAGGTGGGTGGGCAGTGAAACCAGCCTCCTGCCATGAGGGGTTTACTCCGTTTTCTGTCAACATCTAATAGTTGGCCATCTGGCCCCCCAGATTGCTGTTTGAGTTGTGCAATATGTGAGTTGCTTTCTTTTAGAAATTGTTTTATATATCTATTGATGTTTTTATCTGGTATTAAAGTAATATGGTTATGTATTTTATACATGTTGTATTCCACTCTGAGCATGTTTGCTGGGAGAGCAGATTAGAAATAATAATGATAATGATAATGATAATGATAATGATAATGATAATGATAATGATAATGATAATGATAATGATAATGATTTATATACTGCCCTTCAGGACAACTTAACCGCCACTCCACTCGGAGCGGTTTACAAAGTGTGTTATTATTATCCTCCTGCCAATCACCCTGTGAGGGGGGTGGGGCTGAGAGAACTCTGGAAGAGCTGTGACTGACCCAAAGTCACCCAGCGGGCTTCAAGCAGAGGAGTGGGGAATCAAACCTGGCTCTCCAGATTAGAGTCCTGCTGCTCTTGACCACTACTCCAAACTGGCTTTTTCAAGTGTTCAATCTTCCGGCTTCTAACTTGTAATCAAATTGTGGTTTGAGTTTAGGAGAGTTTGCGCATCACTGTATACATGGCATGAGATAATAGTATGTGAATAGCATTAGAGGATGTGTGGATATGATATTGGGAAATCAGACAGAAAGACTTCCATTTCAGAGTAGTGAATTTTAAGGTTAGTGCTGAGCTAAACTGAAGAACCTCCAGATTTAATTTTTGTCTTAAAAGTACTGATTCCAGGAGGGCAACACCTTTCATTAATCCGTAGACCCTACCTTTTTCTGTGACTGTCAGGAACTTTTGTAGCAGTTTCCCTTGTTTTTCTCCTTCATTGCTGGTTTGGTGGTTTTTTCCCCTCTGTCATATTCCTCCTTTCTAATCTCAACCAATCAGAAAGCGTGTTTTGAAATGATGTCACAGTGGTATGTATCCAATCAGATTTAGCTGTGTGTGATTTCACTGTGAGCAAGTGAAGCTCTTTACCATAAGGGAAATATTTCCTGTGCTGGTGGGGCTGCCAACTCTGTATTCGGAAATTCCTGGAGACTGGAGGTGGAGCCTGGGGAAGGAGGAGTTTGAGGGATCTCAGTGATGTAGAATGTCATAAAGTCCACCCTCCAAAGCTACCATTTTCTTCAGAAGAACTGATGTCTGTAGCCTGGAGACCAGCTGTAATTCTAGGTGATCTCTAAAACCAATCTGGAGGTTGACAAGTCTATGTACTGGTCACAAGAAAAATGTAGCCAATCAGGAAATATTCTAAACTAGAAACAGAGCCCATTGTGCAAATAAATACAATGGGCTCCAGAAAGCTGGGGCCGGGGAGGGCTGGGGTGGGGTTGGGAAGGGCTGGCAGGTGGGGGGCAAGGGGGTCTGGAGAGAGGTGAGAAGCAGGAAGAGTCTGGGGAGGGATGACAGGTAGGGAGGCAATGGGGGTTTGGGAAGGGTGGAGAGGAAGGAGGGGTGTGGGGAGGATTGGCAGGTAGAGGGGCAAAGGGGGTCTGGGGAGGGCTGAGAGGCAGGAGGGGTCTGGGGAGGTATGGCAGGTAGGGAGGCAATAGGGGTTTGGGGAGGGTGGAGAGGTAAGAGGAGTCTGGGGATGGATGGCTGGTAGGGAGGCAATGGGGGTTTAGGGAGGGTGGAGATGCAGGAGGGGTCTGGGGAGGGATGGCAGGTAGGGAGGCAGTGGGAGTTTGGGGAGGGTGAAGAGGCAGGAGGGGTCTGGGGAGGGATGGCAGGAAGTGAGGCAATGGGGGTTTGGGGAGGGTGGAGAGAAAGGAGGGGTGTGGGGAGGATTGGCAGCTAGAGGGGCAAGGGGGGTCTTGGGAGGGCTGAGAGGCAGGAGGGGTCTGAGGAGGGATGGCAGGTAGGGATGCAATGGGGGTTTGGGGTGGGTGAAGAGGCAGGAGGGGTCTGGGGATGACGGGCAGGTGGGGGGCAAGGGGGGTATGGGGATGGCTGGCAGGTGGAATGTGGAGCCAGGGAGGGCGGCCAGGCTGGCTCGCTCTTCCTGCCACATTCCCGGCTCCAGCAGTACTCCCATGGTGGCGGGCGCATCACTTTCATCCCGTCGCCCCTGCTCCGCGGAGAGTGGAGTGCCGTGGCTCCAGTGGGCCTCACAGAGCAGTGGGTGCATTGCTTTTGCCCCCTCACCTTGGTTCCGCAGAGAGCAGTGTGCCCAGCTCTAGCGGGTCTGATGCGGCAGTGAGCGCTTTGCCCTCACCCCATCACCCCTTCTCTGCTGAAAGTGGTGCAGCTCGGCTCCAGCGGGGGTCAGAGGGCGGTGGGCTGTGGGCACTTCTCCCCTGCTGCAGCTCTCCTGGGGCTTGCAGCGCTGCCACCACCCTCCTCCTCCTCCTCCAACTGGGCTATGAAGCCTGGCGGCAGCAGGCCAAACCTGCTCTCCCGGCCCTCTGATGCTAGTGGTGTCGTTGCAACTCAGCTTGCCCCTTGCAATAAGACAAAAGTCCTTTGGTTTCAAAAGGCTTTACTGGAGATAAACAACGATTAGAGTACACATTCCAAGATACACGGATCTTGGCTGAACTTGAAAATTGTTACGAATGACAGGCAAAAGCAGTGGTACAGAATAGCAGTTCCCTGCAGGCCCCATCCTCCCCCTCCGTTCTCAAAACAATCGGCCCGAGGGTGAGAAAGTGAAAGTTTCCCAAGGGTGTCCTAAAAGCAGATATATGTAGACATAACATTCTTCTCCTCTCTGTAAGCTTCCAGCGGAAGGCTTGCCACCTGCAAAGAAAACACTTAATATATACCCAGGCTGAAAATGGAGTCTCTTTGGCTTAAACACAGTCAGAACCTGACAAGCGGCACCCTCCGGAAGCAGCATTCCACAGAGCCCTTTTATCCTGGTGTGCCCACGCAGGTGCACCAGCATAAATGTGCATCGTCGGAAAGATGCTAAGGGAATTATATATAGTAGGCTGTTTTTAGAGTATCTCTTCTATTTAACACCCTGATAGCACAGGTGAGATCTCAGAAGCTAAGCAGGGTTGGCTTAGCTTCAGGGTTTAGTAATTGGATGGGAGTCTTCCAATGAAAAGCAGGGCTGCATAGGCAGGAAATGGCAAACCATCTCTGTTAGTCTCTTGCCATGAAAACTCCATCAGGGGTCACCATAAGTCAGCTCTGACTTGAGGGCTTTCTCCACCACCATCTTCTGTTTAAGTTATTCCTGGAAAAAATGTTGATAAAGAAACCCCTTTCCTTTAATCACATATATTGTCAAGATTGGCCTTCCGTTTTACCTTCTAGATAATCTTTGCACCACACATTGCAGGGTTTGCCTGCTTTCTCTTCCAACAGCATATACCATCTGTTTACATCTGATGTCTCAAAAAGCCAAAGCATAATAGAAAACATCAAAGCAAAGTGCTCTAATTAAGTTCCAAATGAGTAAATATTATAAAAGCCGGTTGAAGGCCACCAAGCTGAAATGTTCACATGACTCCCAGCAAAGTAGTTGCCTGTACTTGGACTGGAGTAATGATGCTATAAACTCTAAGCAAAGTAAAGTGTGACCATGCTATATTTCATTACTGCACAATCCTTGAACTACAAATGAACTCCGTCTGACCAAGCATAGCCCACTGTGAAAGAAGTTTCGTTTGCACAATTCTCCTAGCAGATAGTCTTTGCACAGGAAGAGAGTGTAGATTCTTGGCACAAGAGCCCAAACTTCAGATGCTTTGTGTTGTGTTCTATTTAAATGAAGGGGTACTTACAAATTCAGGAGGCAGCAAGTGAATTCTTGACCTACCATTGCTTTTGCAACACAAGGGCTTTTTAGGTTTTTTTTTTAAAGATAGCTTTATATAAAAGTGCATCTTTTCAGTAGTGAAATTCTAAAATCAGCCTTGGAGAGCATCTAGTTGCAATAACACGATTGCCTGTACTTCAATTATCCCCATCTTCTGATTTTTTCTAAGAAAACAGATTTTTCAGCTTCCCTAAGGACCAATTCAAGTGCTTACCGAGAGCATGGAAGACCACCTTTTCACCACAAATAGTAGAAAAAGAATGCCAGGTGCCTTCAAGGATGGCTGCCATGTTTGAAAACCGAGGTGACTATTAAGGGACAACAATCTTCTGAGATTTTGATTGCAGGGATGCAGAATAATAGCATGCTCCATATAGAAACATTCCCCCCTCTTTAGTCATTCTTTCAAAATGTTTCTATCCTACCTTTCCAATTCTACAAGACAGCTAGCATAAGTATATTTAAAAGCTCAATCCCAAAGAAAAATATAAAACACATTAAATACCCAAGTAACAAACAAAAAGGTAGCAAGATAACTTATGAAATATAAAATATCAAACAGAACCATCACCGAGATGCCCCAGTTAAAAGTTCTTCCAAATAAATTTGTGAAGTGGGGAGTGTCCTCAAGCCATAGTTGACTTACGGAGACCCTGGTGGGGTTTTCATGGCAAGGGACTAACAGAGATGGTTTGCCATTGTCTGCCTCTGCAACCCTGGTCTTCCTTGGAGGTCACCCATCCAATTATTAACAAAGGTCAACCCTGCTTAGCTTCTGAGATCTGATGAGATCAAACTCACTTGGGCTATCCAGGTCAGGGCCCAAATAAATTTACTAGTGAAAAAATATACACATGGAAGATATAATTGAGTGGAGTGGATCCTATCCCTGTGCTACCACTCCACTGAAGAAAGTCGGAAGCTTTCCTCCAGGCCAAGAAACTGTCAGGCTATGGATGACAGGCTATGGCAGATAGACCCCTGTACCATCACAACAAGAATCCAGGCTCTTGGTTAAAGGTTTTATTCAGGAATCAAATCATTTCCACAGATATGTCCATAGGGTTACTCAGAAGCAAAGTAAGCAACTAAGCAGTAAGAACAGGTTGACAGGAATGACGGCATGTGGGAAAACCACTCTTCTTAACGACCACATTTACTCCTCCCCCCTCCCATCAGTAAAACAGGACTTTTGGCACGAACCCGTCCTGAGAACGTCTCACATATTTGTACTATCAAATCTAGACACTGAGAAAGCAGGAGATCAAAGTTGAAACATAGTAATTTATGGGAGCGAGCAGTGTACAAGGTCAGAAGCACTGAGAGCTTCCAAAGCCATTTGATAAGACACCTGCAGCTTCAATAAGCCTGTAAAAGCAAAGCAGTTATGGTGCTGGCAATATGACATCAAGTTATAGCATGAAACATTGGTTCAGAACAACAGGTCAGCATCAAATAATAGCATGGATGGGGCACAGACATGACATTAGCCTTCCTCTAACTTAAGAGGCTCTTCTGTTAGAAGAAGAGCCACTTAAGTTGGAGGAGGTCTCCTTAGGCTGGAGGAAGGTTCCTTGAAGGATAGCAGGCTCTACCCCAGTGTCTTTAGGGAAATTATTCCACATCCTGGCCATCCCCATCCCCATGTGGATTAGCTCCTCTGCGTCTCTCCAGGGTGTGCTGGAATGAGTCAGCATCAGGTGTGCCACCAGTCCTCAAAAATACACACAGAAATCACTGGTTCAGTTCCTTAAAGTGGCTTCCATAATGACTCGCCCACTAAAAAGTTCATTTTGATTCTAACTTGCACAGTCGCAGCACAGAGGCAGGCAAGCCAGGCAGTGTGGGCCAGCAGGCAGCATCTTGTTTTTCTTAACAACAAACTGTCTGCAGGCAACCAGTCAGATCGCAAAGGGAGCAACTGAGTCCCAATATAGCATGGCATGGCTTCACTCTGTTAGCAGGATGGGGAATGTGTGTGTTGTGCATGAGCGCATTTTGTCTTTGGTGACTCTCAAGCAATGGCCTTGGCATTAATTGAGTGGCTGGCTCATCCTCGTAGGGAATAGGATCAATTCACAGGTTTGCTTTGCACCGAGGAGGGGAGCAGCAGATAGCAAGCAGCCATTGGCATCACTTTCCCAATCCCTTCCAGTGTATTTTTCTGCACAATGCAAGGAAAAGCTGGTAAGCAACACACAATCTCCATGGGGGCCTGAACACATGGGTTTGAAGAGGAGGGGTCTCCTCTCCAGCTTCTGAATCCCTGGCTGCCACAAAAGCTCATGTTATGCAGATTGGAGTGAAAAATTAAATTGCAAATAATAAACAGTTATTAAAGGAGAGCCACAACAAGAAGGACTGAGGAGTGTGCAGAATAGGTTGCCCATTTATTAGCCTTCTGTTGTTGCTGTCCTTTATGTGTCACCACTAATAATAATGGTGATGATGATGATAATGATGATGATAATGATGATGATGATGATGATGGTGATAAGTTTTTCAAAAGTTTCAAAATAGTTTCAAAATTGTTTTTTGAAGTTTTTCAAAATAGTTCGCATTCCCCCAATGACAGTAATCCCCATTGTCATCAGGGCACTGGGAATTATTTCGAAAAGCTTCGCAAATTATATGGAAAAACTGCAGCTTTCTGAGATAAGACCTGCAGAACTGCAAAAGACGGCGTTACTTGGAAGAGTGTAGATTTTACACCGATACTTGGCTGATACTTAGGACTCTGGTGGAAACTTGTATCAGCTCAGCAACGCCAATTGATGATAACACATGATCTTTATTTTTTTTTTAATAAAGATTTTTTTATTGAGTAGGTTGACATACATATTCCATACTACATAATATAACTGTAATTACCCCTTTATATATATATATATATATATATATATATATATATATATATATGTCCACACCCCTTCCCCCTCCCCCTTTTCTTTTTAGACCCCCAACAGCATATAACCTCTTTATTTCTTATCATTTTCTCTATTCTAATATTTGTCCCTAATATTAAAGGTAAAGTTCATACATATCTCTATAAATTTTAGTAGTTCTTACACATGATTTTTATTATTGATTGTGTTGTGTGAAATTTGAATAATAACAACAATAACAATAACAACAACGCTAGATTTATGTACCTTCAGGACAACTTAGCACCCACTCAGAGCGGTTTACAAAGTATGTTATTACTAGTAACAAAGCCCGTTGTGGGAAAAAATACAACAGGCTCTAGAAAGGGGAAGGACAGCAGGTGGGCATTGCCTCCTCCTCTATGACTGATGCCAGCCAGATGAAGGCAGGGGGCAGACATTGCCACCTGCTCCATTCCTGATCCCAGCAGGGTGAAGGGGGGGCAGGCATTGCAAACTGTTCCACACCTGATTCTGTCCGGGTGAAGGGGGGATGGGCATTGCTGCCTGCTCCCTGTCTGATCTCAATGGGGTGAAGGGGGCAGGCATTTTTTCCTGCTCCACTTATAATCCCAGCTGGGTGAAGAGAGGTTGGACATTGCCTCCTGCTCCGTTCCTGATCCCAGCTGGGTAAAGGCAGGTAGGTGGGTAGGCATTGGTACCTGCTCGACATCTAATTCTGGCCAGGTGAAGAAGAGGTGGGCATTACCTCCTGCTCTGCACCTGATTTTGCCCAGGTGAAGGAGGGTGAGCATTGCTGCCTACTCCACATCTGGTATACTAATAAACCTAGTATACCAAATATAATACACATCTATAGAATATTTTAATATCCATTCATGAATCTTTTAAATGCACAGTAAAACCTTCAAATGTACACTAATAGGATCTTTAAATACTCCTACTTACAATTGGAATGGCAATTCATACAAGTGCTACAATACAAAGGACCCCACAACATTCAATAAATAATATACATAAAGTGTTGGTGCTAAGGTGCTGTTATGAAAATATGTTTTATTGCACATTCATCCTAAAGTGCAAATGCATGATTAGTACCATACAAACACATGTCCTTTAAATTCAAGGGTCATGAGCGCTATATATCCAAGTAATGAGGGAGAATCCAAGCAATATTCTCTCCAGTGGAGACAACTCCAAGTGGCTGTGAAAAGTTCCAAGACGATAGATAATGTCTTAGTTCTCTGACGGGTTGTCTAGATCCTGATTAATCCCATTTCAAGTTTCATTTTTCTGTAAGAGTACACAGACACTAGAGATAAATATAACATATACAGAATATAGCCACTACATCACATTATAAAAAATATCCATGAAATATAAAATAACACAACTTTCCATTTATGACAAGAACTCTCATAAACCAATTGGTATCTTCATTCAGTAATATCCACTGTGTAATGAAACACCTTCTAATGCATTATATAATTCCTTCACTCTCTTACACTCTGTAGGAACTTATTTCAATAATTATTATGTAACTAGCCCAAAAAACGTGAAAAGTCATTGGCAATATTCAAGCCCTCCAGACTTGCTTTTTTAAAAAATGTATCCAAATTTAATACAAGAAACGATAAAACCGTACTGTACAAATAAGAAAGGGATTAAAACTAAGCCATAAAAGACATTATCAAAACCACTCTTGGCAAATTGTTAAAAACCCAAGAATTACAATAAATGAGCATTTTAACTTTGTTGCATTGGGGGAATTACCTCTTTGGCATTTAAAACATCTAAAATTGGTTTCCAGATCTCATCATGTTCAAATAAAGGGACTGCCATATGCAAGTTCCCAAAAAACGGATTATGCATAATCCTACCCATCAGATATTGCTCCCAAATTTTCTGATACCATTTTTTTAGCAATGGGCCTTTGAGGGATTTCCAATTCCCAGCAATGACCAGACGAGCAGAGACAACTAATATCGAGACAAGAGTTCTGGTATTCCTATCTAATACAGAGTTGGTCCAAAAATCCAATAGAAGAAATTCTGGGGAGTATGGCAATGAAAGACCCATCATGTTGAATATCTCTTTGTGAACCACTCTCCAAAATTCCTGAACATAGTGGCATTCCCACCACATATGTAGGGTCGTGCCTTCCTGCTTGCAAGATCTCCAACACAGAGGGCTCAACAACCTGTTCATCTGATTCAATTTATGTGGTGTAAAGTGATAATAGCGAGTTATGTCTATGTGAATTGGGTATGTTCAAGTGTACAGTTCATATTTTGTTGGTGTTTGTATGGCTTATGGCTTCGGCCGGAAAAGCAATAAACATATTATTATTATTATTTATGTGGTGTTAAATACCAATTGGACAGTAGCTTGTAAAATTGGAGTTTAATATTCCAACAACTAGATTTGTTGGAAGGGGCCCTCCAGACTTGCTAATAACTCTTCGTGTCTTTTCGTTTCGTTTCAGGTGGCAATGCAAAAATGAGATTTTCTCCGCATCTGTGTATGAGCTTAGACCAGATAAAAATCCCACCAGAATCTTTGATCTTGGGTCAGGATATAAAGGGCAAAGAAGGATAAAATTAGGTAAATCCTCTACTGTATTAGATCCACAGATACAGACCCTTTGGACTAAAGGAGTTTGGGAACAACGTCCAGACAATATTGCCGAGGGCATGGATTGAAATTGCAGTAAGGTAAAGGATGCTCTAAGATTATGATTAGAGATGTTAGCAAGATAAGGAGAGCGAACGTGGGTTTAGAATTTGGGAGTGGTCGATGAATGCATTGGAGTTAAAGATCCAATCTCTAAATTGCAGGTAAGTAGACAGAAACCCTATAAGATCATCAGGAATAGCGAACTTTAAAAATATCTCATTAAAGTAAACACAGCGCTGCGAGTTACTGGCCATCAAAAAATTAAAAAGATGGTTGACTGAGTGAAACTTGGCTAGGATTTTTATTCTTTATGCAGTATTTTACAATGATCAGATGCGCTCGGGCTCTAAGGAAGGGGAGACCTGATTCTGCTCTCATCAAAGCAGCTGGAGACCCCCTAGGGAGGGCTAGGATACATCTTAAGAAATGGTTCTGGACTACTTCTATACTAGTTAGGTTTACCTCTCTCCATCCCCAAACTTCAAATCCATAGAAAAGATGAGAAATGACCTTGCCCTGAAATAATTTCTAAACTGGATCTATAAGTAGTAGAAACACAGGATAGACCCTACCATTCTTAGTGTTGAAGATGTTACTGTTTCCAGATGAGCGTTCCAGTTTATGGTCTCTCTAAAAGTAACACCAAGATATTTAAAAGAGCTGCATTGACTGATAGGATTACCAATAATGTTCCAGGAAGAGTTTTGCCCTTTTCGTAAAGACCATCACTTTAGTCTTTTCAAACTTGATATTAAGAGCTTCCTCCTTGCAATAATGCCCAAGTTGATGTAGTAATCTACGCAGCTGGTAGGTCGAATTTAGCTTGATGGATCACAAGTTACAACAGTGCTAGGTAAGGTGAAACGCACAAGACAGAAAGAGAAACAAGCTAATCCTAAATCAAGGACCCTAATCTCATTAAACCCATGGGGTGGTGGCGGTAGAGAGTACCCTCAAGTCCTAGCTGACTCATGGTGACCCCTGGTGGGATTTTCACGGCAAAAGGCTAATCGAGGTGGTTTGCCATTGCCTACTTCTGCAACTTTGGTCTTCATTGGAAGTCTCCCATCCAATTACTAACCAAGGCCGAACCTGCTTAGCTTCTGAGAGCTGACGAGATCAGGCTCACATGGGTAATCCAGGTCAGGGCAAATCCAAGGGATAGTTTTGGAATTTTGAAAACAGGTAACAGCCACCACAATAAAATGGCTGTCATGAGTTACTGGTGCCACACGTAAAATGTTGAGCGGTTGCCAGCCAAGCATCCTTCTACACTTTCTGAATTGGTGGTAGATTCAGAGGTAGCTTTTTCTGAATCGGTGGCTCCTGCAGCCCCCAAGGTAATGCCTTCTGGCTTCCTCAGAAGCACCTTCTGCTCCATGGAGCTAGAAGAAAGCCAGGACTTCCTTCTTACTTTTTGGGAAAAGCATGTGGGGACCAGAACATTCGTTGGTTGAGCATCATCATTCCTACAGGCACCATGTTGGCCATCACTACCCTAGACACTCTGGAATTCTGGGATTTGTGTTGAAATTGCTACCCCTAAGTCTCATGCAAGGGAACTGCACTGCATAATGTCCTTCAAGCAAACAAAAAAAAAACCCCGATGTTCTGATGTGTTCGGACATTAAGGAGAGATAATATTAATAGAATACAGGCCCCCAACTACAACTTTCTGAAATCCGCCTGCTGCTTCAGTTTTTCCAGGTCAAAGGCTACCAGATAAGACTGTTCTCCCGGAAAGTCAAAAGATGCAAAATTTTAAAACACTCCAACTGGTAGCACAGGAAATTAAAAGCATCACACAAATTACTCCAGTCCCCAGTATAATTTAAAAGTCCCTCTGGGGCCACCTGATATACACCACTTTGATCTCCCCTTCCCCTTGTAAACCGCACGTAACCCTCGCTCCCCAAATTAAAAACATGCAGCTTTTTGATCTCCGGCCACCACAGTGGAAAATTCATTCCGTTCTGCTCTGCCCCCCTGGCTCCATCCTGTGCTGATGACGATTCTTTATTTTCCATGCTGATCTGATAGAATTAGTCAGTGAAATGACCTTTCTTTCTTTGCAGAAAAGACCAACTCGTATTAGCTGGTCTTATTTGCATTGAATTTTTGAGTGAGGAGAGTATTTGCTGCCCCAAACTTTTCATTTAACAGCACGGTGGAACATTCAAATTGATATACCAGTACCTTGGCCTTCAATAGAACTTTAAGGTAGGGCAGAATTTATGCCTGATGCTTCCAAGTTGGAAGGATTTATAAATCTCTTTCATGCAGGAAAAATAAACATTTATCTCCTCATCGTTGTCCCCTCATTGAGGCCCATTTCTATTTTTTTATTATTTTTAATAAGAATTTTATAAAATAAAAAAGACAAAGCATAATAAACCAGTTACATAAACACTAACCAAACCCCCCAAAAATCAGCTAACATATAAACAAAAATAACAAAACATACAGACAAAACAAAACAAAACAAAAAAGGAAAGAAGAAAAAACTACTTAAGCGAAAAGAAGGCTTCCGATTTTCTCCACGACAAATATTCGTATTATTTTCAAATTTTCATTGAGGCCCATTTCTAGATGAACATCCATGCTTTAAACTGGAACATAGGACAACTTTCCAAGCTGCCTCTGGCCACCTTTTAAGCCTCCCCCTCCCCCTTGCTTTGGGATTCTTTAGTTTGACATTGGGGTTCTCTGGTGTCCTTAGCTGGGCATTTGTTCCTATGCTGTAGTTTGGTTCTGTTGGGCTTTGTTTGTTCAGCTTGCCTTTGGAGTGGGACTTGCATTTGGGGCTGGCTTTTGGCCAGGGGCTGCCTTTGCTTAATGTTTCCCTTTGCCTGGAAAGTCTTGGAAATGTTTCCCCTATAGGAAAGAAATGGAGAATGGCACCTTGTTTCAGGGTCCATAGAACTGGGGTCCAATCATCCTGAAGTTTGAGGGTTTTTTAATGGACAGGAAGGAGGAGGTTCCCTGCAAATTTGGTGGAATTTTCTTGAAAAATCCCCCAACAGCCCCTTGGATAATTTTGCTTATGGAAAATAATAGCTGGATAAATTTGAGATTCTCTAATTGGATTAGGGAAGCTTACCTGAATTTCAAGGATACCGAATTGTTGGGGTATCCTTGAAATCTTGATCCAGATCAATCCATTTATGTGTATGTGTGCACACTCCTAGACTCCAGAGATTAGTTCCCCTGGAGGAAATGACAGTTTCAGAGGGTGGATTCTATTGCATCACATCCTGCCGAGCTCCCTCCCATTCCCAAATTCCACCCTCCTCAGGCACTGTTGTCAGATATCCAGGAATTCCCCAAGCTGTGGTTGTGTAAGGTTCTGCAAGGTAGATTTCAATGACTTCACTATATGAAGTTAAAGCTTCAGTTAAAGCTTTATTGATCATCTACTAGTTCCGCAATCCACTACAGGTTCGTTGCCAGGAATCAAAATCAAAAAGAGTCCAGTAGCACCTTTAAGACTAACCAATTTTATTTTAGCATAAGCTTTCGAGAATCAAGTTCTCTTCATCAGATGCCTGAGGCATCTGATGAAGAGAACTTGATTCTCGAAAGCTTATGCTAAAATAAAATTGGTTAGTCTTAAAGGTGCTACTGGACTCTTTTTGATTTTGCTACCACAGACTAACACGGCTAACTTCTCTGCATCTGTTGCCAGGAATGAAATTCTGTGCCAAGCTGCAAGCTGATCTTGAAATCTAAGTACAGCCCAGTTCCCTCCCCCCTAGCTACCAGCCTAACCTAGGTTCCCACTTCCCCCAACAGCTACGGTGTGTGTAAGGCAAAACCAAAGTAAAGCAAAGTGACTATGAAGCAAAGATAAAAGGATGTTTTAGAAAGTTCAGAAGTTCCAAGGTTATGTATCCATAACAACGGTTCCTCTTCCCAGGCTGAGTGTTGGAGGTAGGCAGATAAATTGGAAGCAGATAAGCTTAGGAGGGGGGCCCTCTCTTCTGCATGCTTTCACAGAAACACAGGAGACAGCCTCAGCTGTCTCTAACCTAAGAGCACAATGTCCATTAGAGTCCAGTCCTTGGCTCAGGCCTTTACCCAGCAGTATGGCAGGGGATGCTAAGACACTGACAGGCTGGCAGCCCTATGTTCACCTCACCTATTCCTCTCCTCTCTTTCTCCCTTCTCACCTGCTTGCCTCCAGTAACTTCCTTGTCCTTCAGCTTGCCTGCATCTTTCTTTCACCCACTCTTTGGACAGACTTCTCAACTCAGACGTTGGACGGCAGCTCACTCTGCCCCTGCCCTGGAACTCCCTCAGTGTACAAGTCTCAGAGCCAAGCTACAAGTGACGCCTTACACAGGTTGGACACTTGTCAGCCTACCTCAAGTTTTGATGGGAAATGTAGGCGTCCTGGTTTTACAGCTTGGCTCTCCATTACAGCTGCAAGACCAGGATGCCTACATTTCCCATCAAAACTTGAGGGAAGCTGACAAGTGTCCAACCTGTGTCAGGCGTCACTTGTAGCTTGGCTCTTATCCTATTCCTGCTGGGCTCAAACTTCAGCTCCCTATCTGTGTCCCAGCACATATAGGGTTTTTTTTTATTGTAAAGCATTTATTAAAACTGATTTTAAATTCTTATAGAGTCCAGTAGCACCTTTAAGACTAACCAATTTTATTTTAGCATAAGCTTTCGAGAATCAAGTTCTCTTCTTCAGATGCCTGAAGAATGCCCCCTTCGCTGCTGAGATCTCTACTCCACTTCAGGAAGGTGAGCTTGTCCCAATTCATCGTGATACCCGGCTTGTGTATTAGTCTCTAATTATCCTACTCTGTATTCCTTAGCTCTTGTATGCAATCTTGTATGTGTGTGGAAGATTAGGCAT
Source organism: Eublepharis macularius (assembly GCF_028583425.1). Lineage (NCBI taxonomy): Eukaryota > Metazoa > Chordata > Lepidosauria > Squamata > Eublepharidae > Eublepharis > Eublepharis macularius. Next base: position 131,756,698 of record NC_072795.1, on the reverse strand, counting down.
ACGCTACACCATTAGAAAATACACGTTATTGATTGAATGCTTGTAGTTTGCCTCTTTGACACAGAGATTTCCGTTTGGCAAGACCTTGGTATACATTGGCTAGATCCGCGCTGTTCTAGTTCTGGACTGCTAAGCTAACTCCCCGTCCTATTAACAGAGCAGTTCCAGTAACAGATTAATGCCTGTATCAGGCATCTGAAGAAGAGAACTTGATTCTCGAAAGCTTATGCTAAAATAAAATTGGTTAGTCTTAAAGGTGCTACTGGACTCTTTTTGATTTTGCTACCACAGACTAACACGGCTAACTTCTCTGCATAAATTCTTATAAACAATGATAACATTAAAGAAAAACAACAATAACATTAAAGATAATAAAACTAGTTGCTGCAAGGTACAATACTGACATTTCTATATTATACGTCTGCTGAGTTAATAACTCAGGTTATCTGCATGGATTCTTTCGATGTTACTTGAGACTGAAAGCTCTATTTTGCTGTTGATCGTTCAGGAGGATAAGATGTATCACGATGAACCAAACTATTGAATAAGTTGTTTGCACATGTCATTTGTTGTTGAGTGAGATCCAACTAAGGATGTATAGTCATGAGCAGGGCTTTTTTTGAGGGGGAATGCTCCGGAATGGCTGCTTTCTTTTCAGAATGGGTGTATGTGAACACAGCAGAATGGAGTTCTGGCACCTCTTGAAAATGGTCACATGGCTGGTGGCCCCACCCCCTGATCTCCAGACAGAGGGGAGTGTAGATTGCCCTCTCCGAGGGTTCCACCACTTCTTTTCCCAGAAATAAAACCCTGCTCAGTAGTAAATCCCATGTTATTCAATGGGAGTTACTCCAAGGAAAGTGTCAGTTGGAGACAGCCGTTATGGCCGTTGTCATAGCACTGGAAAAAGTACAGAGAAGGGCAACTAAAATGATTAAAGGGTTGGAACACTTTCCCTATGAGGAAAGATTGAGGCGCTTGGGGCTCTTTAGCCTGGAGAAAAGACGACTGAGGGGAGACATGATAGAGGTTTACAAGATAATGCACGGGTTAGAGAAGGTAGAGAAAGATGTGTTTTTCTCCCTTTCTCACAATACAAGAACTCGTGGGCACTCTATGAAATTATTGAGCAGTTGGGTTAGAACAGATAGAAGAAAATACTACTTTACACAAAGGGTGATAAACACATGGAATTCGTTGCCACAGGAGGTGGTGGCAGCTACAAGCATTGCCAGCTTCAAGAGGGGACTGGACAAATATATGGAGCAGAGGTCCATCAGTGGCTATTAGCCACAGGAGATAGATGGTATTCTCTTTGTGGGGAGGTGGTGCTCTGTTGTCTTGGTGCTGGAAGGAAGGCAGTGGGAGGGCTTCTGGTGTCCTGGCCTCACTGACAGTCCTTTAGATGGCACTGGATTTCTAGCCACTGTGTGTGACAGAATGTTGGACTGGATGGGCCACTGGCCTGATCCAACATGGCTTTGCTTATGTTCTTATGTTCTTATGTCAGTTAGAAGTTGGAAATGGAAAAGAAGCATCATTGGCATTTTAGTTTAATGAAAGATCTGTATAGGTATCAGATCCTCGGTTAAGTTCCCTTATCTGGGTATTGAGTAAATAAGTGTAAAAAGGTGTGACACGTATTCTAGAAAGGTTTCCTGGCTCTAGCAACTAGTAATTAACAGTGCAATCCTAAGCAGAGTTACACCAGTCTAAGCCCATTCATTTCAATGGGCTTAGACAAGTGTAACTCTGCTTAGGATTGCTCTGTAAGTGTGCCAGAGTTGCGCCATTTCGGTCATAGAGTCATGGAAGGGTTGCAATGAGGTAGGATCCTGCAGGGGCGAAATGTCAGGAACTGCTGCTGGCGAAATGTCAGGAACTACAATGCCAAGACCACGGCAATACATCCCGGAAGACCCCCAACAACCATCGTTCTCCGGCCGTGAAAGCCTTCGACAATGACAGAAAATCCTTTGAGGTGGCGTTTTGCCTCAGGAAATCATCCCAGTAATCAACAAACATTTTAGCATTTTTGGTAAATCTTCTTTCTGTTAATTTTTTGTCACCGCTGCCACCTCAACTTGAATCTAATTTTACATCCAGGATCAATGAGGAAGCAAGCAGAAGTCTGGCTTTTGGACACCTATCCTCTCCCCTTTGTGTCAGTGAGCCAGCCAACATACTGTATCATAAGCTATTTCACTGTGCAATAGAAATAATCAGAAACGGAAAGAAACTGCTTCGACAAAGTAACTAAACCAAACATAGAATATTGGGGGCTGGAGGGGGGACAAAATATGCATCCGATGAAGATTTCATTGTTGAATATAATATATATACCCTAGGAACAGAGAAGAAGCAAAAGGCCCAAAAGGTAAATTGTAGAAGAGATAGTGATGGGCGGCACAGTAGGAAGCAGAGCCCAAGGAAGGTGAGATGCAATAACCCATTCCTGTCCCATGTCTGTGAGTGACGAATATGCACAGCAACATTAAATGTGCAAATAAATATCTAGAGGATTACCAGATCTTGCAGTGAGACATTTCCTGAATTTAAAGACAACACATACTAATAACTTTGAGAATTAAATAAATATTTAAGAACTAATCTCACAGACTAAAGTTGTTTGGCTATGATTTGAGCCAATCATTGCAGTCCAAGAAGAGACTCCTCCATATTCTGCTGTTACACATGATACGTAATGCAATGTGAACATATGGAACTGACCGGATATGTAGATATGGGAATAGATAACACACGCAGGGCCTCAACTACCTAACTTTCCATGAGCGTAGATAGATTCGTATCCATGTCTATATAATGGGTTGCTTTTATAGGGTAATAAATTGATTTATAAAATGGAGTTGGTTGTTTATAGATTATAGATTAGCCCTATACAGGGAATGACCAAGTAAAATAAAACATCACCCTCCATCAATACAAGGAAAAGCCTACCTATTAGCAGAAAATGTTCTTAAATCTTTCTCTCACTCTCTTTCTCTCTCTCCCCCACCCCTTGCTTCTGCTGAATTTTCTAAAAAGACTAAAATAGTAAAAATTCTAATCAGTTTATCTTGTGGTACACAAGAAGTAGTCTTTGATGAAGAAATGAGGGAAAGAAGATCAGTTTGTTTCATTATATTTTTTTATTCTTTTAAAAAGACAATAAAAAGTAAACATAATATAACATATAAAGAAAAAAGAATATATATATATATATATATATATATATATATATATATATATATTAACACAGACAGACAGATAGCTACACACACACAATATTTTTAAAAGGCTTCTGATTATCTCTGTGGCTAATACAAGTATGATTACAAAATTATCTCCTAGTCTATGGTTACAAGGGAAAGCTCTCTTTTTTATATTATTTCATTTTCCTTCCTTTTTTCCTTTCTTCCTCTCCCTTCTTCTTCCTTTCCTTTTTTCCTTTCTTAATCATCATAACCACAAATCAATTCATTTCTATTTGCTTCATGCAAAAAATCTATAATGGGTTTCCAGTCAGCAATAAATGTGGTTATTGTATTTCCTCTTATCAAAGAAGTAAGTTTAGCCATCTCTGCAGGTTCCAACATCTTCACCAACCATTACTTTATTGTCGGTATTGCCGAATCCTTCCACTTTTGCACATATAATAATCTCACTGCCGTTGACATATAAAAATGCAAAGTTGAGGGGGAAGAAGCTGAGAGGAGAACTTAAAACCGAAACAGCGATTACAACCCGAGAAAAGTGAAGAGAAGGTAAAGATCATTATCTTCTGATACGGGACAGATTGATAAAAACAGAGAGGAAAAAAAGTAGATTTTTAAACTGCAACAGACTAGCGAAAAGGAGGGGAAGACTCGGCAGGAATTGTATTTGAAAAGAGACTAAGTTTAAAGAAGTTATTAAAGAAATCGGACTATTGTTTTGAATACCTGTGGCTTTGGAGCTGTGAGAAAAAGACACCATCGCGAGATCTGCTGTGGGAAGACGGGAGACAGGAAGTGCGTAACAACAATAGAGCGGCTGGAGAGAAGCGGCCCTTGCTGGAGGGCAGGAAGTAGGGAATCGCCATTTTTGAAAGGGGAAGGGTCGCGGCTTCAGCGGAAAAGGAAGTAGGCCATCTTGGATTACAAAATCATAGAGAAACCATAGAGAAAAGACGCCCGACATTTTGGACTCTTTAAAATTTAATTTTTGCAAGAAGACCGGGACATTTAAAACAGAAAAACGTTAAATTATACGCCACGGAGTTAAGGAAGAGAGCGGATTCGTGGGAGCGAGCTAAAGCAAGCCCCACGATGTCAAAAAAAGAGTGGCAATCGGCAATAGAAAACCTGGATAAAAACCTGGACAAAAAACTTTTAGATATGATTAAAGAACTTAAGGACACGAAATTGGAGCTGATAAAAGAGGTTAAAGAGGTTACACAGACAGTAAAATCGGAGCTGTCAGAAGTGAAAAAAGGTATGGAAACAATACGAAGTGAATTACAAGGAACGCAGCAGAGAGTTAAAACAGTAGAAGACGCGATGGAGAATTTAGCAGACACGCAACAAACAGAGATGAGATTGGTGAAGGGGAGAATGTCAGTTGCAGAAACTAAACATATGGAGAAGCAGCTACGTTTTCGTGGCTTGCCAGAAGTGGAAGGAAAGTCAGCGCAAGAACAGATGACTGAGGTGTTGGCTGAATACCTGGGGAAGGAGGAGGAGGAAGTTGTGGCTATCCTAGATGTGGCATACCGTGTGAATTCGAGAATAGCAACCCAAAGGAAACTACCAAGAGATGTGATTGTGCAGTTTACAACACGAAATATGAAAGAGAGGATTGTGACAAAACAGTTTCAAGATCCATTGGAGATTGATGGCAAGACGATCATTATAATGAAGGAACTGCCCAGATCAGTGTTATTGGACCGGAAAAAATATAAAGTGCTAATTCAGATTTTGAAGGACATGAAAATCAGATACAGATGGGAGTTACCGGAAGGAGTGTCCTTTGAGTTTGGAGGGGCCAAAAAACGCATCAGATCTGAGCGAGAGATGGAGCGATTTATTAAGGACAATGAAAAAGACTTACCAACAAGATCATGAATATGGAGTGTAAAGTATTATCTTGGAATGTAAATGGACTAAACTCACCGAATAAGAGGAAAAATATTTTTCACTGGCTACTAAAACAAAAATGTGATATTGTTTGTTTGCAAGAGACCCATATTAGAAAACAGGATGTAAAATATTTAAAATCCGGAAAACTGGGCAAAGAATTTGTAGCGGCCTCCAACAAGAAAAAAAGAGGAGTGGTGTTGTACATAAAAGAGGAGCTACAGCCAAAATTTGTTATGAGAGATTTGGAAGCCAGATTTGTAGCAGTGGAATGTATTTGGAATTTAAAGAGAGTGTTGGTAGTCGGACTTTATGCACCTAACGGTGCAAAAGAAAGCTTCTTTGAGGATTTAAGGAAGCATTTAGATGATCTTGCATATGACCAGATAACTCTTGCTGGAGACTTCAATGGAGTGACAGATTTGGAACTAGACAAAAAGACTACAACGGCACAAAAGAAAAGAGGACTATTACCAAAGCTTTTTTTTGAGTTGATTCAACAAGAGACTCTTGAAGATGTATGGAGGAGAGAATATCCTAAAAGCAGACAGTTTACTTTCTATTCTGCAAGGCATTTTACACTATCAAGAATTGATATGATCTGGGCCTCAAAAGACTTAGCGTTATGGACTAAGGAGGTAGAAATAATGCCGATGGTAGGCTCAGATCACAACCCAATTATGTGGAAATTTGGAAAGAGGAGAAAAAGGAAAGCATGGAGAATAAATGAGGACTTGTTACAGGAAAGAGAGAATATGGAAATATTGAGAAGAGAGACAAAGTTTTTTATACAATACAACGTGAATAAAGAAGTACCAACCAATAAAGTTTGGGATGCTTACAAGGCGGTTGTAAGGGGCATACTAATGGATTTAAATGGTAGAGCAAGAAAGAAGAAAGAGGAGAAAAGACGAGAGATTGAGGAGAAAATAAAAGCCAAAGAAATACAGCTAAAAAAGAGACCAGGGAAAAAGAAGGTATACCAGGAAATTAAAATACTTCAAGAACAGCTAACAGCAATGAGCAACAAAGAATTGGAGTGGAATCTTAAAAGACTGAACCAAAAAGCGTTTGAGGGTGCTAATAAACCTGGGAAGTACCTGGCATGGCAATTGAAGAAGAAAAGGGAAAAGAAAATAATAAATAAAATTTGTGAAGATAACAAAACGTATTTGGAGCAGACTACCATTAGTAGAGCCTTTTATAAATTCTACGCTAAGTTGTATAATAAAAAAGAAGTAAACAAAGAATCAATAGCGTCATACTTGGAGAAAACCAAACTTCCAGAAATCTCGGAAGCTTGGAGAAATAAGTTGAACAGTGAAGTAACTGACGAGGAAATAAGTAAGGCAATACAATCTGCAAATCTAGGAAAGGCGCCAGGGCCAGATGGACTTACGGCTAAATTTTATAAGACAATGGCTAATGAACTGGCACCATTCCTAAAAGAGGTGATGAATGGGGTTTTAAGGGATCAAAGGATTCCAGACACTTGGAGTGAAGCGAACATATCATTGATCCCAAAAGAGGGCCAAGACCTGACTAACGTGAAAAATTATAGACCTATATCGCTACTCAATAATGACTATAAAATTTTTGCGAAGATATTGGCGCAGAGATTGAAGGGGTGGTTCTCGGAAGTTATAGAGGAGGAACAAGCAGGCTTTTTGCCAGACAGACAAATAAGAGACAATTTAAGGACAGTGATCAATGCTATTGAATATTATGACAAGCGTTGTGACAAAGAGGTTGGTTTCTTCTTTGTAGACGCTGAAAAAGCGTTTGACAATTTAAACTGGGACTTTATGTTTGCCACTATGGAAAAGCTACAATTGGGAGAAAGATTCATCAGAGCAATTAAGGAAATTTACAGAGACCAGACTGCAGCAATCGTGGTGAATGATGAATTGACCAAGAAATTGACGATAAGTAAAGGAACAAGACAAGGTTGCCCGTTATCTCCATTGTTGTTCATTTTAGTATTGGAGATTCTGATGATACAAATACGTCAAGATGAGGAAATTCGTGGAATAAAAATAAAGGACTATTCATATAAGGTCAGAGCATTTGCGGATGACATAATGTTAATTGTAGAGGACCCATTGGAGAACATGCCAAGAGTGATAGATAAGATCAAGGAGTTTGGAGACTTGGCAGGTTTTTATATTAACAAAAAGAAGTCAAAGATATTATGTAAAAATATGACTAAGCAGAAACAACAATTATTAACGGAAACAACGGACTGTGAAGTAACAAGTAAAGTGAAATATTTGGGAGTCGAATTAACTGCAAAGAACATAGATCTATTCAAAAACAACTATGAAAAACTATAGACTCAGATAGAGAGAGACTTGATTAAATGGAATAGACTGAATTTGTCATGGTTGGGTAGGATTGCAGCAGTTAAGATGAATGTGTTACCAAGAGTAATGTTTTTGCTACAGACAATACCAATCATCAGAGACTCTAAATAATTTGAAAAATGGCAGAGGAAAATATCAGATTTTGTTTGGGCAGGCAAGAAGCCTCGAGTGAAAGTGAAAGTTTTACAAGATGCAAAGGAAAGAGGCGGAATGCAACTGCCCAATCTGAGACTTTATCATGATGCAATCTGCCTAGTTTGGTTGAAAGAATGGATGACATTAAAGAACAAGAAACTACTAGCCCTAGAGGGATATAAAAAAATATTTGGATGGCATGCATATTTATGGCATGACAAAGTAAAGGTCAACTCGATGTTCCTGCATCACTTTGTTCGGAGAAGTCTATACACAATCTGGAAGAAGTACAGAATTTATCTACAAGAAGGAACCCCCTTGTGGGTGGTTCCGTATGAGGTGATAGACCCGAGAGCTGTTGATAATGAACAACAATGTTTAACGTACAAAGAAATAACTAAAACTGAAGCATCCAAACTCAGAATAAAGACACAAGAGGAACTATCACCTAACTACGACTGGTTCCAGTATAGACAGATCAGAGACTTATATAATTCGGACTCTGTAAAGGGAGGTATACGAATAGAGAACTCGGAACTAGAGCAGACCCTTCTTAAAGAAGATAAGAAAAGAATATCCAAGGTATACCAAGTACTGCTGAAGTGGTATACCGAGGATGAGATAGTTAAAACACAAATGGTGAAATGGGCTATATAAACATTAATAAAGAAATAACAATGGAGGCATGGGAATACTTGTGGAAAACTACAATGAAGACAACGACATGTACTAATATCAAAGAGAACATCTACAAAATGATCTATCGTTGGTACATGACACCAAAGAAGATTGCGCTAGGGAATTCGAATACTTCTAATAAATGCTGGAAATGTAAGAAGCATGAGGGCTCCCTCTATCATATGTGGTGGTCGTGTGAGGTAGCTAGGCAGTACTGGGGGGAAATAATAAGAGAAATGAGTGAAATTTTACAATTTCAAATTAATAAGAACCCAGAACTCCTGCTACTGAACTTGGGAATGGAGGGAATTCCAGCCCAATACAGGACGTTGATATTTTATATGACAGCAGCAGCTAGACTTTTGTATGCGCAAAAATGGAAAGTACAAGAAGTGCCAACTGTTGAAGATTGGGTTTACAAATTGCTGTATATGGCTGAAATGGATAAGATGACAAGAAAACTGAGAGATCTGGACTCAGGGCAGTTCAACACAGACTGGGAGAAGCTGAAACAACACCTGGAGAAGAAATGGGAGGTGGGAGAAAAACTGTGGCAGTTTGAGAACTACTGAAGTACTGAAGTAGAGGGGGGAGACTTTACCGGGGGGAGAAGAGATAAATGTGAATTAATAAGCAGTCAGATTAATAGATTGATATATATATAGATATATACAGGTTAACAAACAGAACATAGATAGAAAATAATTAACTATAAGGATTAAATATAAGGATTGATTAACTAACAATATTTTCTTTCTTTTTGGTAAGTTTTGTACCAAACTGAATGTCTGAAGATATAGACGAGTCAAATTGATTGACTACGTGATGAGAGATATATAGAATTATTACAAAAAGATAGAATGAGTAATATATAGAGAATAAGTCAAATTGTTTGATATAAATGAATGTATGATCTATATGGTTTATGATATATAGAAATATTTGAAATTGAAAAATGGGATAAATTGTTTATTTAAGATGGAAACAAAGACTTACAGTTTGGGCATACAATGTTAAAAATAGTTAAGGATGTACTGCTTAGAATAACGGAGAATATATATTTGTTTTAGATAGAGGAAGCTAATAAAAGTAAGGGAAAGGGGACAAAGGGTTGGAAAGCTGTTGGAAGTCAACAAAAAGGGGGGGAAAGGGAGGGGGTTAGAGATGAAAAAATTGGGGAAAATTGAATGTAAATGTAAAAATAATGGATTCTAACCCAATAAAAAATTTTTCAAAAAAAAAATGCAAAGTTGACTTTTTTTCCAGCTGTCTGTCCGTTAGTCCCAAGAGAAAAGCCTGTGGTTTCAGTTGTATATTGACCTTTAAAATCTTCTGAATTAGTGAGTATATTTGTATCCAAAACTTTTTTGCTTTATTACACGTCCACCATACATGGTAAAATGTTCCTTCACATTGTTCACATTTACAACATAAATCTGAAATACCTTTATGCATTCTGGCCAATTTCTCCAGGAAACATATACCAGTGACACATCATATTATAGGAATTCTCTTTCAAGCTAGAGCTTCATGTAAATTTCAATCCTTTCAGCCACATATTTTCCCATTGTTCCATTAGTATATTATCTCCAAGATTTATAGTCCATTTTATCATAGATTCTTTCACTTGTCTAGAGCCAGTTTGGTGTAGTGGTTAAGAGCGCAGGACTCTAACCTGGAGAGCTGGGTTTGATTCCCCACTCCTCCACTTGAAGCCAGCTGGGTGACCTTGGGCTAGTCACAGCTCTCTGGAGCTCTCTCAGCCCCACCCACCTCACAGGGTGTTTTGTTGTGGGGATAATAATGACATACTTTGTAAACCACTCTGACTGGGCATTAAGTTGTCCTGAAGGGCAGTATATAAATCTATTGTTGTTGTTGTTGTTGTTGTTGTTGTTGTTGTTGTTGTTGTTGTTATATTCTTTCACCTCTGTCTCAAATTTCGACAAAAGTTTATACATTTTAGCAATAATGCATTCATTGTTTGTATACAATTCTATTTCAACTTCCATCTTGGCTTGTTCAAAACCATAAAGTCTTTTATCTGCTTTGAATGCAAAGAAGATCATTTTGAACTATAGGAAGAATTCATTTATTACTTAAGAGCCAGAGGAGTTAGCTGTGTTAGTCTGTAGTAGCAAAATAGTGAAGACCAATGGCATCAACTACACTATCTCTGGCTGTTACAGCTGCTCATCCTCCAATGTGAGATAGGCCCTCATGTGCCAACAATGTCCATCTGCTCTGTACATTGGACAAACCAGCCAACCTCTGCGCAAAAGAATAAATGGACACAAATCTGACATTAAAAATGGCAACATCCAGAAACCAATGGGAGAACATTTCAATCTGCCAGGACATTCCATCAAGGACTTAAAGGTCACCATAGTTCAACAGAAACATTTCAAAAACAGAATCCAATGGGAAGCTGCTGAATTGGAATTCATATGTAAATTTGACTCAGTCAGAATTGGATTGAATAGAGATTATGAATGGTCATCTCATTATCAGAAGTAACTGCCTTTCAGGCATTCTATTCAGATTCAGCTTTGGAGGGGAGGGGTCACACCCAGCCTGGATTGTGCATTCCACCTCTTTCATGACTTTTGCAACTGATTTGCATCTACTCCCCCCCTCCCCTCACCACCTATATATATCTTACTTACAGGTTTTCACCTTAAATCTGCTTATTGCTGTTCTCCATGGCCCGGCTGCACGCGATGTGCGGCGCAAGTCTGCCGGCCTCTGTTGGAGCAAACGGGCAATTTACCCCCTGCATTGCTTTCAGGGGGTTCTTCCCGCCGCGCTCCGGACTGTCTCTTAGTCTCCCCTTTGCTGAAATCACGTGTCTCAAATTTTACTGTGGGAGATTTTATTATTACTTACCATTTTCCACTCATTTTAACGCTTAGAGCAAGATAACCTGTCAGCACTTTCTCACACTCCCCTTCTCAGCCCCTTGAACGTGAATTTTTGCCTAGAATCTTACGGAATGACTATTCAGTACCAAAAAACCTCAACAACTACTCAAGGCAAGTTTCACTCTTGAGCTTAGATCAATAATTGGTGCAACTGATCTTGCATCAATGACGGATGCATATAACAACTTAATATCTTATATGTCCCAGTCACTGTGTGTAAAACCTGATAGCCCAAGTAAGAGAAATAGCAATCCTACAGATTCTTGGTTCGATAGGGAATATAGAGCTTTGAAATCTCAGCTACGCAAGGCATGTAGCTCGCATCGTGATTCTAAAGACTTACCCCTACCCCTAGAATATTTCATACTTAAGGCCGAGTTGCAGCACCTATCTTTTATGCGACCCATTTCCACTGCTTGCTTCCCAACATGCACACCCATTTCCTGGCCTGCCTCCTCATGCCTATCAGCTGACAATCAGTAGGGAGAGGCAGGAATTGCCAGGACATTGCTCATCATCAGTAGGAATCAGGCAAGGCTACTAAGAACTCTGAAATATTCTTCCAAAAGGTCTGCCATTCTCTTCTTCTCTTTTTTACTTTCAAAGAGAACTGAAGATATTTTTATTCCGCCCGTTATTTGGAGATATTATTTTAATAAATAATTTTTAATGAAGCATAGCTGACTGATGGTGACCCTTGGCAGGTTTTCCATGGCAAGAGACTAACAGAAGTGATTTCCCCATTGCCTGCCTCTGCAACCCTGGTTTTTGTTGGGGGTCTCCTTTCCAATTACTAACAAAGGCCAACCCTGCTTAGCTTCTGAGATCTGATGAGATCAGGCTCACCTGGGCTATCCAGGGCAGGGCTTAAGTTGTTTGAGTCTGAGTATATTTATTTTATAAGGGGTTCTGGTTCTTTCATCTTTATTCTAATTCTTCTTTTGTAAAACACTTTGAGAACTTGGCAGTTAAAATATGGTAAATCAGTACTGGAAGGCACATTATGGAGAGTGTCCCCCCACTCATGCATCTTTTTTAGATGTAGTCACTGATTCCTCCTATTGTCTTTCTCTCTTTAATTTCTCTTTGATTTTTCTTTGTCGTTTTTTATTACTACTTTTATTACTACTCTATTTTCCCCTAACTTCAGCTCTTGCAGCGTATTTTTAATGTTACGCACTGCAGGATGCTCAAGCAAGAGGGTCAGAGGGTTTGAGAAGCCATCGTCTACCTGTGAGCTTCTGCAGAATAAAACCCTGAAATTTTGTAGAAAATCCCTTCTTGCCCTTTCTCTATTCAAATTTCTCTTTCGATCACAAAGGAATCGATTTGAAACCAACTTCAAATTCCTAACAAGGGAAAGGAATGGATTCTTGGATTTCTGGGAGAAATTGGCTCAAGACAAATTAAAAGAATTCCTCTTAAGAACACTGACTGGAAACAAGTTAAAATAAAATGGCAGCCGTCACCACAGTATTTGTTTTATTTTCTCTCACCCCTCTTTCCCAGTATTGTTTTTAATTACCCATCTTCTCCCTTGCATGTGGGCTTCCTTTGTGTGTGTATGGCTTGATAGCATGGGAGTTCCATGAGATAAGATTATCTCTTAAAAACAGATCTGAAACTTGTTTCAGATATGAAAATCATATGCAATTGCCCAACCGAGTGCTGAATGAAAAAGCAAAACATGACGGCTGAAAGCAAACTGTTAAATAACTTTCAGAATCTTACTTCACCAAGGAGCCCACCCCCGTTGTTTATATATCTGAGTTGTCTGTTTTTGTATTTGTTTTATTTCCTCGAGCGATCTGAAGGAGGGGTTTTATACGCTAAGGAAGAGCTCATAAGGACTGGGGAGCCATTTATCTCGAGTATTGAAGTTGGAGCCACTTGTGACCATGCTGCACTGATCATTTAAATCCCTGATGATTCCTTGGAGGGAATGAAGCGTAGCGTTCGGATACTAATGTGTCCCTGGCGATGCATTATTTTTAGCTCTTGTTTGGCTTTGCTCGAGCTTGCAAGAGTCGCTTGGCAAAGGGAAGTCCCAAGGCAGAAATCTTAAAGACAAGTGTGTGCCACTGACAAGTGGAATCCAGTTGTGCCTCCTGGGGAATAGCTGGCATCGCTCCGTCCTGTTGCCACGATGGGAAAATACACAGAGAGAGGGAAAATGCTAAAGCTACAGGGTCATACACAGGCTGCCTGTCCTCTGTGTTAAGGTATAGAGGATGAGAACAAAAAATGGGACCTTTGATAACACATATTGTGCATCAAGAAAAGCTGATTTCTGAAATTGCAGGGTTAGGATTTGTTTGACTTTTTAAGTTTTGCATTGCTTGTTCTGATTTTGCTAGTCAGAAAGGAGCCCCAGGTGTTTTCCACATGGTCACTTTACAACGTTTCAGAATCTATTCTGCTTCCCATGTTCTCCAGAGTTCTACATGTGCAAGGGAGTCATGGGAAGCAGAAACGGTTTTTGTCCATCTTTTCCCCGTTTTTTTTCCTGCACACAGTCTGTGATTTTTTTTAAAGCCACTGCTCAGTCCCTGCTGGCACATGTTATGTCCATGCAGAATCAAGCACTCCCATTCTGCTTCTCGGGTCCCCCCCTTCCTTTCCCCCAGGAGCTGATTGGTCTGTCCCTCGGCAACCACTCCCACCCTCCTCTGCTCTCTGGCAGCTTCTCCATTTGCTTTTTTCCTCTCCGGAATGTGCACACACTCTTTTTTTCCTTCAAAGCCATGAAATGAGTAGTAATGTCGCTGCTTATTCCTCTTGACTTTAAAAGCCAGGAAAGGGTTAAATGGCTGCTTTCCCCACCCTCCCAGCTGTTTGAGGCTTCTCCTAATAGCAACCAATTCACCAGGGCCAAGTCACCTGGGGCAAATCACCAGGGCCAAGTCACCTGGGAGGCTGCAAGGTTCTTCCGGGCTTCCTCATGGGACCACTTGAGCATTTCCAGGCGTCCCTGCATATATTCCCCCAAGGGCAGGGTTTGCAGGGTTTTGGAGGTCACCTATTGACCCTTCAGCATGTCCAAGATGCCCCAGGGCCAGTGGCCATACAGGAGCTCAAAGGGGATGAAGCCAGGGGAAGCCTGAGGGTGAAGAGGAGGGGATCCACGAACATGTCCCACTGAGGGCCAAACTACAAGTGATGAATGAGGCAGGTTGGACACTTGTCAGCTTCCCTCAAGTTTTGATGTGAAATGTAGGCAGCTTGGTGGAATGTTGGACAAGTGACTGTTGAAAAGTCCATTGGACAGCAGTTGGAGAGCCAAGCTGCAAGACCAGGATGCCTAGCTTTCCCATCAGAACTTGAGGGAAGCTGACAAGTGTCCAACCTGTGTCAGGTGTCACTTGTAGCTTGGCCCTGAGTCAGCACATGAAGTCTATAAATTTCCATGAAAAATTGTACATGCTTTCCTTGTTTGTACATATTGTACATATTTCCTTGATGAGGGTTTCTCCTAATGGTAGTCTTGTCTAGAGACCAAGATTACCTCCTTTTTGCATTGACACCATTGCAAAGAACTGAAGAAGTGCATGAGCCACCCCAATGGGCCAATAAAAATTATTGCGGATGTGGGCCAGCTTCTTAGCGGGTCCCTGATGCTCCACCCAGGGATGCTCATGGGAGGATGGTTGGCACCAGTACCTAGCATACCTCTCCCCGATCTTGGGGGTCTCTGATCATCCTGATCCACACACCCCTAATCTTCTCTACCTTCAGGACATGTCAGTCCCTGGCAGTGAGGTCCCTCAAGCCCTCCACAGTTAACACACAGGTGGTCCAGTTGAAGTGACTTTATTGAGATCCATGCAGTTCAGGATGTTCACACAAAGGTGGTAATTGGCAGAAGTGACAATTCAAACAAAGGCATTACGAATTACAGGGAAACTTCCCACGCTTCGGGGTCCGTTGACATTCTGGCGCGAAACCCCAAAGAAGTTATATGGGAATGGATTAGTTTAGACTAAATGAAACACAAAGGAAAATATCCCAGTCTCTGGGGAAAGATACAATGTTCGCTGCTAGCAGCTCGCCTTCAAGGACACTTGCTGTAAAAAGTGAAAGTACATATTTTCAACAGATAACAGAGAGGCCCCACTGGCTCTCCTGCAATAAATGTTCACAGTTAAGACACTCTCAGATGGCCTACACAGTATACACAATATAACTCTGGCAAACAGCAATGGCCAGTACAAAATGCAGAATATAATAATGGCAGGTATGCTGGACCCTTTGCACTCAATAGTCCTCCCTTACCTGACCCTTGTACCTCACCACAGCTTCCTGGAGCAGCTGGAGTAAGACGTCAGTCTCCAGGGCATCTCAGAATTGGGGGTCCACCTTCCACAAGCCTGGACGAGGGAGTTCTGCTTTCTCCCCACCCACTGGGTCAGGCTCGGGCACAGTAATTTCATCCTCTCCTAAAAGGCCGTCTGATGTTCAGGTGGCCTGATGAAGAAGTTCTGAAAACCCTGGTATGTCTTGGCCGAGGAGAACTGGCTACAGTAGTTCCTCAACCCTGGCCAGGAAAATGTCGTGTACTATGCTCTGAATGAACATGGGGACTTGTACCATGGACCAACGATACTCACGGTTGGTGACACAGTGTTTCATGGGCAGGACCGCACCAATGAGAGCATGCTGCCGGAGTCTAGCAGGGGGCAGAGCCAACGTTCGAAGTGATCAATGCAGATCAGGAAGGCTGGTGTCTTAGGGTGGTGGATTTGGACTGGTAACGCCACTTCTCACCTAGTGTCACATTCCATCACGGCGTACTCATGCTGGAAATGGCCCATCTTTCTGGAAGTATAACAGGCCTCAGCTGGCTGGAGCTGCCTGGCTGGCTAAGGGATCCAGCCGTCTAGCCTGGGTGCTTCAGGCCAGAGTCACTGGTCCACAGGGAGGCCCCGGGTGCATCAGAAATGAGTCTCACAGGCTCCTTGGCTCCAGGCATGCATCTGGAGCCAAGCCTGGACTCCTCAGCTTTCTGCCGTGCCATGCCAGGGCTCTGGCAGGGGCTCCCAGGGCCCTAAGTCTGGGGTTTGCAGCCCCTTTGCCTTCAGGGCCAAGTCAGCCACCATGTAGTTTTCCAGCAGGTTGTCAGTTTCTTGAGGGAGGTGGGCTTGCTGAGGAGTACTCATGCTCTGATGCATGGTGGGACTGTTGTGAACACCTGTTTGGCCACCACCTTCTCCATCTGGGTCACCTCGCCCAGGTTGAGTCGGTGTGTTGCCAACTCTGTCAATTCAGCCACTATCAGGTGGGACCGGTCATCCTTTCATTAACACACCTGGAAACACTGCTGGAACGTCTCCTCTGTGATCGCACAGCAGTCAAGGATGGTGGCCTTGAGCATGACATAATCCTCCATCTGCTTCTTCAGGAGGGTCCGGAAGGCTGCCTGGGTGCTGCCAGTCAAGTAGGGCCTCAGGATGAAGGACCACTGGGTCTTGGCCACTGGCCAGCCTCTGCCATTCTTTCAAAAACCTCTTGGAAGGCCTCCACATCTTTGTTGGGGGACAGCTTCACCAGTTGGAACATCAGGAGCTGGACGATGGGGGATCCCAGAGTTAGGCTGGAAGGCATGGTGTGGATCCCCTCAAAGATTTTGCAGAGGTCACAGATCATCACTGTTTCAGCCTCCTGCTGCTGTGCCCACAACTCTTAAGAGTTTGTCCTGATGCTCCGTCAGATCCATCGTGGATGGGGTTGTTGTTGGGTCTGGCTGTTCCCTCTTGGGTAGAAATGGGAAAGTGGCTGGGGCTACAGAGGGTTGAATAGCTGACCAGCCTAGAGGTGTTGGCAGGTGGGGGAGCGCATATGTCGTTATCTCCATATGGGTCACCAAGTTTTTTTGCTGTTCCTGCAGGGTGCAGTGGCCCTTTCTTAAGGCTGCTTTTCCAGCCTGGGAGCTTGTAGTAGACCTCAGAATGGGGCAAGTATGGAGGCTGAGCTCACCCGGTTCCCTGTCTCTACTCTCCCATAGCAAAGTCCTCTCTCTTCCTCCCCCTGTTGGTTCTCCCTCACAGCCTTGCTCTTGCTCTTCCTCCCTGGCCCAATGCTCCCTGGCTACTTAAAGGCAGCGCCTGCCTTGGTGGGATTATTGCCAACATCTTCTTGGCCACCACCTTCTCCATCAAGGTCACCTGTTAGATTCTCTCTGTGGGTCTAACTTCATAGCATTGGCCTTACACAAAGTCCCCTTTCATTGATGCCTAACTGACTCTGAGATCTCAAAACACTGGAAAACATTGAACAGACACTTAAGGGCACGGTGGATGTCTTGTCCTTGGCTCATGATGAGAAGCTGCCACTAATTATCAGCCATATTTTGTGACACCCTCAGCCTTGCTGTGAGTCATAGCAGTTAATAGGAATTAACCTACTAGCCTTCTAGCTGATGGCTTGTTCTGTGCCCCTCTCTGCTTTCCTGCCAGGTGGGGCTCATGTAAGTCAAACCTTCTTCATTTGGCCACTTATTTTTTTCCTCCCCATTGATTTAACACATGCTTTCCCTCTTCTTCGACCACACATTTCTGGTTCTCCTCCTCACTTCCAAAAAACTCATTCTTCTCTCTCTGGCTTTGACATGATCTCCAATTCTCTCACTTTTCCTGCTGCTATGTATCTTTTCTGATCTTCTCCTTCTCCCCTGCAGTGCAAATCAATCATCTTTGGCAAACTGCTGCTTCCTCTTAATCCAGGTGCACTTAAGACAGCATCCTCCTTACAGGCCTGGGTGGACTTGCCTCAGACTCTCTTAACCGCCCCTCCCTCAGGGCGAGGACCGTCCCTGGGGTAGCCTATGGGGGTCCAATACATCCCACCTGCTCCCCAGCTTTCCTCCCCTCCAGAAAATTACCCGGTGAGTCCCCCTGGGCACCGCTGTCTTGTTCTAGCTCCATGTTGCAGCTGGTGAGCTCACCTCCATGCCAGCCTCCTCTGGGATCTACCACTCCTGGGCAGCTTCGTTCCCCACCACCTGTTGTGACAGGTCCAGCCCATTCCCTATCGGGGTGCTGAGTGGAGAAGTGAGCTGAAAGGGGGGTTTCAACCTTCCGGATCTCACCTCTACCACTGGGCTTGCCTCCA
Source organism: Eublepharis macularius (assembly GCF_028583425.1). Classification (NCBI taxonomy): domain Eukaryota; kingdom Metazoa; phylum Chordata; class Lepidosauria; order Squamata; family Eublepharidae; genus Eublepharis; species Eublepharis macularius. Next base: position 131,738,380 of record NC_072795.1, on the reverse strand, counting down.
CTTGGCTTTCTACCTCATCTGTCCTGGTTATCCCCTTTGTTTCTGGACTGGAGCCCTTCCTTTGGGACAGTGAGGGCAAGGGAAGGGGCTCCACCCTGGACCCCAGTCTTTTCCTGTTATTTGTCCCCAGCTTCTGGAATTCATAGGTATACTGCCTCTGAAAATGGAAGCTCCATTTAGCTATGATTGCTAATAACTATAGCTAGACATATCTTCTGAAATTGGTTTGATCCTTTATAACTCCAACTAAAATAGTGGCAAATAGCATTCTGTGTCTAGTCAACAATAATGTATTTATCCTCCATTTTCCAGGGTTAAATTAAGTGTTATAATATTGATGTCAATGTTTCTGGCACCTACTATAATAATAGAAAGCAAACTAAAATTGTAGGCTCCCATCCCGGATCAGTGAGCTTTCCCCCCACCTTTGAGCCATGATGGGTAATTTATTGCTTGCTTTCAAGTCAACTCCTATTGCTAATTTCTTGCTAATTTTTTCAACGAATTTCTGTGGCTACAGAAAAAAATATACCTTCAATTCAGGTTAGGTCCTTGACCTGCAGCGAAGGAAAGAACATACAACTGATTCAAAGAACAGCATATGAATTTCCTTCATCAGTCAGAACTAGACAGTGATATTGCATTGATTAGAATGCACATTTGATCAGAACATCTTATTAACTGTGGACTGGATCCTTTCAAATTCATTCCAGTAGTGGAACATTTTCCTCAGGAGCAAAGGAGCCTTCGCTTGATATAAAAGGCTTGCAGTAGGGAAAGTCTCCACATGCCGGAAGAAAGCACCACTGCTAGCAGAATGGATTCCTAGGTTGCAACCTAGTATTCTGGAGTAAAGTACTGGAGATTAAGAGGCACCTCACATATGACGTCTCCCACTCTGCCCAGCAGGGGGATGCTGATTTCCATTTTTGCTTACACTCACCATGTCAACCCATGTAAAGGCTACTCTTACTGCCCTCAGGGGAGTGCAATTGATGTGAGTTCACACATGGCACCTCCATGAGAGCCCACAGGTGGCATTGCACACTCCTAATACCTTTTGTAACCCTTGCAAAAGCTTCTATAGAATAGCTATGGTTTGAAACCTCGATTTACATTCTGTCTCAGAAGGAAAGATTAAACTGAATGCAAGGGAAAGCAAATTCCACTTCAAAGACTCAATTCACTTTGAGCAGAAAAAAAACTGCGTTTCCTGCTTGGCTTAAGTATCCTGAATGATTCACTTGGGATCCTGAGACTGCCTCCTCAAAGATATCTGGCAAATATCATTTAGAAACCTCTTTTCTTTTTTTGCTACTTGCATTATTCGCAGCCCCTTCCAGACGCATTTGGCAGCAAATGCCTTCTTCCGCTTTTATCAATTGCGCCAATCCCACCCAGAAACAAAATTGTTGCCATGGCAACATCCAGAGGTTACCACTAATAGCAAGTGTGGCGGACACTATTTGTAGGTAATTCATGACTCAAAATGTTTGTTGAACTACTCTACGTAACAAATTAATAGAAATCAAAGCGGCAATAACAAACAAACAAGGCATTAAGAGTAAGAGGCATTGTGCTGTTTGTTGCAGACGATTTCCCCAGATCTAATTTACTTCTTCATTTGTTTTGTGTTTCAGCTCAGAGATATCCCACCCCCCCACCCCCCTGCATTTCCACGGCTGAAATTTCCAAATATATTCTCAAGGGGTTTAGCATTTGTATTTGTACTGATGTGTATTTTATGGGGATATTACTTTCTCTTGCTACAAACTGCACTGTAGCTCTGCAAATTGAAGATGATGATAGGGAAAGAAAACCTCTGCTGTCCAAACACTTACTATGCTGCTGCCAATTTTAAAAAAAGTAAAATTAAATAGAATTGTATATTTACTAGGTCAGGAACTAGGTCAAGAACACCTCATTTGACCTCAAGCCCTCAATTTCTATAACAACGATGTGATTAAAGTTGCTTATAGCACAGTTCTAAGCAAAGTTATACCCATCTGGATCCAGAGAAGACAATGGACACACACACACACACACACACACACACATACTAGAGGTGTGCATGACAAAAAAATGATCCAAACATAACACAGAAATTGCTGGTTTGGTTCGTTAAAACAGCTTCTGGAACAGCAGAAAAAAATGAGAAACAAAGCTCTAATGACTACCCTCCTAAAGTTTGTGAGTTTCATTTCGGTTCTTCCCACATAAAGGCTGCAGAAGCAGGCCTGGCGGTGGGGTGGGCCATTTGGTAGCATCTTGTTTTTCAAAACGGCAAGTCTGTCTATACTCATCATGCAACCAATTGGACCCAAAGGGGAGAGACTGAGCCCTTAGCATTAACACCATTGGCAAGAAGGGGAGGTGCGTGGTTCGCATGAGTGCATTTTTTTCCCAGCACTTCTTTGGCAATGGCATTGAATGGCTTGTAGGGATCAAAGCACAAGAGATTTGCTTTGTGCCAGGGAGGGTAACACCACATGGCAGGATGCCATCAGTGCCAGCGTCACCATCGCTTTCTGTGTGTTTTTACACACGATGAAAGAAAATGCCAGCAACATCCACGTGGGAATGCACACGTGGGTTGGAGGAGGGAGGGGTCTCCTTCAGCCTCTGAGGCTCCAGCTGCTGGAATGTCTCTTGTTATGCAGATTAGGGTGAAAATTGGAAAGAAAAAGCAATTATTAAAGGAGAGCCAGGATGTCCCAGGCATACGGAGCTGGTTGATGCCCATTCAGTGACCTTCTGCTGCTGCTGTCCATTGCTTAGGTGCTATGTTTCCCCATGGCCACTCACTGTGACTAAAGAAGTCTTCCAAAAACATCGAGTCAGGGTGCACCAGTAGGAATGTCATCTTCTGGGGTTTTGGGGTGCTTTTCTGATTAAAACTATTAACAGCATTAAATGACAGGGAGGAAGCAGGCATGTGCATTGCACACTCACGTGCACACACAGACCCACACGCAATCTTTCCAGATCAGTATTCCATGTGGAAGGACCAATCTGGTCAGATTTTTTAATTTTGGGCACTCCAATTGGACTCTCTCATTCAGCTCTGCCTGCCAAAGTTTCTTCTTCATTTTCATTAAAATCTGTGTTAACCATTTTAGTTGGAAAGAGAGACTGGCAGCTAGCAATCTGTCCACTCTCCCACTTTTATTAACAAAAAATAGGGGCGAAAGAGGGCCATCCTCCCTCTACTTCCCTTCCCATGAAGGAAAAACCAACATCCAACCTTCCCTTTCTGTGCACTAGTTTAAATAGGGAGTCCCGGGCAGCTGCAAAACAGATTAGAGTTAATTAGGAAGATTCACGTGTCCCCTCATTGTGGAAATGAAACTACAAGGCACAGGAAAACAGGGCATAACAGC